>NC_044907.1:2660660-2982119 GCF_001633185.2 Quercus lobata | reverse complement strand
TGAATACAAAAGACAAAGGTATGCAAAAGATGAATGAACTCACTTTGTTGCACTGGTTTCCCTCAAAACTTATATAGTTTGGCCTCCATTTCAGGCTGCTATCTAGTTCGGCTGACTTCTGTTGAAGTTCAAAGAGATCACTTCTGGGACTTTGATTGGTCTGGATGGGAACTTTCATCAATGATTCCAGATAATCTGATGATTGTAGATCCAGATTGTCCTGATCTTATGACAAATTGTTAGAATATGGTTGACATGATGGGACAACTAAATTATAGTTCTTCAGAAATTGAGAGCACGGAGATGAGCTATCGCCGTGACTGTGTTTGTGGTAAACACATGCATTGTTCAGTTGTACTGAAGGCAGAAGTTGATCCTGTATAGCTAGATGTGATGCTAGCTATACTAGCAGTTCTAAGATTCAGCTTGGTTGAGACTCCCTCTAAGCCCTGCAAGTAGTAATGTCTCCCATGTCTGAAGGTGGTTGTGAAGAAAGAGTTTCAGGAATACCTCTAGGTATGTTGAAAGAATCATCATTCAACAATTCATTGTTCCATTCTTGGACCTTGTTCTTCTTCATGTTAACTGAAGTGCAGATATCTAATATAAAACCTATGAGAAGAACTTCTATACCACCAGCTCAGATTCAATTTGTTTGACAGTAAGGACTGCACTAACTAAATTGTGTTTCTATCATCTAGAACATAAGCAACAAGACTATGGAAATGGCAACAAACTACAGTCTTTGGAGTCATTTACTTATAGAAAGGGGATTCTTTTTCTTGAGCTTCAACATAACTTTATTGTGCATACTACTGCACGATTCCATGCAGCTTTCAATGTAACCAAAGCCCCAAACATAATATTAAAAAAGGAACAGTAAAAACAGGCAAATTAGTAATGCTGATTCCAATTTTGGGGGTTAAAAGTGCAAGTTTATGATGATTGATGAGAATTTAAAGTTACCAATCAACACGGGAAGGCTGGTTAGGGGTCATTATCTTCTAAGTAATATTTTTTCAGGAAAATTCTTGTCACTATTAGTTTTGAGGAATATTTTTGGACTCTATAATAATGGTGCATCCTAACATAATTCAAGGACCTGTACCTACTGTTTTTTAATATTAGGTTCCTTGGTGGCTAAAGGAGTCTGACGATGCAATACAAGAATCTCTACAAGGATTCGATACTTCCCAAATGCATCCGAATCTTGTTAATTTAGAATATTAATCAAACATATAGACCACAAAATAAACAAATCCATGTATGACGTACACAAAACTAGGAACCAAGGTAGCCATGTTATCCATCAATAAAAAACTAATTAAAGGCCTCCTTTTGGTTCCATTTATTTAGGCTTTGCCTTAGCCTTCAAAGAACACCTTTAGATGTATGAAGAGACAATGCATATAAAATATTTGCTTCATCATTGCTTTGTCAAGATTTTTTGTCACTGCAACTGAAAATTGTTTTAAAAAGATCAAATTGATTGAATGGTCCACAAAAGATTCAAGTACTAAACCTCAGGTTAGCTTTAAATCATCCTCTACAACATGCATCTTCCATTAAAAAATAAATTGAGTAGAACTTGAAATTCAAATGCTTCATTATTGGTTAAACGTTACAACTATCCATCAAAAGACAATAAGTCTATAATGATAGATTATATAAAGATGAAGTAGCTCAGGCTAATCATATTTGTTCGAATTTGTGTATTAGGTATAGAGTAGACTTTTGAACACAAAGACAAGAATAGAAAATATTTGAATCAGTCAATATATTTGAACCCGATGTGACACATTATAATGTATATGAACAAATTATATCAATATGATACCTTGTTTTCACCGATGACATATACATCTTCTCTATCCACATCTGCTTGTTACAACTCACTAGTGACCTTGGTTGGCTAAAGGGATGGGGATTAGTCTTCATAGTATGCACCAAAAAAGAAAAAAGAAAAAGGAAAAAAGAACTGTTAGGACACAATATTTTTCACAACTTTTGACATGATCTATTGGGATTGAAGCAACATCACTTTCATTTGGGTCCATCACCGACACCACATTTTTTTAAGATAGGAAAAATAAATAGTAATATGTCGCAAGTTCAAGTCCAGGAATCAACCTCCCCAAATTAAATTTGGGATAAAACTGCTTACTATGACATTTCCTTATACGCACAGGGTTCGACTTTTTAAATAGTGGAGGGAAAAGTGAGGTTCAAACCACCAACTTTACTATTATTATACCCAAATTACAACAGTGAACAGACTATGTTAGCAATCGAGAAAAAATTATGAAAAATCTTATGTCTTTAGATTTATTAAAAAAAAAAGAAAAAAAAAAAGAAAGAAAGAAAGAAGAAGACCTATTGTTAGAATTTAAATTTATATTGTCATTGGATATAACATAACAGAGAGCATCTTCATCATGAAAACAGATTACATATTGCAAACCGGTTTAAGAACGAATCACTTTAATTAAATATGAATTATGACAACACTGTAATTTGGTGTAGAAAGATGTTTCCTGTCAACATTGGCTTAACGAGTCAGCAAACTGTGGTGCTTTTCTCGGTTTTTAAAGTGGGAAAGTGTGAATGCATTCCAAGTATATATGCTTTATTTATTTGTGAAAGGGCATGAAGAGTTCTGGCCAACTATCAAAACTTTACATACCATTTTGAATTGCACCTCCACGTACCAAATTCTAGATTGGACAATGGTTGATCTAGTTTCTAGATTTCATTAAGAAATGCAACGCATTCCGTTTGAAACTGTTACACTCGGAATCTTGTGCTTTTCATAGGGTGTTAATCTTGTACCGTACTGGCCGGTATGGCCGGAATATTTCGCACCGACGCCTGAAACAGTACAGAAATGTGTTTGTTTCGTACCGGTTTAAATACCGGCTATACCGGGTCGTTCCGGTCATACCGGGAAGCAAACCGGATTTCGGCCGAAAACTTCATACCGGACCGAAATAACAAACAAAAAAATTTTAGATCTAATAATCTCTCTCCTTTCTTAATAACTTACTAACTTGCTCTTGCTTTTGGGTCACTGCCATCATTAACACGGTGCCGTTGTCGCCACCACGTTGCCTGTAGCAATCCATTTGGCGATCTTCTCTTCAGCTTCTGCTGCTGCTGCTTCTTATTTGTCTGCTCAGAGGCTTATACACATGTTTCTTCATCTTATTCTGCCTTTTATGTTTCCTTTTATTTTAATCTTTAACTTTTTGTTGTTTTGTGTGCTTGATAAGTGACAAGTCACTTACAACTCACGTGAACATCATTCAAAAATTCAAACTCTACCTCTTTTTTTTTTATATTTTTTTATTAATATAACATTATAACTATTTATGTGTGCTCTGCCACACATCAAACACTACAAGTACAATGATCAAGACTACTTATTTGAGTTATTTTAGTATTTTAATACATCAATATCAATTTATTTTATTTTATTTATAAGTATCAATATCAATTCTATTATAAATATTATATTATATATATATATATAGATATATATATATTTTTTTGCCGAGAATACTTTATATTATATATTACTAGTATAATGAATTAACATTTTAGCTAGAGCTTAAATTAATAAATAAGATATGAGTTGATAATTTTAAATATTATAAACAAATTATATGGGCCTTTACTAATGGATATACAACTAATATATATATATATATATATTAAATATAAAAAATAGCGGTAAACTCGAAACGGTACACCGGTATTGATCGGTATCCGAAATATATCGTATCGGTGGCCAAACCGGTACAGCCTCCGGTACGGTATTGACATCCTACGGAGATAGATTATTTAATGTGTCAAGAGTTTAAGCCGTTAGAAAGTTGTGAACTCTGGATCTCAAATGCTATGTGTGAGGGATTTTCACAATTCGCTCCAATACCAATGGGTTTGGTCTGCATTGAATGCTATAATAGATTTGTGCCCCCTCATCCTTCACCAATTGGTTGTTGGATGGATTGGTAAGGTACACGATCCGACAAGTGATATCAGAGCCTGGTCATAGGTTCGAGTCGTAGACTTACATGATGCGTGGGAATATATAAATATTTTTAATGTAAAATTTATTTTCTAAATTATGTTGTAGATAATTTGTTCTCCTTAAAAATTAAACAATTTATAAGACTAATTTCTATCTCTCTATTTTTACAAATATAAAATTTTATAATTTTTGGTATTTTTGATTGATATATATTTTTTTGAAGTGGTCTATATTTTTTTAACTATTGTTATTATTCATTATATTTTCCTAATTTCCTTTGGTAGAACTAAAATTATTAAGTTTCAAATGTATTATTCAAATTTCTCATTCTCTTAAGGACATTATTATCATAATCAAAACTCATCACATAATTAAAATTTATATTACTCAAATAATTGATAGACACATTCAAATACATAGTCATTTAGATTGTGTTTTGATATAAACTCAAATTATCATTTCCAAACTAACAAAGAATTAACTCAAAAAAAGATCAAACCAAAATTATATAGGGAGAGAGAGATGACTCGTGATGGAAAACTCAAAAAACACAACACCAAAACATATCAAACCAAAGTAAAGACATTAAAAAAAAAAAAATTCATCAACCTAAAGTAGAGTTGCAAGAAAGAATTAAAAATCTAGAGGGAGAGATAGCATAATCAAATTTTTTTGAAGAGAATATGAGAGAGAATAGCAAATTTATAGAATAATATTTAATGAGAAGAATATTCAAAATGAAATGTATAGCTGTAAACACTAAATTGTCCAAGTCATGCTATGTAATAGAATAATATTATATCATTATATTTATAATAAAATAGGATCACATCTATAAATCAAAGAAAAAAAAAAGATAATAGATTTATTTATTTTTAGTTTATACTTACCTGAAAAAAAAAAATCACATTCTACCATTGTATTCATATCCATAAAATAATGTAGTACTAGTATTCAAGGTCAAGTTGAAGGGTCTAGTTTTGCTCTTGCTTAAAAAACCATGTCATTTTCATCAACTTTGAGAGAGAGAGAGAGAGAGAGAGAGAGAGAGAGAGAGAGAGAGAGAGAGAGAGAGAGAGAGAGAGAGAGAGAGAGAGAGAGAGAGAGAGAGAAGAGAGAGAGAGAGAGAGAGAGAGAGAGAGAGAGAGAGAGAGGAGAGATGAGAGAGAGAGAGAATATAAAATAACAATTTTATTTATTTTTAGTCTATACTCACCCAAAATGGACCGAAGTGGACCAAATTGGACTGGACCAAATGAACCAAAGTGGACCAAATTGGAATGAAAGGACTAAATTGGATTGATTTGGACCTAATGGACCGAATGAACCAAAGTGGACTAAAATGAATCGAATTGGATTGAATTGGACCAAATGAACCAAATTCAACCAAGTAGGCTGAATTGGATAGAAGTGGACTGAATTGGACTAATGTGGACCTAATTAGATCGAAATGGACCAAATTGGACCGAAGTGGGTATTTATTATCTCTATTTCTTGAAGTTGATGAAAATGTAATATGGTAAGTGAGAGCAAAATTGGATCCTTTAACTTGGCCATAAATACTAAATTAGCATATGGATATGAATAAAGTGATGAAATCTGAATTTTTTTTTTCTTTTCCGGTAAGTGTAAATGGTGTCTTTGCACAACTTGTTTGCATTGCATGTATTTTCTATTATAAGTTACATTTAGGTTCAAGAATGTGTAAAGTCATGGTAGTTAAAAGTGATGGTCCTATCATTATTGGTAATTACAATTAATTTTGAGAATATGTGTAAAAGGTATGATATATATATATATGTATATATATATTTATATTGTTAGGACATATGTGTTTCACATGATTAAGAACATATGTCATGATTTTATGCAATTGGTTTATCCTTTGACAAAAGGCACTATACTTGTATTTGGGTAGATTTAGGATGTGTTTAAATATTTCAAGAAACCACGTTTCAAGATCAAGTGTTGAAGCCTTCAAGTTTGTCCAAGAAAACAAGCTTATGTGCAAATTCATTAAAACTCGACAGCTGCTCGACACCTCCCATCTGTCGAGGTTTAAGAATTTCAGAATTCAAATATGATTTTCTTGGGATCCGTGAATATGTCTTTAGGCCTTCTTTTCTCTTAACCCTAGACATATAAAAGGATTGTTTTAAGGGCCGTCAAACAGTACACAAGTTGCAAAAACTTTGAGCAAACTTTGTTCAAGTAATTGTGATCGGATACGAAGTTCTTGCCCTAGTTTATCTCTTTCTCTTGAAGAAGTTGCTGTGTATTTGTACCGTATGGTTTTGTGACCAAGCATCTTCTTGATCTTCATCGTGTGGATGAACTGAAGAACTTTGCAGCCAACAATCTTCTTAGTTAGTGATTGAAGTCGCGTACTGGAATCTGCGCAATTGGTTAGTCACATACTTGGGAGTCGTGCATCAGAAAGGGGAATTGTCACTACAGAACAAGTCCAATTGGGTATTAGGGTAAGGGTTCAACTATAGGTTGGTAAGGTACTTGGGATTCCTTTACTTATAACCGCTTGTTGTGATAATAGTGGAGTTTCGGGAGTGGTGACCTGAAAATCACCAGGTGAGGTTTTTGCTGTTAGGTTTTTCCCCATTCGTAAACAAATCATCGTGTTATTTATATTCCACAGCATAATTAGTTTATTAGTGATTTGTTTGTGCTACCACACGTTTGCATGATAAATGATAAGTGTAATTTTTACATGATTTTTTATTATCCTCTTACTTATTAAAATTGTTAGTTTTCATTTATTTCTTTTTATTTGATTTGATTTTTATTTATATTTATCTATTCATTTGTGCTTTGAAGGAATGAGAAGATTTCAGATTAATTTACATCTTAAACTTTCAAACTAAAAGAAATGCAGCACTTCAACTTGCTATTCATGATTGAGAGGTTGAACAAGTCACAAGTTGAATGCTAGGTGGGCCAGGCTGATTATAAAGCCAACTCAAGAGAAGAGAGTTTGCCATGAAATAAAGATTCAGCCCAAAGAAATAAAGGTTCAGCCCAGGCGTGAGTTCAAGAAGAAGCCTACGATGCAATTCAACATGTACCTGGAGTCTTAGTATGGGCTTGAAATATGAAATCCTTGTCCTACTTGAATAAGGATCAGAGAGTAATGGGCGGCTACTTTTGATATAAAAGCCTCTAGGTCAGATTGTTTAAAAGAGAGAGTCTTTCTCAGGACAAAAAGGTGTGCCGCACTGAAGACTTTCTCTGGAGTCTTTCTTAGGAAAGGGCTGCCGCATTTGAAGACTTTCTCAGGACAAAAGGGTGCCGCATTGAAGAACCTGGCTGGAGTTTTTCTGAAACAGAGGGTGCGGCAGAGAAGAAATTTTGCTGAGCAATAATCAAAGGCGAGAGCTTTATGTTGATCAACTAATTCAGATGAAGGACATAAGTTTTATTTGTTTTCTTTTCAATTTGATTATGAACTAAATTTTATTTTCTAGAGCATTGATGTAGTCTAGCAATGAACACAATTTATATTTTGAGTTATTTTATTTTTAATATTTCCATGATTGAGTGTTTAATTCTTATTCTTAATGCTTAATATTTCTTTTTACGAATTATTGATTAATCAATTGAATTACAATGAAACCGAGAGGTGATTTGTTATTTTAGTTCTAGAATTAAACACCATTAGTTGAGCTAAAGTAGAGATGCTTTACCGCAATTAGTGTGATTTTTCAGAAAATTCAAAGTACATAATGAGTCTCCAAGTAATTAAATTCGCATAGAGATATGGAATTGTTAGTTGAAGACATTTTTGATATTATTTGAGAGAAGATATTGAATACTTAAAGAATTTTTAATCATCAACGGGAGATTATTAGAATTTAATAATTAGGAATAATAAATTGTGTGGGATTTGTTAGGTGAAATCAATCGCTCTAGATCCATTTTTATCATATTTTTTCCTTTACACTTTTAGACTTTTACGCTTTGCTAGATTTATTTTTATTAAATAGTTTGATTTAATTTTGATAGTTGAACGTCCCTTTTATTTTCGATTTTCCAAATAGTAATTAATTTAGTGAATTTTGGTATTTAATAACATAGTTAATCCCTGTGGGATCGACATTCGTTTTCTAAAAACACTTTACTACTTGTTACGATTCTGTGCGCTTGCAGATTATTTTTCACGAACAATAAGTTGATTAATTAATAACTTGGCTAATTAATTAATTAATTTCTATCACAAGGGATCATTCAGTTTGTGGCCTATCAAGTGGTATCAGAGCAGGCACACTCTGATTAGGATTTAATCTTTGTTGTGTTGATCCATTGACCCCTATTTGTCATGGATAGAGGACAATCATTAATCATACCTTCTTTATTTGATGGCACTAACTATGCATATTGGAAAGTACGCATGAGAGCTTTCTTGCAGTCTTTAGATGAAAAAGTGTTGCAAGTTGTCGAGATTGGCTGGACTAAGCCAAAGGAAGCGCCGACCGATTGGGATGAAGCCAAGATCAAGGCGGAAAATTTCAACAGCAGGGCATTGAATGCCTTGTTCAGTGCAGTCACCAATGAGGAGTTTAAGAAGATATCCTCTACTGAAACTGCTAAGGAAGCATGGACCATCCTTCAGACAACCTATGAGGGTACTAAGGCTGTCAAGGACTCAAAGCTTCAGAGGCTTACTACAAGCTTTGAAGAGATAAAGATGGAGGAGGATGAGTCATTCGATGAGTTCTATGCCAAGTTAAAGGATATAATGAACTCAACCTTCAATTTTGGGAAAACCATTTCTGAACCCAAGATTGTGAGGAAAGTGCTTAGATCTCTACCTGAGAGATTCCATGCCAAGATCATGGCAATAGAGGAATCAAAGGATATTAACAAGATTCCTCTGATTGAGCTGGTTGGAAACTTGCAGACCTATAAGTTAGGGTTGACAAGGATTGGTAAGACGGGTAAAGGCAAGAGCATGGCACTAAAGGCCAAGAGCAGTGAGACAGATGAGTTTTTTGATGATGGAGATTCCAAGATGAAGTCCTACATCACTAGGCAGTTCAAGAAGTTTATGAAGAACGCAAATGGAAAAGGTTTCGACAAGGACCGTAGGCAATCCAGTTCTTCTCAGTTTAAAGGGCAAGACAAAGGGAAGAAGGATGCTAAGGAAGGTGGTTAGTACACTGTTCCCGCAGGATCTAAGTGCTTTGGGTGTCAAGGCTTCAGTCACATGAAACATGAGTGTCCTACATATCTCAAGAGTATTGGGAAAAGCAAGGCACTTGCTGCTACCTTGAGTGACATCGAGCCTGAGAAAGATTCCGACAATGAGGATGATGGAATTTTGAATGTCTTCACTGCCACTGTTGATCCTACTGATGGGATTGTTGAGGATGTGATTTAAGAGGAGGAATTGGTGGAATCCAAATTTGAGAAGATGGATGATCAAGATGACATTCATATAGCCTATAAGAAGCTGTACAAGCTTTCTGGGAAGCATGAGAAGTTATATAGGCTAACCACCAAGAAGTTTAGTGATGTGGAACTTGATTGTGAGGAGCTTTCCACAAAGTTTGATGAGGCGAATCAGACTATTGGAGCACTGAGGTTCGAGAATAATTTCTTGGCTGAGAAGACTAAGAAGCTTAAAGCGGAGCTGGTTCAAGTCAAAGCTCAATTGGAAAGGACTTCAATCGCAAAGCTTGATGATATGCTCAGCATACAGAAATCTGCTTCAGATCGAATAGGTTTAGGGTATGGTTTTTCTTCCTCTAATACTGCTTCTTCTAGTACTACTATTTTTGTTCCTCCTACTAATAATGTTAAAATTGAAAACAATGAGATTAAAACTGAATTAGCTAGTGAGAACTTAGACAGGGGTAAATCTATCTTAGGAGCACCCCCTAAGCTTGAGAAGAAAGATGTTAAAAACCCTAGGGCTAAGAAGACTAACTCTCAAAAGCCTAAACAAAAGAAGCAGCATCTCTGTCATCATTGTGGAGATGCTGGTTATACTCGACCAAATTGCTACAAGTGGCTTGCCACTCAACAAAGCAACGACATGATAGCATCTGGGAACCAGAATCAGCTTCAATCCTCTCTTGCTCCTCTTGGAGATCTTCTTAAAGCCCTCATGTTCCTTTCGAACTTGAACGGTTTTTCCCCTTCACCGCCGGTTCAAGGGTTTAATCAAAGGGAAGGTTCTTCTAGGGTGTGGAAGGAAAAAGGCTCCAAGTGATTCTATCACTTTCCTTTCTATCTTCTTGTTTTTGTTTGCATTTCTTGTGTGTTTTGCTTTATTTTTGAGTCAGTCTAGTTTATGCTTTGCTTTGTTTAAACATGATTTTGTTTGGTTGTTTTTTAGTTTTGTTTATTTTGTTTTTCATATAAAAATAAAAAAAAAATTGAAAAATCAGAAAAATACAAAAATAATGTGTGTTTTGTGTACATTGGTACTTGTGTACCTTGGATGACTATTGAAACAAAGTTTTCTAAACTTTGTATCATTTGTAGCTTAGATGAGCATCTCTATGTACAACTAAGCAAGTGAGCTTTGTGGCTCTTGTTTGTGATGAGTAAAATTAAGTTGTATCTTGTACTTAACACTCGTATCACTCTTTTTGACAAGAAGGACTAAAAATCCTGAGAAAAAGGCATTAATAACCATCTCACCACTGTTGCCTGCCAATCATAATATGACACCTGTATGCTTCGGCATAGCAAAAGTGCAGTGTCAATGACATCTGTATGCTTCGGCATAGCAAAAGTACAATGTCAAAAGCTTAACTTAAATGGGTATTTCTTTTCTATCTCTTATATGCCCATGCATGTTTTGCTTAAATAAAAATATGCAAAGAAAAATCAAAAGTATAAAGATAAAAAATGCTTTAAAAATGATTGCAAGCGTGTTTTCTAGAAGATGTGGGAGTTATAGGATGTACCTTAAAGGTGATAGTCCCCATCAAGTAGTTATGATTATGTGTGAGTTAAAGTGACTTTCTCAAATCTCAAATCGTCATAACATGAATACACTTATGCAATCTTGCGATGTTTTTCACACACAACACGCAATATTCTTTGCTACTCTTGATACATGTGTAGGTACAATGTGATTTGACCATCACAAGGTTTTATATGTGTTAATATATGTTCACTAAACTATTTTGACTTGTTTTTTTGAAATATAAAAATTGGTCAGACTTATTTAGTGTGTGTGTGTGTTTTTGAAATCCATGTGCTTAAAATTTTTATTAAAAGATGATTTTGAGAGCTTAATATGTTGATTGGATCATTGATTAAGTTACATGTTGGATTGCATTCATGTCTGTGT
Source organism: Quercus lobata (assembly GCF_001633185.2). NCBI lineage: Eukaryota > Viridiplantae > Streptophyta > Magnoliopsida > Fagales > Fagaceae > Quercus > Quercus lobata. The sequence goes on along the minus strand of NC_044907.1, from coordinate 2,970,771 downwards.
TTTTCACATCTCGAAAAACTGGTTTTAAAAGCTGGCTCGACACCTCCTCGATACCTTGCTATCTGTCGAGCTTCTTCAGCTTTTTCTTATCACATTCCCGATAGCTTCTCGATACTTGGTGGATAGGTCGAGAAAGCTCCTGCCTCCTCGATAGCTTCTCAACACCTGGTAGATCGATCGAGCTTCTGTTCTTGGTTCTGATGAGTTGTTCCTTGATACTTCCTCGATACCTCAGTTGTCGACGACCATTTCCTCGATACCTTCCTCGATAGCTGTCTCGATACCTCTCGATATCTGCATCTATTGAGCTTTACTTAGGATCTATATATTCGTTCTTCACGATTCGATTCTCATTTCTTCGATCTCTCTTGATCTGTCCGCACCTGTTCATTTCCCAAACTCTATCTCTCTTACTCCAAACCTCTTCCTCTATGATTTTTCAAGCTTTTTCAAGATTTTCTTCTCTTGGTAAGCTTCTAATCTCTCATTCTTCATGCATTTCATGTTTTGAAACTTAGGTTTTGGGGTTTTTGAAAAATTTTGGGGTTTTTCAAAATTGTTGAGTTATTATTGAAATTTTGGGATGGGTTTTCACTTAAATGAGTTTAAAACCTCATACATTGCATCACATTAGCATCATAATAGTATTGTCATGCATTTAGATGTGTGATATCTGTTTATGTGCTGATAGGTTTGAATTGGGCTGAGCCCATGATGCAATTTCCTTTACATGCCACATGTTCATACATTTCCCATGCATACGTACTTTCTTTTCAATATACTTGGTATATTTGATATTGCTTGGGACTTTCTGATTGTCTTTTCTTTCTCTCCCTCTCTTTCTATTTACGTTAGTCGTGTCTATGGCACCTAAACGTAAATCCACTCCAGCCCGAAACCCTCTTCGTTTCGATGCTTCTTCGACTCCTGATCCTTCACCTTCTCATATTCGGTTCTGTGAAGATGATGCCTTTAAGGAATTTTCGGAGAACTTCTCTAGACGAGGCATTCATTCGGAATGCAAAGTCATTCTGTCGGACTTTGCCGACATCGATCTTCCCTCTGTCATTCACAGTAGGGGATGGGAGTCACTGTGTGACGTCCCGGTCACCTGCCCTCTCGTGTTTATCTAGGAGCTTTACTCCAACATGCACGGGATTGATCGTTCTGTACCTCTTTTCTTCACTCACGTTCGAGGTACGCGCATTCTTATCGTACCGTAACTTGTTGTGGATGTGCTTCGGGTCCCTAGGATAGAGTTTCCTGACTATCCTAGTTGTGAGCGTCTGAGGACTGTGTCCAGGGATGAGCTCAATGCTGCTTTCTGTGAGTGCCTTTTGGGTGAGCGTCTGTTTACACCATGTTGACCTTTTGCTAAAGGTCCTAGATTCATGAACATGGTGATGACCTTTGTTTTGCATCCACTTTTTCACTATAACTCCATTACAGAGCCTCGTGCTCGATTTTTGTTATCTCTTCTTGAGCATCTTACTATAGATTTTCCTTCTCATTTCATTCTTTCTTTTATTGATGTTCATCTAGATTCGGTGTCTCGTGATAAGTTCATCTTTCCTTCCGCTATCACGAGGATCTTACGTCATTTTTTCGTTCTTTTTCCCTCTTCCGACCATTTCACCGTCTTGTGTGTCATAGATTACGCTATCATTAAACGTAGCAGGGCCCAGTTTTGGTTGTGGCAGTCAGATTTAGCAGCACCTCCCTCCCGTTCAGCTCCATCCTGTTTTGTTCCATCTGCATCTGCTCCTTCCTCTTCTTCGGACGATGTGACTTTAGGGGACATCATGGCGCAGCTGCAGTGCATGGATGCTCGCCTAGATACATTCTCTACGGAGTTGTATCAGGTGAACGTTCGTGTCGGTCGTATTGCACGACGACAGGCGTCTATGGGTGGTTTTGCTCCCGAGGCTACTCCTTCACCACCTTTTCCTGTGGCTTCTTCTGAGGATGATGATGATGATGATGGTGATGACGATGATGCTTCCGATGATGCTGATGGAGATGCTAGCTCTTTCGATGAGATGTCTACTTGACACTCTTACCCTTTGTCACTCGTGACAAAAAGGGAGAGTAGTTTTGGGATATGAGAGTAGTCATTCTTAGGGGGAGAGTTAGTATTGGACTGTTTTTGTTAGGGGGAGTGTTTGTTCTTATGTTTATTTGAGGGATGTAGTGAGGATAGTATGTATCTTTTCTTTTCTTTCTTTTTAGATATATTATTCTTGTACATGAGGTCTTGTGACCATTTATTGACATACATTGTACTTATCTTCTTATTTATATTGATGTATATTTTTCTTTCACCTACCCGTTCATGTGTTGTTTCTTTTCTCCCTTAATACACATGTTTATTATATTTTGTATGCAATATATTATTTTTGTTTCACATAAAGATGTCTTGATGAGTTTTGTTTAAAGTGTTTCAGAAATACAGGTTGTCAAAGTCTGCTTGCCATAAACTCTCTTCTTGTAAAGTTTTTCAAGAATTTGTGTTAGGATAGATTTTATTGTATTCAACAAGTGAATATGAGTTGAGTGATTTATGACTTCTCTCATATGTTCATTTGTTTATTGTGGTTTTGTCACGGATTGCCAAAGGGGGAGATTGTTAGGACATATGTGTTTCACATGATTAAGAACATATGTCATGATTTTATGTAATTGGCTTATCCTTTGACAAAAGGCACTTTACTTGTATTTGGGTAGATTTAGGATGTGTTTAAATACTTCAAGAAACCATGTTTCAAGATCAAGTGTTGAAGCCTTCAAGTCTGTCCAAGAAAACAAGCTGATAGTGCAAATTCAATAAAACTCGACAGTTGCTCGACACCTCCTATCTGTCGAGGTTTAAGAATTTTAGAATTCAAATATGATTTTCTTGGGATCCGTGAATATGTCTTTGGGCATTCTTTTCTCCTAACCCTAGACATATAAAATGATTGTTTTAAGGGCCGTCAAACAGTACACAAGTTGCAAAAACTTTGAGCAAACTCTGTTCAAGTAAATTGTGACCGAAGACGAAGTTCTTGCCCTAGTTCATCTCTTTCTCTTGAAGAAGTTGCTGTGTATTTGCATCGTAGGGTTTTATGACCAAGCATCTTCTTGATCTTTATCATGTGGATGAACTGAAGAACTTTGCAGCCAACAATCTTCTTAGTTGGTGATTGAAGTCGCATACTGGGATCCGCGCAATTGGTTAGTCACATACTTAGGAGTCGTGCATCAGAAAGGGGAACTGTCACTACAGAATAAATCCAATTGGGTATTGGGGTAAGGGTTCAACTGTAGGTTGGTAAGGTACTTGGGATTCCTTTACTTGTAACCACTTGTTGTGATAATAGTGGAGTTTCGGGAGTGGTGACCTGAAAATCACTCGGTGGGGTTTTTGCCGTTAGGTTTTTCCCCATTCGTAAACAAATCACCGTGTTATTTATTTTCCGCTGCATAATTAGTTTATTGGTGATTTTTTTGTACTACCACGCGTTTGCATGATAAATTGATTAATTAATAACTTGACTAATTAATTAATTAATTTCTATCACAAGGGGTCATTCAGTTTGTGGCCTATCATATATATATATATATATATATATATAAATAGAAGTGTAACAACAATAAAAGATACACTTAATCTTTTAAATATTATATAAATATAGATATTAAATGGGTAAGGTGGGTAAATAAATGGGTCGAAGACACACTAAACTTCTAATTAAATTGTACTCTCTCAACTAGGGGCAGAACAAAGATTTTTACTTGGGGGAGGGGGGGGGGGGGGTTTACTATCACATTGATTCATAATTCAAGAAAAACTCAAAGTACCACACGGTCCACAACCCCCCCCCCCCCCTTCCCCAAAACACACACACACACAAGTCTAAGATTTTTAATTCCAAAGTGAGTCATATTTAATATATATTGCATACAAAAGTTTCATTTCTACAAAATTGTCTTATATGAAAGCTTTACATATTTCTAAACTCTATTGAGTATACAAAAGTTTTTTAATTTGCTACAGTCATGTGTAACAATAATAAAAATGAAATAAATATAAGTATTAACAAAACTAAACTATGTTTACAAGAAAACAAAAATAAATTAAAGAAATAAATCATAAACCATAAGATAAACAAATAGAACTGAAAGGGGGAAGATCTGAAAAAAGAATTTTGTGCCTTCAAATAAGAATACTTTGCTTAGGGGTGGGAAACAATATGCATAATTCCTCCTTTACTCCTTTATTTGATCCAAAGAAGCTAAAGATACCCATATCAAATGCAATTTGGAGTCACTAATTAGATAATTTAGTTTGGATTTGAATCTGAAATTCCAAAGTTGAAACAAGAGTAGAATGAATTTTTTTGTGGAGTAGAATCTACATGTGAAGTGAAGAGGACTGGGCGACTCGGTTTGTGTAAGCCAAAGAAAAAGAACTTTGTTTGAGTTATTGGAACTTAAAAAGGAAAGTGAGTTTCAACTTTCAACTTGTAAAGGTAAAAAAAATAAAAGGTTTGGGAAGAAGCTGATGAAGCTTCCAATGTCAAGCATGGTTCTGCCCCTGCTCTCAACCAGATATTTGTTTTTTAGACATATCACATATGTATCTAATTTGTCATATGTATCTAATTTGTACTCTCTCAGGCATGCAAATGTTTTATTTCTTGGATGTAACAATGTTTAGAATGCTACACATGACAATTTGTACACCTGTAGCATTACTCATTTTTTTGGCCTTCTAAAAAGTGAGGAAAACAAATTTCAACTTGCATTTTTTATTTTCTCAGAAAAAAAAAAAAAAAAAAAATCACTTATTGACCTCCAATTTGGGGGTCTCTCTTTAGTAGGGGCCCAGGCAATGACCTAAGCCTTTATTGTGAGATTGAAGCTATCAATTCATAATTCAAATTGTGATTAATTTGTGGATGTCATGTAGCATTTAAATGAATAAAGAAAATGTAGTCTTTTACTTTTATTGTAATGTAATCCCCCGCATAATAAAAATGGGTTCTATTGTAATGTATCATTTAAGTGAATAAAGAAAATGTAGTTTTTTACTTTTATTTTGTGGATGTAGGCTATGTGGCTGAATCACATAAAAGTCTTAACTTTTTCTCTCTTCTCTTTTCTCCCTACTCTATTACAAATTTCTACAAGATTGCAAGACTTAGAAAGTTCTTAAAAGTCGCTTCATTGCCTCAATTTGAGAAGCTTGGCTTTGTTCAAACTTCAAAGAACCATGGGATCCTTTATTGGCAGCTCTAGAATATTCGACAGGTAAATGAAGGAAAATTCACATTTTTAGTTGGTTGTGCTTTTATTTCATATCATGTCACCTTCCTGAATATTTGCTTGTAATGAAAAGCCTCATTGTGTAGGGCTAACCTCCAGTCTTATATGCCAAGGTCAATGACATGGGTTTATATCGTTCAAACTTCAATGAACCATGGGATCCTATATTGGCAGCTCTAGAATATTCGACAGGTAAATGAAGGAAAATTCAACATTTTTAGTTGGTTGTGCTTTTATTTCATATCATGTCACCTTCCTGAATATTTGCTTGTAATGAAAAGCCTCATTGTGTAGGGCTAACCTCCAGTCTTTTACGCCAAGGTCAATGACATGGGTTTATATCATATAAAGCAAGAGAGGGACGCCTCACCTGACATAACAAGCACAAATGAAATTGTGCTTGTTGTTGGCAATCGTAATCATTACATTAATTAGTTTTTTAAGGATATTTTTAGGATATGTGGAAATTTATGGGTTCCAATTAGTTCAATTAGTAAAGTTTCTTGTGGTCAAATAAGAGATCCGAGGTTCGATGCTCACCTACATCAAAAAACCAATTATTTCTTCATCATGTCATGTATTTTAATATGTCCATTCATCATATGAAAACATGATAACATGCATTAAATCATGGCATTGACTTGAATATGTCAAGTTAGATTATCTTTAGGATGAGGTTTCATGTTATTTTGCTATGTGTTGCCTCCTGCATTTGATTAGAGTTTTTTTTATGGTTAATCTTCTTAGATTTGTGAATCAGTGTGTTTAGAATTTAAATATAATTCTTGTTTCATCAAAATTTTGAGGTGAACCACATGTAATGATGTTGTACAGACTTTACATCAGGAAATTTTCAGCATGTTATTTTATTTTTGTGTCACATGAAATAATAAAAAACTAAAAATATAATATGATTTTCTTTCGTACATATCATTAACATTTGATTTCCTATATATGAAATGGGTTTCTGCATTTTTCCCTATGTAACTTGAAAATCACATGAAATGATTTAGAATTGCTTGAGAAGGTCAAAATCCCAAATTTGCTATGAAATTTGTCTTTTAAATGAAAACCATGGTACCTCCTCATACAACATGTAGGAATTTCATTTAGGATGTGCATTTTAATCTCTTTACATTTTCACGCATTTTCATGCATTTCAATATTACCTATGTATCTTAGGATAGGTTGCATTTCATGATTGTTTTTCATTTTCCTTTTATATATTATTGACTAACACTCTTTGTTGTAAATGTTGAATGCATTGGATGTTATTTTACTGAATTTTCTAGGTTTTAATGTAATTGTGTGATGGGAAGATAGATTGTTTATATTAGGGGTGTGCATGGGTCGGGTTGAGGAGATTTTTTAACCCAACCCACTATGGTGGGTCAAAAAAAAATTCAACCCAACCTAACCCATCACATAAGTCCAACCCAACCCAACCCACATGGGTAGGGTTGGGTCGGATTGAACCCATGGGTTGGACAATTTTTTTTATTACTATTATTATTAAATTGAGTTGAAAAAAATATATCACACTTGCCACCTGAGTTGATAAACAAAATATACATTAATATATAAATTAATATTCCAACTTAGTTGTAAACAAAATATGTTTAAGTATCCAACTGAGTTGATAAACAAAATATAAATGAACTACTATCTTAATTCACTTATAAACAAAATATACATGAGTTCCTAGCTCAGTTATAAACAAAATATATCTAAAAATTTAATTTTTTTTATTAATTATATAATATATTTATATATATATATATATATATTAAAAAAACTAATAGGATTTTATATTATATACGATAGTAGGAATCGAGAAAGTGCTCTACAATTGGTTTTTTTTTTTAAAAAAAATTTATTAAATATATAATATATTTTAAACATATATTAAAGTATGGGTGGGTCGGGTCAGGTTTGGCGGGTTTGTAATTTTATGACCAAAACCCAACCCAACCCACTATAAATTTTTTTTTGTAACCCAACCCAACCCAACGGGTTGGGTTGGGTCGGGTCGGGTTGGCGGGTTGGCGGGTTTTCTGCACACCTCTAGTTTATATTGGTCATTATACCTCTAACACCTTATCACTTTGTAACTTAGTCCTCAAGTTTGTCTAAGGAATGTAAATTAGGTTTTATTTGATGTAATTTCCTACTTTCGATATTTTTCATTAGATTGCAATTAGGACACGAAATTTGTATTTTCCTTTATATTGGATTGTATTTAGAACCAAAATTCTGTATTTTTTCTTCTTTCTATAGACACTTTTATAGTTTATTTCATTTTTTTTTTTGTAAAATTTATTTTGAGGCTTTTGTTAATTTTTTCCTTTAACATAAATTAAAGTAAGTTATATATCCATAACCGATCTCCACTATGAGACTCGTAATTGAGGTATACTAAGAATCTCAGTCTCCTTTAGTCTCAGTTCTCACATTACAAATCCAAATCAATCCAAACACAAGAAATCTTTAATCCGACAACAATCACGCAAAAAATGATTATATAAACCAATAAAACAAAATCATTTTGAACAAGGAATCCAAGCTTACAAGTTACAACTAAGAAGGTGAAACACACCAAAGGATAATACACATGAGAGCCTTATAGTAAAAAACAAATTACAATGCAAGAGACAGGAAACCAACCACTATTGGCCAAATTTTGATACCATAATACAAACAAGATAAGGCATTTCACCAAAAGTTGCAAATGGTCACAACTATGGGCAATGAAAACTCAAGATGACCTATTTTTTGAATGAAGGCGGAGAAGAAGTAAACAATGAAGGGCTTGGGGGCACGGAAACTTCAATCACTCCCTCAAGCATTTGTGTGACCTTTTTCATTGAAGGCCTCAGTGAAGGATCTTCTTGAATACACCAAATCGCTACAATCACAAGCCTTTCTAGCCTCTTCATGTCATTCCTTGCCTCTTCATCATTTTCTATCAACTTATCTAATTTTTTATCTTTGTAGCATTCATAAGCCCAATCTACCAATGCCTCCTCTTCTCCTAGTGAAAATGCTACACTAGACTTGCAGCAAATGATCTCTAGTAACATCACACCAAAACTGTACACATCAACCTTAACCGAAATGGATACTTTCCTAAACCATTCTGGTGCAAAGTATCCAATTGTCCCTCTTATTCCTGTCCGAGCTGCTCGAGTTTGCTCGGCCAACAAAAGCTTTGCTAATCCAAAATCAGCAATTCTTGGTGTAAAGTACTCATCTAGGAGTATGTTTTGAGGCTTTATGTCGCAGTGGATAATCTGAGTACTGCACTCTTCATGTAAGTACATTAAACCTCTTGCTATTCCAAAAGCAATTTGCACCCTTTGGTTCCAATGAGGCCTGGATATCCCAAAGAGAAAGCTAGCTAAAGAGCCATTACTCATGTACTCATATACTAGAAGCCGGTTCTGCCCCTCATCACAATAACCGAGCAAACGGACTAAATTCTTGTGATGAGTCTGACCGATCACGCTAACTTCTGTTTTGAATTCCTTCTCACCTTCCTCTACCACCTTACCTAACTTCTTGACTGCGACAAATCTTTTAGAATCTGATGCAAGGACCCCTTTATAAACCGTTCCAAAAGCACCTTTTTCACAGAATCCCAATTTCTCCATAATCCTCGCCACATACTCCCATTTCACCCGATCATATGCCTTGCTCATATCCAGCTTCATGGCCATGAACCCCATCTTCTTAGATTTTTGAGCCTTCATGTGGTGTAAGGTCTTGAAAGCAACTAAGATATTATCTGTAATAGCTTTAGAAGATTGAAACGCACTTTGAGATTCAGATATCACATAATGTAAAATTTTCCTAAGTCTATTTGCTAGAACTTTAGAAATAAGTTTATAGAGAATATTACAAAGTGCAATAGGAGGATAGTCTCAAACTCTCACCGGGTTCTTTACCTTAGGAATGAGAGTGATAAAAGTCCTGTTAATGGAGGGTGAGACTGAACCTGTGTTGAGACAGAACAGCACTGCCTCTGCCACTTCATCCCCAATAGTTGGCCAAAATTTCTGAAAAAACAATGGGGGCATTCCGTCAGGCCCTGGCGCTTTCAAGGGGTCCATTTGATGCAAAGCTGTATCAACTTCATCCCTCCTAAAAGGTGCAATCAGCTCCTGATTCATCTAATGTGTGACAGCCACGTTGGTAGCTTCAAGTGTTGCCTCAATCGAGTTTGGCGAGGAAGAGGTGAACAAGGATTGGTAGTGCTCCACCAATATGTTGGCAACCTCACTCTCATCCACACACTTTTCGCCCACAGAGTTTTCCAATGCATCTATTTTGTTTCGTCGAAACCTGTGTGTAGCTCTGCTATGGAAGTAGCGGGTGTTGCTGTCCCCTGCATGCAGCCACAATGCCCGAGATCGTTGCTTCCACATTTACATGTATGAAGAGACAATGCATATAAAATATTTGCTTCACCATTGCTTTATCAAGATTTTTTGTCACTGCAACTGAAAATTGTTTTAAAAAGATCAAATTGATTGAATGGTCCACAAAAGATTCAAGTACTAAACCTCAGGTTAGCTTTAAATCATCCTCTACAAAATGCATCTTCCATTAAAAAATAAATTGAGTAGAACTTGAAATTCAAATTCTTCATTATTGGTTAAACGTAACAACCATCCATCAAAAGTGTCTATAATAATAGGTTATATAAAGATGAAGTAGCTCAGGCTAATCATATTTGTTCGTTTTTGTGTATTAGGTATAGAGTAGACTTTTGAACACAAGGACAAGAATATAAAATATTTGAATCAATCAATATATTTGAACCCGATGTGACACATTATAATGTAAATGAACAAATGTATCAATATGATACCTTGTTTTCACCGATGACATATACATCTTTTCTATCCACATCTGCTTGTTACAACTCACTAGTGACCTTGGTTGGCTAAAGGAATGGGAATTAAGTCTTCATAGTATGCACCAAAAAAGAAAAAAGAAAAAGGAAAAAAAACACTGTTAGGACACAATATTTTTCACAACTTTTGACATGATCTATTGGCAGACTATTGGGATCGAAGCAACATCACTTTCATTTGGGTTCATCACCGACACCACATTTTTTAAGATAGGAAAAATAAATAGCAACATGTTGCAAGTTCGAGTCCGGGTATCAACCTCCCCAAATTAAATTTGGGGTAAATAGTGGAGGGAAAAGTGAGGTTCAAACCACCAACTTTACTATTATTATACCCAAATTACAACAGTGAACAGACTATGTTAGCGGTCACGAAAAAATTATGAAAAATCATGTCTTTAGATATATTAAAAAGAAAAAAGAAAAAAAAAGAAAAGAAAGAAGAAGACCCTATTGTTAGAACTTAAATTTATATTGTCATTGGATATAACATAACAGAGAGCATCTTCATCATGAAAACAGATTACAGATTGCAAACCGGTTTAAGAAAGAATCACTTTAATTAAATATGAATTATGACAACACTGTAATTTGGTGTAGAAAGATGTTTCCTGTCACCCTTGGTATTGCACGATTAGTACTTTATACAATGGCTTAGCGAGTCAGCAAACTGTGAAGCTTTTCTCGGTTTTTAAAGTGGGAAAGTGTGAATGCAGTGAATACATTCCAAGTATATATGCTTTATTTATTTGTGAAAGGGCATGAAGAGTTCTGGCCAACTATCAAAACTTTACATACCATTTTGAATTGCACCTCCACGTACCAAATTCTAGATTGGACAATGGTTGATCTAGTTTCTAGATTTCATTAAGAAATGCAACGCATTCCGTTTGAAACTGTCACACTCGGAATCTTGTTCTTTTTATAGGAGATAGATTATTTAATGTGTCAAAAGTTTAAGCTGTTAGAAAATAGATTATTTAATGTGTCAAAAGTTTAAACCATTAGAAAGTAGTGAGCTTTGGATCTCAGATACTATGATAAATTACCTATTATTCCAAAAACTAAAATTGTTAGGAAATTATAAATTTAATAATAATTCTAACAATATATAAGGGTGTAACACCCCAAGAATAGATATATACATGACTCACGTATATAGCCCACTGTATTCCTTAGAATTTCAATTTTCACAAATGTGCAAGTATCTTAGTTTTCAAAATGGAATGAACTGGACCAAAATGCTCTTCTAATGTGGCCTAACATAAGTGTAATAACAATAAATTTTACGTTTTAGTTTTTAGATATTACAAGCCATAGACTCACATGATGCGTGAGAATATATAATTATTTTTAATGTTAAAATTTTTAATATTAAATTTATTTTCTAAATTAAGTTGTAGATAATTTGTTCTCCTTAAAAATTAAACAATTTATAAAAGTAATTTTTATCTCTCTATTTTTACAAATATAAAATTTTATAATTTTTGGTATTTTGATTGATATTATTCTTCAAATAATTGATAGACACATTCAAATACATAGTCATTTAGATTGTGTTTTGATATGAACTCAAATTCTCATTTCCAAACTAACAAATAATTAACTAAAAAATAAGATCAAACCAAAATTATATAGGGAGAGAGATGACTTGTGATGGGAAACTCAAAAAACACAACACCAAAACATATCAACCCAAAGTAAAGATATTAAAAAAAATAAAAATTCATCAACTTATATAAAGTAGAGTTGCAAGAAAGAATTCAAAATCTAGAGGGAGAGATAGCATAATCAGATTTTTTTAGGAGAGAATATGAGAGAGAGAATAGCAAATTTATAGAATAAACTTTAATGAGAAGAATATTCAAAATGAAATGTATAGTTGTAAATACCAAATTATCCAAGTCATGCCATGTAATAGAATAATATTATATCATTATATTTATAATAAAATAGGATCACATCTAAAAATCAAAGGAAAAAAAAGATAATAGATTTATTTATTTTTAGTTTATATTTACCAAAAAAAAAAAATCACATTCTACCATTGTATTCATATCCATATAATAACGAAGTACTAGTATTTAAAGTCAGTCGAAGGATCTAGTTTTGCTCTTGCTTAAAAAACCATATCATTTTCATCAACTTTAAGAGATAGAGATCATAAAAATAAAAAAATTTATTTATTTTTAATTTATACTCACCCAAAATGGATTGAAGTGGACCAAATTGGATTCGACTAAATGAACCAAAGTGGACCAAATTGGAATGAATGGACTAAATTGGACTAAGTTGGACCTAAATGGACCGAATGAACCAAAGTGGACTAAAATGAATTATATTGGACCAAACTGGACTAAATAAACCAAGTAGGCTGAATTGGATTGAAGTGAACCAAATTGGACCAAAGTGGACCTAATTAGACCAAAATGGACCAAATTGGACCGAAGTAGGTATTTGTTATCTCTATTTCTTGAAGTTAATGAAAATGTCATATGGTTCTCTAAGTAGGTGCAAAATTGGATCCTTTAACTTGGCCTTGAATACTAAATTAGCATATGGATATGAATAAAGTGATGAAATAGGATTTTTTTTTCTCGGTAAGTGTAAACGAAAACTAAATAAATGGTGTCTTTGCACAACTTGTTTGCATTGCATGTATTTTCTATTATAAGTTACATTTAGGTTCAAGAATGTGTAAAGTCATGGTAGTTAAAAGTGACGGTCCTATCATTATTGGTAATTACAATTAATTTTGAGAATGTGTAAAGGTATAATGCATTTTATATATATATATATATATATATGGAAAGAAAATGATGACATGACTATTGATGTGGCTCAATAGAAGTGTAATAATAATAAATGATACACTTTATTTTTTAAATATTATATAGATATAGATATTAAATGGGCAAGGTGGGTGAATAAATGGGTCGGAGACACGCTAAACTTCTAATTAAATTGTACTCTCCCAACCAGGGGCAGAACTGGAATTTTTACTTTGGGAGGGGGGTGGGTCGAGACTAAACTATCACATTGATTCACAATTCAAGAAAAACTCAAAGTACAGTCCCCCCCAACACACACACACACACATAAGTCTTAGATTTTTAATTCCAAAGTGAGTCATAATTTATATATATTGCATACAAAAGTTTCATTTCTACAAAATTGTCTTATATGAAAGCTTTACATATTTCTAAACTCTATTGAGCATACCAAAGTTTTCTAATTTGCTACAATCATGTGTAACAATAATAAAAAAGAAATAAATATAAGTATTAACAAAACAAAACTATATTTTCAGGAAAACAAAAATAAATTAAAGAAATAAATCATAAACCATAAGATAAACAAATAGAACTGAAAAGGGGAAGATCTGAATAAAGAATTTTGTGCCTCCAATTAAAAATACTATGCTTAGGGGTGGGAAACAATACGGATAATTCCACCTTGCTCCTTTATTTGATCCAAAGAAGCTAAAGATACCCATATCAAATGCAATTTGGAGTCAATAATTAGATAATTTAGTTTGGATTTGAAGCTGAAATTCTGAAGTTGAAACAAGAGTAGAATGAATTTTTTTGTGGAGTAGAATCTATATGTGAAGTGAAGGGGACTGGGCGACTGGGTTTGTGTAAGCCAAAGAAAAGAATTTTGTTTGAGTTGTTGGAACTTAAAAAGGAAAGTGAGTTTCAACTTTCAGCTTGTAAAGGTAAAAAAATAAAAGGTTTGGGAAGAAGCTGATGAAGCTTCCAATGTCAAGCATGGTTCTGCTCCTGCTCTCAACCAGATATTTGTTTTTTAGACATATCACATATGTATCTAATTTGTACTCTCTCAGGCATGCAAATGTTTTATTTCTTGGATGTAACAATGTTTAGAATGCCACACATGACAATTTGTACACCTGTAGCATTACTCATTTTTTTGGCCTTCTAAAAAGTGGAGGAAAAAAAAAAATTCAACTTACATTTTTATTTTGTCAAAAAAAAAAAAAAAAAATCACTTATTGATCTCCAATTTGGGGGCCTCTCTTTTAGTAGGAGGCCTAGGCAATGAATGACCTAAGCCCTTATTGTGAGATTGAAGCAATCAATTCATAATTCAAATTGTGATTAATTTGTGTATGTAATCCCCCACGTAATAAAAACGGGTTCTATTGTAATGTATTATTTAAATAAAGAAAATGTAATCTTTTACTTTTATTTTGTGGATGTAGGCGATAAGGCTGAATCACGTAAAACTCTTAACTTTTTCTCTCTTCTCTTTTCTCCATACTCTATCACAAATTTCTACAAGATTGCAAGACTTAGAAAGTTCTTAAAAGTCGCTTCATTGCCTCAGTTTGAGAAGCTTGGTTTTGTTCAAAGAACCATGGGATCCTTTATTGGCAGCTCTAGAATATTCGACAGGTAAATGAAGAAAAATTCAACTTTTTTAGTTGGTTGTGCTTTTATTTCATGTCATGTCACCTTCCTGGATATTTGCTTGTAATGAAAAGTCTCATTGTGGAGGGCTAACCTCCAGTCTTATACGCCAATGTCAAAGACATGGGTTTTATCATATAAAGGAAGAGAGGGCCGCCTAACCTGACTTAACAAGCACAAATTGAAATTGTGCTTCTTGCTGACAATCGTAACCATTACATTAATTAGTCTTTTAGGATATGTGGAAACTTGTGGGTTTCAGACTTTCAGTTAGTTTAATTGGTCAAAATTTTTTGGTTGAATGAGACATCTAAGATTCGATCCTCGCCTACGTTAAAATACTAATTAGTGTCTTGGTGTAATGATAAACACCAAAAAACCAATTATTTCATCGTCATGTCATGTATTTTAATATGTTCATTCATCATATGAAAACATGATAACATGCATTAAATCATGGCATCGACTTGAATATGCCAAGTTAGATTATCTTTAGGATGAGGTTTCATGTTATTTTGCTATGAGTTGCCTCCAACATTTGATTAGAGGTTATTATAATATTATTATTTATTTATTTTTTTGGTTAATCTTCTTAGATTTGTGAATCAGTGTGTTTAGAATTTAAATAAAATTCTTGTTTTATCAAAATTTTGAGGTGAACCACATGAAATGATGTTGTACAGGCTTTACATCAGGAAACTTTCGTCATGTTATTTTATTTTAGTGTCACATGAAATAATGAAAAACTAAAAATATAATATGATTTTCTTTTGTACATATCATTAACATTTGATTTCCTATACATTAAATGGGTTTCTGCATTTTTCCCTATGTAACTTGAAAACATTCACATGAAATGATTTAGAATTGCTTGAGAAGGTCAAAATCCCAAATTTGCTATGAAATATGTCTTTTAAATGAAAACCACGGCACCTCCTCATACAACATGTAGGAATTTCATTTAGGATGTGCATTTTAATCTCTTTACATTTTCACGCATTTTCATGCATTTCAATATTACCTGTGTATCTTAGGATAGGTTGCATTACTTACTTGTTTTTCATTTTCCTTTTATATATTATTGACTAGCACTCTTTGTTGTAAATGTTGAATGCATTGGATGTTATTTTACCGAATTTTCTAGGTTTTAATGTAATTGTGTGATGGAAAGATAGATGGTTTATATTGGCCATTGTACCTCAACACCTTATCACTTTGTAACTTAGTCCTCAAGTTTGTCTAAAGAATGTAAATTAGGTTTTATTTGATGTAATTTCCTACTGTCGATGTTTTTCATTAGATTGCAATTAGGACACGAAATTTGTATTTTCCTTTATATTGGATTGTATTTAGAACCAAAATTATGTATTTTTTCTTTTTTCTATAGACACTTTTATAGTTTATTTCATTTTTTTTGTAAAATTTATTTTGAGGCTTTTGTTAATTTTTTCCTTAAACATAAATTAACAACCGATCTCCACCATAAGATTGAGGTATACTAAGAATCTCAGTCTCCTTTAGTCTCGGTTCTCATATTACAAATCCAAATCAACCCAAACACAAGAAATCTTTAATCCGACAACAATCACGTACGCAAAAAATGATTATATAAACCAATAAAACAAAATCATTTTGAACAAGGAATCCAAGCTTACAAGTTACAACTAAGAAGGTGAAATACACCAAAGGACAATACACATGAGAGCCTTATAGTAGAAAACAAACCGCAATGCAAGAGACAGGAAACCAACCACTATTGGCCAAATTCTGATACCATAATACAAATAAGAAAAGGTATTTCACCAAACGTTGCAAATGGTCACAACTATGGGCAATGAAAACTCAAGATGACCTATTTTTTGAATGAAGGCGGAGAAGAAGTAAACAATGAAGGGCTTGGGGGAACGGAAACTTCAATCACTCCCTCAAGCATTTGTGTGACCTTTTTCATTGAGGGCCTCAGTGAAGGATCTTCTTGAATACACCAAATTGCTACAATCACAAGCCTTTCTAGCCTCTTCATATCATTTCTTGCCTCTTCATCATTTTCTATCAACTTATCTAATTTTTTATCTTTGTAGCATTCATAAGCCCAATCTATCAATGCCTCCTCTTCTCCCAGTGCAAATGCGACACTAGACTTGCAACAAATAATCTCTAGTAACATCACACCAAAACTGTACACATCAACCTTAACTGAAATAGATGCTTTCCTAAACCATTCAGGTGCAAAGTACCCAATTGTCCCTCTTATTCCTGTCCGAGCTGCTCGAGTTTGCTCGGCCAACAAAAGCTTTGCTAATCCAAAATCAGCAATTCTTGGTGTATAGTACTCATCTAGGAGTATGTTTTGAGGTTTTATGTCGCAGTGGATAATCTGAGTACTGCACTCTTCATGTAAGTACATTAAACCTCTTGCTATTCCAAAAGCAATTTGCACCCTTTGGTTCCAATGAGGCCTGGATATCCCAAAGAGAAAGCTAGCTAAAGAGCCATTACTCATGTACTCATATACTAGAAGCCGGTTCTGCCCCTCATCACAATAACCGAGCAAACGGACTAAATTCTTGTGATGAGTCTGACCGATCACGCTAACTTCTGTTTTGAATTCCTTCTCACCTTCCTCTACAACCTTACCTAACTTCTTGACTGCGACAAATCTTTTAGGATCTGATGCAAGGACCCCTTTGTAAACCGTTCCAAAAGCACCTTTTCCCACTATTTGCTTGAAGCCTCTAGTCGCTTCATCCAGCTCTTTATATGTATAGCTTCTCACATTTGTTGCAAGTGTGCTATCAATATTCCATCCTGAATTCCGTCTTTTGTGGTACAAGTAGATAATAGCCACTACACTAGCTGAGAAGAAAAGGATATTGAGAAATGCAGAGCTGCCAAGGAGTAGTGCCAAAACAACTGCCGCAGACTGGCCTTTTTTCTCTGAACCAGGGTCTATAAGTACCTTGATGAAAGCTTTTCTCGTAATATTTGTGCTATATCTTCCATTGGATAGAGGATACTTCTTCTTCCAACATAAATCACCTGTTTTTTCATAAATGGTCACAACACACATGCAATCGTCAAGGCATTGTTGTTTACACTCTGTCTCATTAACCCCTTCAAGAAAGCTATAATCCGAAAACGGCCAGTCCACATATGAAAGCGGTTCAAGCGTTACATGCCCTTTATTTGCTTCCCATCCATTGTCGCAGCTGGGTAATGGAAAATTTGGTTTACACCCTCCCCAATAGTTGGATGGGTCTAAGTAAGAAAATTGAGGAGGACATTTGCAAATTGTGTCCCTTACCCCACTTGAACCTCCTAAAGTTTGACAAATGCCGTTGAGTCCACAGAACCCACCTACAAAAGTATTAGCATCAAATCTGCCACATATATCATCAGGAATGCTTTGCACTTCATTCCAGGATGAAGAAGAACAGCTCTCAAGTCCATCACTTGTGGGGTTCTCCTTTCTGGGGAATCTGTATATTCCGAATCCTCCATCAGGATCAATTCTAGCCCTGTGGTAGAAAGATTCTTTTGAGCCTGGATTTTTCTCAGCAAGGCCGTAGATGTTGGTGGAGTTGTTTGCGTCTAGGATGTACATGCGTCCATCCTCGGTAAAGTTCAACACTGATATCCATTGCAGTGTCATAGTGGCAAAATAAGGTCTTCTAATTTTTTCAGACAATAAATAATAAAGCACGAAATTGCCATCCAGCTGTAACGAAACCTCAAAGCGCCCATCAGAATAATTAGTCTCAGATTGGTGAGACCTGAGTGTGGTATTCATGTTTAGTATTTGGCCAGGCAAAATTGTATCAGTAGGCTCATTGAAGCTTTCCCATATAGAATTATACTGTTCATCTAAAATCACCAAGTTCCCATTATCCAGCATAACAAAGCATCTGGATTTGGAAGAACCATTCATTTGAGGCTTCCATAACTCACTGTCTTGATCAGGGTCATTGAGAACAAACTCTTTGTTGCGCACCAGCTTCAGTTCTGAACCTTCTGGTGCTGGTTTATTGCCATTTGCAGACCAAACTATAGTTGGATCTTTTGTTTTATTAAACCAAACTGCAAGCAAAAATTGATTCTCTTTCTCACTACTTTCAAGAGGATGGAATCCAAAGGCAAATTCACCTAAGGGGACTTGATAAATGGACCAATTCCTGGCCGTGCAACAAAAGGTAATATTGGCATTTTATCACAGTCATCTTTGGGGTAGGCACTGAAAACAGTGGGAAGGAGAGGAAGAATTAGAAGTAGAAGCAAGAGAGAACAACAATGAGGAAGTGTTGTAGTAGCCATTGCAGTGGTTATGTATCGCTTATGGGTTAATGAGTTAGAAAGAACCCATGATAGCGTTTATATAGAAGAAAATGTCTAAGTAGTAGTTCCAAGTCTCACTCTCAATTTTCATGGGCTGACTTTTTCAGATGTGTAGCATGAATATTTCAACAATTCAACTGGTGGCAATATCCGTATTAATGTGAGTACGATTAGACATGTATCCAACTTTTGAATTCCTTTAATTAATAGTTTCTTAAGAATTTAATAAAAAAAAGAATCTAAAATCTTAGAAACGTGACATTCTAAATTTATAATATTTGTTCCCTTTCAAAAGATAAAATTATAAGGAAAAGGTTTTGCTGCAATCAGTTGGGCTCTGGGCTCTTGGATATATGTTGCTTTTTTTTTTTTTTTGCTGCCACATAACTCATTGTGCAGCAATTATTGCGTACTAGTATGCAGTAAAACCTTTCTCAAACTATAATATTTGTTCTAAACCAAGAAATTGATATTTGAAGAGGAAAGAATTACTAGTCTTTTAGTTTATGTTTTGAATTGAAAATGATTATATGTACTTAAAACATTAATTTATTTTAAAGTAAGAGTAGTTAAAGTATTTATATTAGAATAATGCTAGAGATATAAATTATTTTATAAAAATTTTTACAAACTACTGATGTGATGAGTGATTATTAGTAAATGAAAAAGTGATATTAATTCTGGGTCTATATGAAAACCAATAAAAGGTTGGCTACATCAACATTTTGTAAAAATGTTGTAAAATAGTATGTAGCTGTAGCATTACTCATCATATTATATCAAATCTTAGATTTTCAAAATGGCAATTGCACATGGTTTACTGATGTTTTTTTTTAATGCATTTATGGCAGGTCACTTTTATTTCTTTGTCTTAGGAAATTATTGTGTACTCTCGGAGTACCATAAATGCGTACTCCCTCCTCTCACATGAATGATGGGTCTTACAATTAAATTCATATTGTGACCCACCATTCATGTGAGAGGAGAGAGTACGCATTTATGGTATTCCGGGAGTACCTAATAATTTTCCGTTTGTCTTATTAATGAGTAATTTTTAGATACTTTCAGAGTATGAAAAATGATATTTCCTCCTCTTATACTAATGAGAAAAAAGAACTATTTATTCATATTCCCATAGTACCAAGAATTTTCCCTTACGAATTACCACCATTTTCGTACTTTCAGTGTCCTTAAATGCATTTCCAACAGAAAAAGAGAAGATTAGTTTTAATGTTCTAGACTTCTAGTTCAACCCAAGCCAAGTCCTTCCCCAACACACGATGCACATTTGACATATACATGACGCCCTCCATGGCTGATATTTCTATGTTGACTTGTTTTTTTAATTTAGCTTGGGATCTACGTTGACTTTTAAGGTAGCTTCCCTAATTTAGAAACTTCAATTTGGACCGTTTCAACATGTATAGTTATTTCCTTTTTTTGTTCATCAAAAAAAAAGTTATTTCCTTTTTTTGTTTTGAGAATGATGTATAGTTATTTCCTTCTTTTTTTTTTTTTGAGAATGATGTATAGTTATTTCCTGATGTGATAGTCTTGATTTTTTTGCCGAGTTTGAAAAATTAATTAATGGCTAAAAAACTTGTCCACTTTCTAATCTTGTTTGTTAAGGAAAGACTGACTTTGCATCCCTCACTTCTTGTTTTTTTGTTTTGTTTTGTTTTGCTTTTGTTTAAAATTCCCCATTCAATCATGATTTGGGTCCACTTTTCACATGCAATTTGGGTTTTGTGGAATTCAACTTAATTGGGCCGGATTTGGTGATCATACTATGTGTGTTTGGATACCGCTTATTTTACTGAAAATTAAAAACTAAAAACAATAAAAAAAATAATTTCCGATTACTGTTCACATTAAAAAACACTGTTCATATGCCTTGAAGCATTGTTCATGTCCCATGAACAGTGCACCAGGCGATGGTCCAAAAAAAAAAATTGAAACACAAAACGTGGACGTGATCCAAACAAACATTATATATGTTGCGTGCAGCATATATAGCACGCAGCATATATAGTATGGTCTATGAGATTTAGAAAAATAAGAGTCTATTTGAGAACTGCTTATTTTGTTGAAACTGAAAACTTTTTACTGAAAGTACTATAAATAAAAAGACACATTGTATGCCTTTCCAACAGTTAAGAAATGAATGGAATAGAATGGAAATGAATAAAAAGAATAATTTTAGTATATTCTTTCATTCTCTTATTTGGAAGTTTTAATGGAGGGAATAGAAAATTCATTCCATTGTTTGGGAGTTTAAGTGGGAGGGAATGGAATGGGTAGGAGAAAACATTCATTCCTTTTTATTCTCTTAAAATCTCAAATTTTCATTCCCCCAAAATTGGGAGAAATGGAAGGGAATAGAATTAGATTTAATGAATTTTTTACTAAAATTCCCAAAATACCCTTATATATTCAACCATTTATTTTAAAATATGGGTTTAATGTAATATTGTTATAAAATGATTCTATTTCATTTCTTTCATGTTACTCTCAAACAAGATTATTTACATTCCATTCATTTTCATTCCTTTATTTTAAAACATTCAATCAAAGTTACTTAATTACATTCCATTCCATTCATTTCCCTTACTTAAATACATTCCATTCCATTTCATTTAATTTCCTTATGAACTCTCAAATGAAGCCTAAGGCATCCATTAACATTTCCCTTCAAACCTTTCAAGAGGATTTTTTTTTTTTTTTTGAGAAAAGAAAAAAAGGACTCGCGTGTGGAAGTCATTGTCTCACGCTCCACAGTAATAGAAATAACAATGCAGTAATATAAATATTTTCATATCTAAATGATGAAGATCCCTCGATTCCTTGAAAAGGATCAAAACTTTGGAGTGTCTGGTGTGTGTGAAGATTTTTTTTGTCAGCTTTGGGCGATACCAGCTTTATAAAGTGAGATCTTTTTGCCACATGAAGCACAATTGGTTTTTCATATGAATCGTATCCCCTTGAATTCGAGGACAACAAGTGATGCTTAAATTTGGGCAGCGTGGCCAATTTACAGTCGACAAAAGTGCTTATAATTTGTTGATGCAGGATTGGTGCTGAGATACAACGATGCATTGAGAAAGAATTCTGTGGTGTGCATTGACGGTTATATGGCAGCCAAAAGAAAGCAATATGTGTCCAAGAGCTCAAGTGTTTACTGCAAAACTTTTTTCTTATAATTTTATCTTTTGAAAGCGAATAAATATTACAAATTTAAAATATCACGTTTTTAAGATTTTAGATTGTTAAGAAGCTATTAATTAGAGGAATTCAAATGTTTGATACATGTCTAATCGTACTCACATTAATACGGAGGAAAGAATTATTATAATATTTGTTCTAAACCGAAAAATGGATATTTGAAGAGGAAAAAATTACTAGTCTTTTAGTTTATGTTTTGAATTGAAAATTATTATATGTACTTAAAATATTTATTTATTTTAAAGTAAGAGTAGTTAAATTATTCATATTATATCAAATCTTAGATTTTCAAAATGGCAATTGCACACGGTTTACTAACTTTTTTTTTTTATGCATTTATGGCATGTCACTTTTATTTCTTTGTATTACTAACCCAACACATGATGCATATTTGACATACATGACACCCTCCGTGGCTGATATTTCTATGTTGAATTATTATTTTTTTTTAAATTTATTATGGGATCTATGTTGATTTTTAAGGTAGCTTCTCTAATTTAGAAAGTTCAACTTGGCTCGTGTCATTGTTCTTTCTTTTCCATGGTGCCTTAGATACTCCCAAAGTGCAACTCACATGCCTTGAAAAGGAGTTGATTTTCATAAGAAGTCACATAATCTTTCCCATAATTAAAATCTAAAGATAGGAGCATGTGGCTTGAAATCATCACATAACAAATTGACATTTCCTTTAAGAAAGAAAATATATCGAACACACACCTAACGCTAAATGTTATAATTTTTCGTTATAAATTTTGAGTATGAACTTAAGAACTCTCTGTCAAAATTACTAAAAATTAAGACATAAAATCTCAACAAAAGATAAATTATAAAATAATTTACCATCAACGTATCTATGTAAACTACTACAGGTTGTTTAACAATGGCCTTAATCACTTTAAGAATACTTCCAACCAAATCACGAATCAATTTCAAGACTTATACGTTTATATAATTGCGCAGATCGACCTACATGTACTAGAACCTACACTGCATTTTCACACCAAAGTCCAAACTGTCTGCTTTAAAGTGGGGAACTGTGCAGTGAATACATTCCAACTACGTTCTATTTATTTGTGCAAGGGCAGGAAGAGTACTACCAACTATTATTTATTATTTCCTTCTCAAAAAAAAAAAAAAAATCAAAACTTTACGGACCATTTTTGAATTGAAATATAGACAATAAAGTATCCTTATATTTGCATGTTTATAATCCGTTTGGATAGAACTTATTTTGCTGAAACTGAAAACTAAAAACACTGTAGCAAAATAATTTTTAAATGTGTGAATAGTACTGTGGGACCCATTTTTAATGAAAAAGTGGTTAAAAAGTGAAGTTTGTGATACCCGTAAACAGTGCACGGATGCACTGTTCACGGGAGAAAAGTTAAATGTTGGGGCTTGAAAAAAAAAAAGAAAAAAAAGAAAGAGAACAAAATGTGATTTTAAAATGCAGACGCGCAAAAAGTCGAATCCAAACCGCACCTTAGTCTTGTTTTTATACTATTTTGTGGTTGATTATAGTTTATCTTTGTTTTATAGGTAAGAAAGGATTTATATGCTAATGATAACTGGCCAAGAGCATGGTTGAGGATTACAGGGAGGCTTTCTTGTAAGACATTCCCCCTCTGCCGTCCCCCCAAAGCAGCTGGATTGCTCCTCCACCCGACTACTTCAAGGTAAATGTTGATGGTGCTTCCTCCATTGATGGCAGTGGAATTTCTGGTATTGGAGTCATCATTAGAGATGAAATGGGAAGGGTCATCGTTGCTCTTTGTAAAGCTCTCCCTATGCACTACCAGCTGAATTAACAGAGCATGGTTGAGGATTACAGGGAGGCTTTCTTGTAAGACATTCCCCCTCTGCCGTCCCCCCAAAGCAGCTGGATTGCTCCTCCACCCGACTACTTCAAGGTAAATGTTGATGGTGCTTCCTCCATTGATGGCAGTGGAATTTCTGGTATTGGAGTCATCATTAGAGATGAAATGGGAAGGGTCATCGTTGCTCTTTGTAAAGCTCTCCCTATGCACTACCCAGCTGAATTAACAGAGTTTTTTGCCTTGGAACACGGGGTTCTCTTGGCTCAAGAGATGAATATCTCAAAGGTGATTTTCGAATCAAATGCTTCCTCTGTCATTTCTGCTGTTTCTCAAGCCTGTCATGGTGGCGTTGCAGGTCACCTGGTGCAGAGCATTCATTCTGCGAAGTCAGTTTTCTCCTGCTGTTCATTCAGTCATGTGAGAAGGGATTACAACAGGGCTGCTCATGAGCTAGCCCAATTTGCTAAATGTAACCAAGCCACTAATCTTTGGAAAGAAGTTATTCTGCCCTTTCTAGCTCATTTACTTCATTATGGCTTAGGATGATCTGTTAATGTACTGTTAGCTCCAACTTTCTGTTGTACTCTGTTTCTGCTGTTAATGAAATTAAGGGGGTGTTTGGTTTACCTGTTTTTGTAACTCAATTCTCAGTTTCCATAACTCATAACTCAAAAATGGTGGGACCCATGACAAAAAGGTTGTTTGGCAAACGATAACTCTGTTTCCATAACTCTGTTTCCATCATTCAATTCTCTAATTTTTGAGTTATGAGTTATGGAAACTGAAAACACATTTTAGTTGTTTTCAGTTTCCATAACTTATAACTCAATGGTAATAATGTAATTAAACACACAAAAGGGGACCCACAAACAGTACCAGCCGCAACTTTTGACCACTTTTGACTTTTTTTTTTCCTTTCTTCTTGGCTGTTCGGTTCTTTTTTTTTTTTTTTTTTTTTTTTCTTCTTCTTCTCTTTCACTTTGGTCTGTTCTGGGTTTTTTTTTTTTCTTCTTCTTCTTCTTCTTTCTTTCACTTCGGTCTGTTCTGGGTTTTTTTTTCTTCTTCTTCTTCTTCTTTCCTTTCGGTCTGTTCTGGGTTTCTTTTTTTTTTTTTTTCACTAGTTCGGTGAGTTTGGGTAAAAAAAAAAAAAACCTGCAATGAGTGACAGGTATGGGACCCATAAATAGTGTGAAAAATATTGAGTGATGGTGCCAAACCGGTGTAGTATTTAGAGTGATGAGTGATGAGTGATGAGTAATGAGTGATAAGTGACGGAAATTGAGTGATGAAAAAAAAAACAAATCAAACAAGGCCTAAGCTTTCTTCTCAAAAAAAAAAATTTGCAACTTGAATGACACTTTTTGTACGCATTTTGCAACTTGAAATCCGTTATGCCCAGTTTGAAGATATTTGGATTGCAATAAGGATACTTTTGACTTGAATTATTTGGACCACATCTTAATATGGATTTGAGCCCAGCCCAATCCATCCACTGATTTTTTTTTCTTTTTTTTTTTTCTTTTTTTATTTTGAAAGAGCCCAATTAACTTGTCATTGAAGCCCAATTTTGTTTTTAAGGGTAAGCAGGCATTATGAGAAAGAAAAATGTCAATGGACTGCATATTTCAAATCCATTTGAGCATCCATGAATGTTTAAAATTTGAATTATTCCAATCTAAATGCTAAGAAAATACAAATTGACTCCCTAATTTCGGTAAGATCTTCATAATAATTTTTATCAATACTCCCATGAATAATCGTGTTTGAGAATTTTAAGGTGAAAAACACAAAAACCATATTCTAAAAAGAAGTTGAATGCTACAAGGGCCAATATTGTCAAGCCAACTCAAGTGATTTAGCCCAGGCGTAAATTAAAGAGAAGACTAACAACAAAGATGAAGAGAAGAGTGAAGCAAAGAAAAGTAAAGATTATAGGGTCATTTTTAGTTGACATCAAAATCGAGTTATTATCAAGTTTAAGTTAGATTATAAGTTATATAATCTGATGAATTAAGAGGGCGGGTATGAATAGGTCCATTAGCCTTTCATGTCGAAGGTCCATGGTCTGAGATCCATTCCCCAGCGCCTAGGGGTAGTTAATTTTGTAGGCCAAAATAGACCTTTGGAAATTGAAGTTTATAAAGTGAGATGCTTTTGTCTTTAAAGTCTGGAGTTTCAAATGAGCATTACTAGTCCGTAATATATCAAAAATAAGGATCATTCTATCAATAGAAGTTAATTTCCTTGCTTATGTGACTAACCGAACAATGTCATATCATTTACTCATTTAATAGTGACATAACAATATTTTTAATATTAAAAAATTACACATTAGAAAACACAAGATCTACGGAAGATCAAAGCCAAACCCGTTTGGAACAGGTTTTCCCCAAATCAAAACCAAGCTAAACTAAGCCCTAACCCAACCCCCACCTCCACAGTAGCTCCTCCCCCATTTAGACCAAACAAATCCCAACTACCTCTATCACGAGTTCAGTAACAATAGAAATAGTCACCAAAACCATTTGAGATTTTTTTGGTCCAGATGGAGAGTAGCTGCGTTTAGAGGTGGAGGGTGGGCTAGGACTTGGTTTGCTTTTGATATGGGGTAGATCAGTTTGAAATGGGCTTGGCTTGGGTCTTTCATAGATCATGTCTTTTTTTCTTTTTTGTGTGTGTGTAATATTTTAATATTAAATTTATTGCCACTGTCACTTGAAAAATATAACGTCATTATTCTGTTAGTCATATAGGCAAGTAGATTATAGACAATTAATAGAAGGAATTTTTTAAACTTTTGGGATTGATAACAATTATTTGAAATTTTGGGAACGAAAAGCGTTCACTTGGTAAACTTCAAAGTCTAACTTTGTATTTTTGCCATTTTTATAAAGAAAATCAAGGCAAAGATCTACTTTACATACTATGTCTTTTATTTTAGTCCATTAACTTTGATCAATTTTCATTTTAGTCCACAACGTTTAAATACAATCATTTTAGTTCATTAACTTTGAACAATTGTCATTTTAGTTCACTAAATTTAAAATTTTTCAGTTTTTGGGTTTAAATAAATTATTAAAATAATAATTTGTAATGATAACACGGTGTATGTCGGACGGGAGAATGTATACGTTCGATATAATAGTCAAATACTAGAAGAGGTTTAAAATTATTTTTTTAAATAAAAAATCATTTTCTTGAAATTGCATATTAATAATATGAACTGCCTATGATTGCAGTGATCAAGATGGAGAAGTAAAGTTATATGATTTCTAGTTTGTCTATTCATCCCAGCCTAACCATATATGATGTAAAATAGATAGAACAAGCTTTCTTGGAGCACTAGAGGCGTCGGAAGTCACAATGCAAGATCAAGGGGGGTGCCAATAGAGGCCATCGGGGTGACGATGTCGGAATTGAAGGGGAGTGACATTCTGATCCAGATTCAAACCTCGAGTGTTGTCTAAATTCAGGCAAATTCCTTCATTAAGGCCCTAAAAACAATACTTACATCAGCAATTCCTGGTGTAAGTACTCGTCTAAGAGTATGTTTTGAGGCTTTATGTCACAATGGATGATTTTGATGTAGCACTCTTCGTGTAAGTACATGAGGCCTCTGGCAATTCCAAAAGCAATATGCACTCTTTGGTTCCAATAAGGTCTGGATATCCCAAAGAGAAAGTTAGCTAAAGAGCCATTACTCATGTACTCATATACCATAAATCGGTGCTACCCCTCATCACAATAACCGAGCAACCGGAGTAAATTCTTGTGATGAGTCTGATCGATCACACTCATTTCTGTATTGAATTCCTTCTCACCTTCTTCTATCACCTTACCTAACTTCTTGACTGCAACAAATCTTTTAGAATCTGATCGAAGGACCCCTTTATAAACCGTTCCATAAAAGTGTTGTAAGAAATACCAAATTGCTTGAGTTAATTCACTCCGATTTATGTGAATTTGAGGGAATTTTAACTCATAAAGGAAATAGATATATTATCACTTTTATTGATGATTTCTCAAAATATACAACTGTTTATTTGTTGAAAAATAAAAGTGATGCTTTTGAAAAATTTCAAGATTTTTTAAAAGAAGTTGAAAATCAATTCGGTAGAAAAATAAAAAGAATAAGAAGTGATAAAGGCCGTGAGTATGAATCAAGTGCATTCAACTCATTTGTTCAGTTTTTGGGAATTCCATGAAACTACTGCGCCATATTCACTTGCTTCTAATGGTGTGGCTGAAAGAAAAAATAAAACTTTAATTGAGTTAACAAATGCCATGTTAATTGAATCTGGTGCACCTTTACATTTTTGAGGTGAAGCTATCTTAATTGCATGTCATGTTTTGAATAGGGTGCCACATAAAAAATCACACACCACACCTTTAAGAT
Source organism: Quercus lobata (assembly GCF_001633185.2). NCBI lineage: Eukaryota > Viridiplantae > Streptophyta > Magnoliopsida > Fagales > Fagaceae > Quercus > Quercus lobata. Next base: position 2,942,349 of record NC_044907.1, on the reverse strand, counting down.
GTGGAAAGGACATAAGCCAAATTTGGGATATTTGAGAGTATGGGGTTGTCTTGCTTATGTAAGGCTTATTGACCCTAAAATGCCTAAATTAGGTATAAGAGCTACTACTTGTACTTTTCTTGGTTATGCGATTAATAGCACAGCCTATAGATTTTTTGATCTTGAAAACAAAATAATTTTTGAATTTGGTGATACAATTTTTCATGAAGAAAAATTTCCTTTTAAATTGAAAAATAGTAGGGGTGAAGAAAATGCTTTGTTACAACCTAGTTCTTCTACTTCACATTTACAAAATCAAGAAAATTTTGAAATGGAACCTAGAAGGAGTAAAAGAGCTAGAGTTGAAAAGGATTTTGGTCCTGATTATTATGTTTTTAACATTGAGGAAAATCCCCAAAATTTAAAAGAGGCTTTAACATCACCTGATGCTCTATTTTGGAAAGAGGCTGTAAATGATGAGATGAAATCTCTAATTTCTAATAGAACTTGGAAATTAGTAGATCTTCCACAGGGTTGTAAGACCATAGGTTGTAAATGGGTCCTTAGAAAAAAGTTGAAGCTGGATGGATCAATAGATAAGTTTAAAGCTAGACTTGTTGCAAAAAGCTTTAAACAAAAAGCTGATCTTGATTTCTTTGATACATTTTCTCCGGTAACAAGAATTACTTCTATTATATTGTTAATTGCTATTGCTGCAATTTTTTATTTGAAAATTCATCAAATGGATGTAAAAACGGCTTTTCTAAATAGGGACCTAGAGGAAGAGATTTATATGGATCAACTCGAAGGCTTTGTAGAGCCTGGGCAAGAAAGCAAGGTATGTAAGATAACTAAATCCCTATATGGCTTAAAACAAGCACCTAAGCAATTGCATGAAAAGTTTGATTCCTGCATGATTGAGAATGTTTATAAATCAAATGAATGTGATAAATATATTTATTCTAAATCAGGGAATAATTTACATGTTATTATTAGCCTCTATGTGGATGATATGTTAATTTTTGGCTCAAATATGCATGTTATAAATGAGACAAAAAATATGCTTAAAAGCCATTTTGATATGAAAGATCTTGGTGAGGCTAATTTTATTTTAGGCATGAAAATTACAAAAACAGGTGATGGGATATTTCTTGATCAATCACATTATGTTGAGAAAATATTGAGAAAATATAATTTTCATGATCACAAAAGTGTAGCTACTCCTTTTGATTCTAGTGTTCATTTATTTCCTGTGAATAATGATGATGAGATTTTTAATCAAAAGGATTATACTAGCATCATTGGTAGTTTGCATTATGCTACTAATTGTACTAGACCTGACATTGCATATGCAGTAGGAGTGCTTAGCAGAATTACTAGCAAGCTTAGTAAAGATCATTGGCTAGCTATTGAGCGAGTCATGAGATATTTAATTGGTACCAAAAGTTATAGCTTATTTTATAAAAAGTACCCTGCTGTGATTGAAGCTTTTAGTGATGCCGATTGGAATAATTTGTCAGGTGATTCTCTCTCTACCACTAGTAATATTTTTACCTTAGGTAGTGGTGCTATTTGTTGGAAATCTAAAAAACAAACAATAATTGCTAATTCAACAATGGAAGCTAAATTAATAGCATTAGCTTCAGCTAGTGAAGAGTTAAATTGGCTTAGAGATTTGTTATATGAAATTCCACTTTGGGAAAAGCCAACTCCACCTATATTAATTCATTGTGATAGCACTACCGCAATTGGTAGAGTTAAAAACCGTTACTACAATAGTAAATCCAGACCTATAAGAAGAAAGCACAGTACTGTGCAATCTTATTTGAGTAGTGGCATCATAACTGTGGATTATATTAAATCTAATGATAATCTTGCAGATCCATTTACCAAGGCCTTGGCAAAAGATATAGTCTGGAATACATTGAGGGGAATGGGACTAAAGTCCATAGAATCATGAGCCATGTATGAGGATACCCAACCCAAGGACCAGAGATCCTGAGAATTGGGTTCAATGGGAAAAACGAATCATACGATGGTCGTAAGAAATGCACTATTTATTTTTTTTTAATTATTTATTCTGTAAATAATTTTTTAATTGTTCATCCCTATGATGTAAGTGCATTTATCTTGTAATGTGGAGAGGTTGAGTAAAAAGTTCTTAATGAAATTTGTAGCTCATATGAATGGGATGTTAGAATTACAGGAGCACCCTTGACAAAATTTCACCTATGTGAGTGTGGGGGTGGGGCCGCTCCCTATGAGATTTGGACTTAACCTCAAATACACTCATGAAACTGGGATCAGCACACGGCTGTAAAGTGCTAGCTATAAAAGCTCATGTCAACACCTGGGTTGTTATGTGTATGCAGTGATGCTTAATTTCCCTAAAGCATTCCTAGTTCAAGTTGGAGACCACTACGACTCTGGAGTTGAGATCGCTGCTTTACTAAGTGAAAGTTCAATACAGAGCACACTTTCATGATGCATAGTGACCCATCTTTGCCTGGTAATCTCTCTTTAACTAAAATTTAATATTAAAATGAGTGGGGGATTGTTGGAGCATTTTAATATTAAATAATTAAAATGGATAAATGTTACAACATAAATGTAAAGATATGGGAGTGAATATGGAAGATAAGGAGTTAATGAAAATGTTTAATCCCACATTGAAAATGAGAGAGACTATTTTATTATTCTTAATTGTGGTGATTAATGGGCTAACATAAATTGTCTCAGATATTGGGCTAGATACATGTGCAAGGGGGAGGTGAAGGGTGGAGGTATAAAAAATGGAAATGAATCAGCCTCTTGGATCTTCCTACTTGACAACCCATTCAGAGTAATTACCATATCCGTTGGTAAGTAAATGGCCCAAATTAATACTCCATTTTTATTATGGAAAATGAAGACCCATTAACCCACTTAATGGACTATCTGTTTAGGCCTTTTCATTCATCAGAAACTCCTTATCACCATTAATCGTGTAACTCTAGCCCATCAGATTAATATCCAACAATTAATCTTGTAACACCCACTACATCAGAATAATGGACTTAATTAATCAGAATAAATTGGGTAGTAATTTCGTGAGGCCCATTGAGCCAATAAATAGACTCATTCAAACCCAATCCAAATTACTGCAAAAAAAAAAAAAAAATATATATATATATATATACACAAAAAAAAAAAAAATAGAGAGGTTTTTGGCAAAGAAAGGTGTTCTTTCTGGTGGAGCTTTGAGCTTGAACACTTTGTGTAGAAATTGTTCTAGCCATATGACACTTGTTGGGCTGTTGTATCATGAGGGAGATAAGTCAGAGACGATCTGCACCAGTTACAAATTTTAACCAACCAACGGCTTGAATCTCCTTAAAGAGAGCAAGTGCCACGCTTCAGTTCAAATAGTATTGTGTAATTTTGCTCATTGAATTAATAATATTCAGAAGTACTATTTAGTTTCTCATTGTGTTATTTCTATTATTATTGTGTTTGCACCAACACCTTGTTTTCACCGATGACATACATCTTCTCTATCCACATCCGCTTGTTACAACTCACTAGTGACCTTGGTTGGCTAAAGGAATGGGAATTAAGTCTTCATAGTATGCATGAAAAAAGAAAAAAAGAAAAAGGAAAAAGCATTGTTAAGACACTATTTTTCACAACTTTTGACATGATCTATTGTGATCGAAGCAACATCACTTTCATTTGGGTCAATCACCAACACCACATTTTTTTAAGATAGAAAAAATAAATAGTGACATGTCGCAAGTTCGAGTCCAGGAATCAGCCTCCCCAAATTAAATTTGGAGTAAAACTACTTACTATGACATTTCGTTATGCGCACGGGGTTCAACTTTTTAAATAGTGGAGGGAAAAGTGAGATTTGAACTACCAACTTTACTATTATTATACCCAAATTACAACATTGAATAGACTATGTTAGTGGTCATGAAAAAATTATGAATAATCTTATGTCTCTAGATTTATTAAAAAGAAAAAAGAAAAAATCAAAGAAGAAAGAAGAAGACCCTATTGTTAGAACTTAAATTTGTATTGTCATTGGATTTAACGTAACAGAGAGCATCTTCATCATGAAAACAGATTACACATTGCAAACCGGTTTATGAAAGAATCATTTTAATTAAATATGAATTATGACAACACTGTAATTTGGTGTAGAAAGATGTTTCCTGTCACCCTTGGTATTGCACGATTAGTACCTTATACATTGGCTTAGCGAGTCAGCAAACTGTGATGCTTTTCTCGGTTTTTAAAGTGGGAAAGTGTGAATGCAGTGAACACATTCCAAGTATATATGCTTTATTTATTTGTGAAAGGGCATGAAGAGTTCTGGCCAACTATCATACCATTTAGAATTGCACCTCCACGTACCAAATTCTAGATTGGACAATGGTTGATCTAGTTTCTAGATTTCATTATGAAATGCAACGCATTCCCTATGAAAGTGTCACACTCAGAATCTTGTTTTTTTCATAGGTGATAGATTATTCAATGTGTCAAAAGTTTAAGTGGTTAGAAAGTTCTCCTTAAAAATTAAACAATTTATAAAAGTAATTTCTATCCCTCTATTTTTACAAATATAAAATTTTATAATTTTTGGTATTTTGATTGATATTATTCTTTTTGAAGTGATCTTTATTTTTCTAACTATTGTTATTATTCATTATATTTTCCTAATTTCCTTTGGTAGAACTAAAATTATTAAGTTCCAGACGTATTATTCAAATTTCCCATTCACTTAAAGAGATTATTATCATAATCAAAACTCATCACATAATTAAAATTTATATTACTCAAATAATTGATAGACACATTCAAATACATAGTCATTTAGATTGTGTTTTGATATAAACTCAAATTCTCATTTCCAAACTAACAAATAATTAACTCAAAAAGAGATCAAACCAAAATTATATAGGGATAGAGATGACCCGTGATGGGAAACTCAAAAAACCAACACCAAAACATATCAACCCAAAGTAAAGATATTAAAAAAATAAAAATTCATCAGCTTAAAGTAGAGTTGCAAGAAAGAATTAAAAATCTAGAGGGAGAGATAGCATAATCACGTTTTTTGGGAGAGAATATAGAGAGAATAGCAAATTTATAGAATAAACTTTAATGAGAAGAATATTCAAAATGAAATTTATAGTTGTAAACACCAAATTATCCAAGTCATGCTATATAATAGAATAATATTATATCATTATATTTATAATAAAATAGGATCACATCTAAAAATCAAAGAAAAAAAAAAGGATAACAGATTTATTTATTTTTAATTTATATTTACCCAAAAAAAAATCACATTCTACCATTGTATTCATATCCATATAATAATGAAGTACTAGTATTCAAGGTCAAGTTGAAGGATCTAGTTTCGCTCTTGCTTAAATGACAATGTCATTTTCATCAACTTTAAGAGATAGGGATCATAAAAATAAAATTTTTTATTTATTTTTAATTTATACTCACCCAAAATGGACTGAAGTGGACCAAATGAACCAAAGTAGACCAAATTGGAATGAATGAACTAAATTAGACTGAGTTGGACCTAAATCGACCGAATGAACCAAACTGGACTAAAATGGATTAAATTGGACCGAATTGGACCAAATGAACCAAGTAGGCTGAATTGGACAGAAGTGGACCGAATTGGACCAAAGTGGACCTGATTAGACCGAAATGGACCAAATTGGACCGAAGTGGGTATTTGTTATCTCTATTTCTTGAAGTTGATGAAAATGTCATATGGCTCTCTAAGTGATGAAATATGAATTAATTTTTTTTCCCGGTAAGTGTAAACTAAAAATAAATATATGGTGTCTTTGCACAACTTGTTTGCATTGCATGTATTTTCTATTATAAGTTACATTTAGGTTCAAGAATGTGTAAAGTCACGGTAGTTAAAAGTGATGGTCCTATTATTATTGGTAATTACAATTAATTTTGAGAATATGTGTAAAGGTATAGGGCATTATATATATATATGGAAAGAAAATGATAACATGACCATTGATGTGGCTTAATAGAAATGTAACAACAATAAATGATACACTTATTTTTTAAATATTATATAGATATAGATATTAAATGGGCGAGGTGGGTGAATAAATGGGTCGGAGACATGCTAAACTTCTAATTAAATTGTACTCTCCAAACTAGGGGCAGAACCGAAATTTTCACTTTGGAGGTCAAGACTAAACTATCACATTGATTCACAGTTTAAGAAAAACTCAAAGTACCACACGGTCCACACACCCCCCCCCCCCCCAACACACACACACACACAATTCATTTCTACAAAATTGTCTTATATGAAAGCTTTACATATTTCTAAACTCTATTGAGTATACCAAAGTTTTCTAATTTGCTACAGTCACGTGTAACAATAATAAAAAAGAAATAAATATAAGTATTAACAAAACTAAACTATCTTTACAAGAAAACAAAAATAAATTGTAGAAATAAATCATAAACCACAAGATAAACAAATAGAACTGAAAAGGGGAAGATTTGAATAAAGAGTTTTGTGCCTTCAAATAAGAATACTATGCTTAGGGGTGGGAAACAATATGCATAATTCCTCCTTTACTCCTTTATTTGATCCAAAGAAGCTATAGATACCCATATCAAATGCAATTTGGAGTCACTAATTAGATAATTTAGTTTGGATTTGAATCTGAAATTCTAAAGTTGAAACAAGAGTACAATGAATTTTTTTGTGGAGTAGAATCTATATGTGAAGTGAAGAGTACTGGGCGACTGGGTTTGTGTAAGCCAAAGAAAAAGAATTTTGTTTGAGTTGTTGGAACTAAAAAAAAAAGTGAAAAAAAAAAAAAAACAAAAAAAAAAAAACAAAAAAACAAAAAAAAAAGGTTTGGGAAGAAGCTGATGAAGCTTTCCAAATGAAGCCAATGCTAAAAGAGTAAAAGTTAAAGCTGAAAAAAATGAATAGTGTGATTTGGGAAAGGGAGAAAGAGACCAGTCATGTATATGAATATCTGGGTCAAATTATTTTCTTTTGGAAACCAAGTCTTTATAAAATGTTATTTTCTTGTGGGGCCAAGTTTTTATAAAATATTTGTGAGTCCATATATTTACCTACTATTACTTAATTGTTTATCAAAAATTCAACAGTTTTAGTTGGTTGTGCTTTTACTTCATATCACGTCACCTTCCTGGATATTTGCCTGTAATGAAAAGTCTCATTGTGGAGGGCTAACCTCCAGTGCTTATACGCCAATGTCAAAGATGGACGCCTCACCTGACTTAACAATAAGTACAAATTGAAATTGTGCTTCTTGTTGACAATCGTAATCATTACATTTATTAATCTTTTTAGGATAGGTGAAAACTGGTGGGTTCCAAACTTCTAGTAAAGTTTATTGTGGTCGAATAAGAGCTTTGAAGTTCGATCCCCGCCTACGCTAAAAAACTAATTAGTGTCTTGGCATAATGATAAACACCAAAAAAACCAATTATTTCATCATCTTGTCATGTATTTTAATATGTTCATTCATCATACATGATAACATGCATTAAATCATGGCATCGACTTGAATATGTCAAGTCAGATTATGATCTTTAGGATGAGGTTTCATGTTATTTTGCTATGAGCTGCCTCCTACATTTGATTAGAGGTTTTTTTAAATTTTTTTTTTTTTTTATGGTTAATCTTCTTAGATTTGTGAATCAGTGTGTTTAGAATTTTTTTTAAAAAAAATTCTTGTTTCAACAAAATTTTGAGGTGAACCACATGAAATGATGTTGTACAGACTTTACATCAGGAAATTTCCAGCATGTTATTTTATTTTTGTGTCACATGAAATAATGAAAAACTAAAAATATAATATGATTTTCTTTCGTACATATCATTAACATTTGATTTCCTATACATTAAATGGGTTTCTGCATTGAAGTTCGATCCCCGCCTACGCTAAGAGCCTTGAAGTTCGATCCCCGCCTACGCTAAAAAACTAATTAGTGCCTTGGCATAATGATAAACACCAAAAAAACCAATTATTTCATCATCTTGTCATGTATTTTAATATGTTCATTCATCATACATGATAACATGCATTAAATCATGGCATCGACTTGAATATGTCAAGTTAGATTATGATCTTTAGGATGAGGTTTCATGTTATTTTGCTATGAGCTGCCTCCTACATTTGATTAGAGGTTTTTTTAATTTTTTTTTTTTTTTTTATGGTTAATCTTCTTAGATTTGTGAATCAGTGTGTTTAGAATTTTTTTAAAAAAAATTCTTGTTTCAACAAAATTTTGAGGTGAACCACATGAAATGATGTTGTACAGACTTTACATCAGGAAATTTCCAGCATGTTATTTTATTTTTGTGTCACATGAAATAATGAAAAACTAAAAATATAATATGATTTTCTTTCGTACATATCATTAACATTTGATTTCCTATACATTAAATGGGTTTCTGCATTTTTCCCTATGTAACTTGAAAACATTCACATGAAATGATTTGGAATTGCTTGAGAAGGTCAAAATCCCAAATTAACTATGAAATTTGTCTTTTAAATGAAAACCATGGCACCTCCTCATACAACATGTAGGAATTTCATTTAGGATGTGCATTTTAATCTCTTTACATTTTCACGCATTTTCATGCATTTCAATATTACCTATGTATCTTAGGATAGGTTGCATTACTTGATTGTTTTTCATTTTCCTTTTATATATTAGTGACTTACACTCTTTGTTGTAAATGCTGAATGCATTGGATGTTATTTTACTGAATTTTCTAGATTTTAATGTAATTGTGTGATGGAAAGATAGATGGTTTATATTGGTCATTGTACCTCTAACACCTTTTTACTTCATAACTTAGTCTCTCAAGTTTGTCTAAGGAATGTAGATATGTAGATTAGGTTTTATTCGATGTAATTTCTTGCTTTCGATATTTTTCATTATAATGCAACGAGGACATGAAATCTGTATTTTCCTTTATATTGGATTGTATTTAGAACCGAAACCATGTAATTTTTTTTATAGAAACTTTTATAATTTTTTTTTTTTTTGTAAAATTTATTTTGAGGCTTTTGTTAATTTTTTTTCTTTAGCATAAATTAAAGTAAGTTATATATCCACAACTGATCTCCACCATGATACTCGTTATTGAGGTATACTAAGAATCTCAGTCTCCTTGAGTCTCTCGGTTCTCACAATTACAAATCCAAATCAACCCAAACACAAGAAATCTTTAATCCGACAATAATCACGTAAAAATGATTATATAAACCAGTAAAATAAAATCATTTTGAACAAGGAATCCAAGCTTACAAATTACAACTAAGAAGGTGAAATACACCAAAGGATAATACGCATGAGACAAGAGAGCCTTATAGTAAAAAACAAACCGCAATGCAAGAGACAGGAAACCAACCACTATTGGCCAAATTCTGATACCATAATACAAATAAGAAAAGGTGTTACACCAAAACTTAAAAAAGGATGGCTATATTCAGTTGACACAGGTAGAAAGCTATAATTAACATGCAGAACATATCTGCTTCAACATAAAAATCCTTGAATTCACAAAGAGAATTTGGGAATCTACTAAAAAATATAGGAGAGGACTCTCTAAAATATTATGAATGACAAAAACTTTATTCCAACCTAAGGAAATAACAACCCTAGCCTAAACCTAAAAGTTAGAAAATTAGACGAAAATAGATGTACAAAGTCAGCCATTGTCATATACCACAAATGGTTAACTATGGGGCAATCAAAACTCAAGATGACCTATTTTTTGAATGAAGGGGGAGAAGAAGTAAACAATGAAGGGCTTGGGGGCACAGAAACTTCAATCACTCCCTCGAGCATTTGTGTGATCTTTTTCATCGAGGGCCTCAGTGAAGGATCTTCTTGAATACACCAAATCGCCACAATCACAAACCTTTCTAGCCTCTTCATGTCATTCTTTGCCTCCTCATCATCTTCTATCAACTTATCTAATTTTTTATCTTTGTAGCATTCATAAGCCCAATCTATCAATGCCTCCTCTTCTCCTAGTGCAAATGCTACACTAGACTTGCAGCAAATGATCTCTAGTAACATCACACCAAAACTGTACACATCAACCTTAACCGAAATGGATGCTTTCCTAAACCATTCAGGTGCAAAGTATCCAATTGTCCCTCTTATTGCTGTACGAGCTGCTCGACTTTGATCTGCCAACAAAAGCTTTGCTAATCCAAAATCAGCAATCCTTGGCGTAAAGTACTCATCTAGGAGTATGTTTTGAGGTTTTATATCGCAGTGGATGATTTGGGTGCTGCACTCTTCATGTAAGTACATTAGGCCTCGTGCTGTTCCAAAAGCAATTTGCACTCTTTGGTTCCAATGAGGCCTGGATATCCCAAAGAGAAAGCTAGCTAAAGAGCCATTACTCATGTACTCATATACCAGAAGCCGATGCTGCCCCTCATCACAATAGCCGAGCAAACGGACTAAATTCTTGTGATGAGTTTGACCGATCACGCTCACTTCCGTTTTGAATTCCTTCTCACCTTCTTCTACCACCTTGCCTAACTTCTTGACTGCAACAAATCTTTTAGAATCTGATGGAAGGACTCCTTTATAAACAGTTCCGAAAGCTCCTTTTCCCACTGTTTGCCTGAAGCCCCTGGTTGCTTCTTCGAGCTCTTTATATGTATAGCTTCTCACATTTGTTGTAAGTGTTCTATCAATATTCCATTGCGAATTGAGCCTTTTGTGGTACAAGTAGATAATAGCCACAATACTACCTAAGAAGAAAAGGATATTAAGAAATGCAGAGCTGCCAAGGAGTAGTGCCAAGACAACTACCATAGACTGGTGTTTCTTATCTGAATCTATAATTTTAGGTGTCTTGATGAGAACTTTGCTAGTATTACTTTCTATATACATTCCATTGGACAGAGGATACTTCTTCTTCCAACATTGATTACCGTTACCTTCATAAATGACCACAATACACAAGCAATCGTCAAGGCATAGCTGTCTACACTCTGCTTCATTAGCCACGGTAACACGACCGTAATCTGTGAACGGCCAATTCACATTTTGAAGCATTTTAAACTCTATATTTTCTTTTTGCTTTTCCCATCCAATTTGGCAGCTAGGCAATAAAAAATCTGGTTTGCAGCCTGCAAAATTATTGGATTGGTCCAAGGGAGAAAATCCCTCAGGACAAAAGCAAAATGCTGGCCCATTCCCACTAGAATCACCTGCGGTACGGCAATATCCGTTCGGTCCACAAAACCCACCTCCAACAGCAGCAGCATCACCAGTAAATGTAGCACAAATATCACTGGGAATGCTTTGCACTACAGTCCATGATGAAGAACAGCTCTCACTTGGGGTGCTCACCTTTCTGGTGTGGTTGTACAATCTGAAGCCACCATCATAATCAATCCTAGCCAAGTAGTAGAAATTTTCTTTTGAGCCTGCAGGACTTTCCTTGGTAAGGTTGTACACTCTGTTTGTAAAATTTGCATCTTGGATGTACATGTATCCATCCTCAGTAAAGTTCAACTGTGATTCCCAGTTCGTTGTGCCGGTGGCAAAATAAGCCTTCTCAAGGGCTTCAGATGGCATAGAAAGAGAGTAAAGCACGAAATTGCCATCAATCTGAAAAGAAAGCTGGAAGCGCCCTTTTGAATAATTTGTCTCAGATTCTCGAGACCTGAGTATGGTATTCATGTACAGTATTTGGCCAGGCAAGATTGTATCAGTAGGCTCTTTGAAGCTTTCCCATATAGAATTATACCGCTCATCTAAAATCACCAAGTTACCATTGTCCAGCAGAGCCGCACAACTGGATTTGGAACCATTCCTTGGAGTCTTCCATAACTCTTTGCCATTAGGGTCATTGAGAACAAATGCACCGCTGATATCCAGCGTCAGTTTAGAATCTTGTGGTGCTGGTTCATTTCCATTTGCAGACCAAACTATGGTTGGCTCTTTTATTTTATTGAACCAAACTGCAAGCAAGAACTTCTCACTTTCAAGAGGATGGAATCCGAAGGCAAATTCTTCTAATCTCGACGTGAATGGATTACTGTTTTGCCCTGCAACTAAAGGTGATGAGTCCAGCCTTATGTTACAGTCTTTTTCAGTGTAGGTGAAAACAGTGGGAAGGAGAGGAAGAAGCAGAAGCAGAAGCAAGAGACAACAAATATGAGGAAGTGTTGAAGTAGCCATTGTCGCAAAGGTTATGGCTTATGGGTTTATGAGTTAGAAAGAACCCAGGGCAACCTTTATATAGAAGAAAACGTCTAATAGGTTTAAACTCGCTTTTCTAAGCAGTTGTTCAAGTCTTGTCTTGTGATTGAAATTTCTAAGAACCACTGTCATTTTGTCATGGTCAAATATATTTTAATAAACTAATAATATATTGTTTGGAAAACGTCTAACTAAAGACTACCGAGTAATTTTTATTTGTTGACTAGCATCTAAAAAGCATGAATACTTCAACAATTAGCAATATCCGTATTGCACATGTATCCAATGTGAACTTTTGAATACCTTAAATTAATATCTTCTTAATTAGTTATTATTATTTAGAAAAATTTTACTCCTTATGACATTTTGTTTGATAATTGGGATTTTATTTTTTGATCTAACAATATAATATTTTATTAAATAATGTGACATCGATATATATATATATATATATATATAAATATAAGCAAAAGACTAAAAATATAAGAGAAAACATACGGTCAGAGGTGGCAGTGTTGATTTACGCCACCAATCAGTGTTTGCCACGTCACACATTTAAAGAAAAACCAATACACTCTGTCACACACAATTTTAACTTACTCTGCACACACGTATCAGAGAGCAAACGCCGCGGCATCGTTCTGGAGCTGGCGCCACCGCACCGAAGTTCTGATCCTTTTTTATTCAATCAAATATTCATTCTTTAACACTATCATCTCTCCCTCACAGACCCAACACAACCAACCCAGCCACCATCATCAAGCCACAAAACAACCCAGCCACCATCAATGAAGCCTACTGATCAAAACCACAGAAGATCGACGCCACTGATCAAACAATCCCAAAACCCACACAAGCCACACAAAATTCCCAAAACCCACTGATCAAACAAAGAATAAAAAAGGATCAAAACCCACTTATCAAGACCGTATGGCGCCAGCTCCAGAACGACGCCATACGGTCGAGCTCTTTTACGACGACGGAAGCGGGTCGGGTCTATGGCCGTTGCCGCCGAGCAGGTCGGATTTTCTGTTGGGGTCCGGGTTCGATCGGCTTTTGGAGCAACTGTCGCAGATCGAATTGAACGGCGTCGTCGCGAGGTACGAGAACCCGCCGGCTTCGAAGTCGGCGATCGAGTCGATGCCCACGATCGAAATCGACGAGACCCAGGTAGAGTCTCACTGCGCGGTTTGCAAAGAGCAATTCGAATTCGGATCCGAAGCTTCAGAATGGGTCTGAGAACGATTTGGAGGCTTCCTGGAGGTGGGTTTGCGGTGGGGAGGTTTTCTGGGCCGAGAGGGAGAATTGGGGAGCGAGAGCTTCCGGTATTGCCTAAAATCTATGTTAGCAATGTGCAATTCTTCATTGTTGATTTTAAAAAAAAAAAAAAACTGGTGCTTCTGCCTCTACAATGTCGGTGGTGATTCTGGGGAGAGAGAAGAAGAAGGTGACGTTGGAACTTAAAAACTGGAAAGAGAATGAAATAAAAACAATAATGAGAAAAACTGTGGTTGACATGCCTTTTTTTTTTTTTAAGGCTTTTAGATGAAATAGTTGCCACGTGTCACTCATCTCCCATTACAGACTTACAGTGAACCTCTCATCACATTTGAATATGGCAAATGTGAGTTCCTCCTAAGTCCTATGATTAAGATTTTAACATGACATGTATGGACAAACATTCTGCAGACTGCAGTATTCTGTACATCATGTACTATTTTAGGGATATCCAACCAATCCTTATATGTAGATTCAGAAGTCACAACACTTTCAATTATTTTATGAATGTTGTGCTCCACTTTATAATGGCCCAATTCATTTGGATGTGGTGGTGATTTGTTTGTTGTGAAAGTTTTGAGTTATGTGGTTGAGAAAGAGAGGAGCCAAGGGATTCAGAGGTATAACATTTTACAACCACTTCTCTTCTTTTCTTTTTTACATTTCTCCTTTTTAATTCTTTTTTTTTTTTTTTTTCTAAAATCTTTAGCTACACGTTTTTATAACTCAAAATCTTGATTTATTATTGGACAGATTGTGCTTCAAACGGGTACTCCTAAGGCAAATCTCTAGACTCTGTGAAGTTCATACACGATGAGTAAGGGTTTGAAATTTTATTCTTTTTCCCCTTTTGAAAATTTATTATAGAAAATTGATTGCATTATTGGGTAAATAAGAGGAAACACAAATACAACGCTTTAACAAAAATTAACCAAATTTATTTATTATAAAATTTGTCTTATAAATCAATAGAGGGTTAGGTTTTAATTATGTTGTTATCAATCTAACATTCGAGTTTTCAATTTTGACGTGTTGGGTTTTTTGTTGGAATTACAGACAAATAAATAAAAAGTGGTTTACGAAATCCCATGACAAAGGCAATGGCAAAGGATCCAATCATATCCAATTGCTCTCTCTCTCTCCACAATTCACACCTTTGCCAAAATCACAAATGTATCATCAGAATTGGAATGTCCCTTTGAGGCCAATTTTATTTTTCCACATTTCCTTTGGGATGTTATTTTTAATGTTTTCCAGCTAGAAGGAACTTTGCTTTTTTAATTAATATTAATTTATAACTTTAAGGCATGCAAAATTAATGAAGTTTTCTATGTATGATGAAGATTTGAAAGCTTTAAGGAATCATCCAAATTTATATTTTGGAATTACTTTTTAACCATTGTGGTTTGTGACTTTCAAATGACTGCATATTGCAAATGGTCATGTTGATATTAGTTTGGGACACTTAAAAAAAGTAACAGAGTGTTGTCCTCCTTTTTGAAGCGTCTGTATAGTCTGAAACCTCCATCATGATCAATCCTAGGCTCCTAGCCCAGCAGTAGAAATCTTCTTTTGAGCCAGGATATTCCTTGGTAAGGTTGTGCACTCCATTTGATTCGTTTGCATTCTTGATGTACATGTATCCGTCCTCAATAAAGTTCAACTGTGATTCCTAGTTCAGTGTGCCGGTGGCAAAATAAGCCTTCTGAAGGGCTTCGGATGACAGAGATTTTGTCAGAGAATAAAGCACCAAACTGCCACCAAATTGCAGTAACTGTTTGGCTTTTTGGTAGTAATTTGTCAAATTTGTTGAAATTTGACAAAATTACAGTTTTAAACTCGAAAATGAGGTTTGGCGTATTCTATTTTATGTTTTTGATAGGAAATCTTTCTTTTGAAAAAAATAAATAATAAAACTGTAATAATAAGAAGAAATCTGCATTGTTTTCTATAAGTGTTTATGTGTTACTGTTCATGAGTCATGCTTCATATTATCTGGATCCAAAGAACCAGTCACAATAAAATGCTAATGCTATATGATTCCAATACGTAAGGTCCATGGGGGATCTTATAAAGGATAGTGGAATAAAGCATCAATACTAATTTGATTGAACATAACATTTTATACCTAGTTAGTTGAATAAAATGCTAATTCATTCTTGACACAATAATTTGATATGTATGGCACCATTTTCCTTTTCCTTATCTTGTTTGTGTCATTGAAACTTAAAATAAAATGTGAAAAAAGGTGGCAAAGGATCTGAGCGGGAAAGAGATAAATGCATTAGCACGACACATTTAGAACCTGCTGACACCATCAACACCATTATTCTTCAATACCCTCTATGATCCATATAGGGAAGGAGCTGACTTTGTTCGTGGATACCCCTTTAGCTTGAGAGAAGGAGTGTCTACTGCCATCTCTCATGGGCTCTGGCTCAACATTCCGACTATGATGCCCCTACTCAGCTTGTCAAGCCTTGTGAGCACAACACCAGGTTAAGTTTATTATCACTCTTAGTAAGGCTTGCTGTTGCTTCTTTTATTGGTTCGTCATTGCTGAACTATGATTTGTTTTTATTTTTATTTTTTTGGTTATCAGTATTATCTCACAAAATGTTATGTTTTAATACATTTGATAATATGCTATTCTGTATTTTTCTCAATCAACTTTCAACTTGATGTTATTCTTTTCCTTGGCTGCCAAATAGAGGTGAAGATTATTATCTGATTTTACAATTTTGTAGGGAATGATTCCTTAGTATTGTTGGAATAGACATTTTTTAAGTCTATGACTTCTTTTTTATTATGGTTTGGACTTTGGACTATTGCTGCATTTTTTTTTTCCTAATGTTTTTAAATTCTCTAATAATTTCCTGGATTCTCACTCATTGAATTTTGGTGTGTGTGTGTTTGTAAAAGCTGCTTATGAAAATCCAGGTATTAGCAAGTTGATCAAGATGCTGGTTTCATGTAATGGTGTCCATAAGATTTTCTTTTCACAAGCCTATAACAAACTGACAGAGATTTATATTTACTTTGATTTAGAATTTTTCTGAAGTTGCAAAATCTTAAAGAACTCTATAAATTTTCAAATTAAGATCTTTTGAACGAACATACCATAATAGAACTTTCCCAATTTTCAAAGATTTATTTCTTATATAAAGAAATGACAACCATGATGAAAGGCAAAATTACCAAACTCTGGACATTGAGGACTATGAGCTGGGACTCTGTCTGTCTCTCTCTCTCTCTCTCAACACTACCTATAGGTAGAAAAGATTGGTACAATCAATTCATGACTTCCCAGAACTAGATTTTTTTTCAAGTATACAATTTTGTTTTCAACACTGTTTCAGTTTATATTATTTTCTCTTATGCTCACCTGCTGTCCAATGTGTTCTATTCTAGGCATTTAAATGATCTTCTGACTCTTGACTTTTTATGTAAAAGTCTTCTTTTTTTGTTCTTGTATCATGTGTTCTTGTATTTACATGATAAATATAATCACACAAGTTATTCCTTTAAAGGGTAAAAATATTAGCAATTCAGCCCTGGTGAACCATCATTCCTAGAAGTTGGCTTCCAATCAGATATTTAAATTTGTGTGCAATGATGCTTCTATCTATTGAGAAACCTTATGCACGAATCGGTATTTTGCCAGTTGAACATGTTTTTAATACATTTCTGCTTAATTTGTTTGCCTTAAAACTCATGGCTACACCTGTTTTTTATTTTTATTTTTTTCCTTCAAATGTTGCAGTCTAAGAACTTACAATTTTTTTTAGCGTGCAAATTCTTCATTTTATAGGCATTTACATGATCTTTTCACTCTCTACCATCAATGTAAAGTCTTTATTTGTCTTTGCAAGCTGAGGACTTGGTATAAGTTTTTTTAAGGTCTATTGGACAATTTAATTGACTTGATCCATTCAAAGAAGATAACAAAAGAAAATAGAAAGAACATTTTTGCAGTTGGTGATTCTTCTTCTTCTTTCCATTCAATATTTATAATTTTACTTGTTGATTTGATTTTTGAGAAATTCAAAACTTTTCAATTTAGCACATGTATCCGGAATCTGAATTACATACCAGAAGATATTTATTGTTTATCTAAGTATTATATGTATGATTCTAAATCATAATATTCATTTGAGGGGCATCAAATTATATTAGGTTCTCTATCTCATACACACCAATTTATGTATCAACCATGATCCATCCTATTTTATTACACTAAAAAAGATAGATTCTTGATGAGAAATATTATATTTGTAAGCCCAATTATAACAAAGAACAAAGAAGCAAATGTACCCCATTTTTATTTATTTATTTATTAATATTATTAGTCATTTTTTCCAGCATAAAGAAAAGCAACATTTTCAAAAGATCAAGCAGGGCAGAAAAATATAAAATACATTGAAAGCTTGGAGTGCAATATAAAAGTCTGGAAGTCATCCAAGAAAATGTGCTTCTCAACAAAGGATGACATTTAGTGATAGTATTGAACATATCTGAAAACAGGAAACATCAATCACATAATCTTGCAAGATTTGGAACCCAATGACTTGAACTTGATTAAAAATTCAATACTTTCCATGTGTCAGATCAAAAATAGGAAACATCAATCACATGGTAGCCAATAATATGTGGTTCTTGGGAAGAGTGATGCAGTGATGCTTGAGATACATGCATGTTGTTTTGGGTTTGGAGTCTGGATGTCCTAATTTGTTTTTGTTTTATGCGTAGGGGCATGACATTTTGTAATTTTCTTTGTATTTATTTCAGATTTGGTTGGTCAAAATGGACATTCTCAGATCTTTGTATTTGTTTTAGCTGGTATCTCCACTATGACATTCTCAGATCTGGTAAACATATTTTCAACTGGCCTTTTCAGCATTATAGATGGTTAAGTAAGGGGGATCCTATAGCCCTTTTCTTATGTTTCTTTTTTGTTATGAAGATGCTGAAAAGGATGATTGCAAGAGCAGCAAGAGGCATTCTTATTGTGTTTCAGGTGGGAAAGTAAATTGAGATTTCAAACTTCGTTATAGATGATCTCTGCATCATCTTCGATTGGAAATTTAACTGAGCTTGGTTATCTTAGTTTTCTGCTTCTTTGCATTGAGACACTTCTGCATTAAAAAAGAATATGGGTTCAAGTGAATTGGTTTGAGCGGAAGATGAATTGGCAGCTTTGTAGGCTGTAAGGTAGGTTCTCTTCCCATGCGAAATTAACTTTATTAATTGCTGCAAGGATCTCTGTTTTAGGCTGCTTGGAATTTGATGATTGAACAAATATGGACATTAAATTCTATCAATATATATATATATGGACATTAAATTGAAGTGCATTTAACTACTTATGTTCTTTCTTTCTTTAGTATGCTGATATAGGTGGTTTATATGTATGATAAATTGAAGTGCATTTTCCATTTTTGTGTTTGATTTCGTTCTAAGTATCAGATCAAATATTTGTAAAATTGTAGAAAAAAAGACATTTTGTCTAATATATTTTCTTGTCCTGCCCTAATATAGGCTTTGTGGAAGGGGCTGCCCTTTCTCAGATCCCAGTTTTTTCCATCCTGAATAATTCCCTTTTCAACTTTCTTGTCACAAAGCTTTAATTATTGTTTTTTGCAAATGCATTTGTAATCATGTTAGCAAGTCAGTGATATAGAAGGTGGAGGAGCCCTGTCTATGATCTATTTGTAATCATGCATTAAGACAAGTTAACAGTTAACATGTAGTTGTATCTGCTTCTATTTGAAGTTGAAATAAATCTTGTTCTTTTGCACTAGCTATGTGATATGCTCCTCTCTCCTATTTCTTGTGGTTCAAATAGGCTAGACATGATCTTCATTAAGGGACCCTTTTGTATGCTAATTACCTTTGATTATGTACCCAAATTGAGTGGCATTATTTTCTGGTTTAAGTTATTTGTGTGTTTTATGTAGTTCTCAATATAATGGTGTTTATAAAAACTGAGAGTCAGATTTCAATTCAGTTCAGGCAAGGATTATCAGGAAATGACTTACCATAAAATAAAAAAATTTAAAAAAAAAAATGACCTATTAGATCATGAAGATATTGTCAGAGTTGTGTACAATATTCTTGTACTTTTGTTATTCAGGTATCACTTAGAATGAAAGACATCTGTGACATTATGTACACAAATATGGGCAATTATATCATTTGTTTGTTAATAGATGGTATATATGCAAAGATATCTAATATAAATATCATAAAGCAGAAAAATCTAGTGAGGCTCTGCCATGATTTTGAACTGTTTGTGAAATTTAAGATTTATAAGATAAATGGTATGGTTGTAGAGAAGGGTGGTCGGTCAAGACAGAGGAGGAGAAAGTAGATCAAAGCCACAAAGTTCAAGTCATTACACTAACTTGTATATATTGGTGTGGTTCTTTTAGGTGAAGAGAATGATCAATCCTTTGCCAATAATGAGCTTGATGAAAGGGTATACAGGCATTATGGGTCTCCTCAATTAGAATGGCTTTTCTTGGGATGTAATTTGCAAAACAGTGGCACTGTGGCAGCTGATGTTTAGCTTTGGGAAGCTTATATCAAGGTTCCATTCTATCCCGTTAGTAATTTTTCTAGGATAAAGGGTTTTCCTCTAGTTATCACTAAAGAGCACCCCAAAGCATCGCATTCAAACTTGTATTTTTTTTTTTCTCCTTTGATGAAATGATATTACTTCTGTATTCATTTAGTAAACTGAGTGTTTTGGGGTAACAAGGGATGAAGTATATATGATCATATCAATTCTATAATAATCAATGAATTGGATAATTTTGAGTAGCTTTTGTTTAGAAATGACATGTTGCAGGAACATTTGGATGCAACTACATACAAATATAGGGGATCTCATATTTCTGATTTGTGCTTGATTTATGGTAATGAAAGTCAGAATGGAAGATCAAATTGTTTGGACATGAAAATGGAGGTCAACAATAATGCCCTGTGGATGGGATTGACGATAACTTGGGTTATGCAATATCCAGCAAGGGAGTTTGAAATCTCTTATCAGGGGAAAAATAAAATGTTTGCAACTTCTTTAGCCTCTGCACGTTCTCAAAAATTTCAGAGATCAAGGGAGAGTTACAAGAAGCACTTGGGGAAAGGCCATGAGTAGTCAAAACAAATGTGGGTAACGAGAAGGACAAAGACTGCAATTGAATAGAATGTATTGATACAACACTTCAAATTGTTCCTGAAATAGACGAGAGAATGGCCATGAAATTTGCAGCGAGGAAATGGTTATTGAGAAAGGTTTGACAGGATATCTATTTTGCTTGTCAAATTTAGAGTAAATAATTTTTTGGAATAGAATTTCTTGCTTGATTTCATTGTTTACTTATACCCAAATCATTTTCAAGTGTTCAAGGTTTTAATAGGAAGTCAATTTGATTTTGTTGGGAGTACCTGCAGCTGCATGGTGATGTTTACTGTCTTGCTCCATTGATGAAAAAGTAACTAAGTTTATATTAAATATTAATTATTCTCTAGTCTTCAGACTTGGATAACCCATAATCAGAAGACGAAAGTAATTGAACATTCTTTCAATTACACGTACACTGATTTACTTTTTAAGGCATCGTGTACTTTTAAATTTTTTATTAAAAAAATTAATTTTTTTATTTTTTTATAAAATTATGCCAAAAATATATTTTTGGTCCATATATTTTGGGTTAATTTTCATTTTGGTTCTTAAATAGATTTTGCACCTACTTCAATCCCTAAAAATAGAAAATTATTTCCATTTTGGTCATTGCCATCAACTCACTAACATAAAATTCCTAAGTCCTATGTGGTACACGAAGTATGCTTTTGGCACAATAAATACTGATATGGCCATTAAAATAATATTTAAAAAAATTATTTTGCATTTAAAAATTGTCATGTCAACATATAAATTAATAAAAAAATTAAACAAAAAAATTAATTTATCAAAAACAAAAACAAATTGTGGAGGCCAGACAGTCGCCAGAACTATTAAGGTCAAGTTAATTGGGCCCGTGGCCCATCCAAGGATGCAAATTTGTCCGAGGAGACCCAGGTCAGATTGTAAGGGTAACCACATGAAGGGAATAGTGAATATCACGAAAGGTGAGTTCAGTATTTGTTCGAGGACACAATCCTCCTCGGCAACATGAGTCCGAGGGTGATCAGGACGCCATCTTGTTACAAACGTACCTCAGAACTATGTCACCACTAAAAGTGGGATAAGGGACCAAGGGTAAGAAAGAGAAAGTAAACAAATATCTATAGTAACAGTTGTCTCCGCATTAATTGCCTTTCAACCAACTCTCTGGCCGCACTAATGTGGAGATGATACCTGAACAGTGATGAAGCAGTCTTACAGCTACTAATAAGAAGCTCCAGAAGGTGTTAGATGGGACAGAAAGAAATCCCCCGAACACAACTTACACGTGTGCGGTAAAGATGGTACGAAGGGGATAGTATATAACATGAAAGAATAACATGCGGAAGGGGGACAAAACATAAAAAATAAAAATAAAATAAAAAAATAAAAGGAGGAAACAAAAAAGAATACAGCGGAAAAAGACTCAGAAACCTTAGAACTTTACTTGTTTCAAAGAGAGACCCATAATGACATCGGTTCTAATCCATCTATAAACGTGGGGTGAATCGTTTTTCTTTTGAAGAGTTAATCTAGTTCTCAAATATCCACGCTTTACAAATTTTATTATTTGGGTCTTTGACGTACAAACCCAATACTCATTTGGGGTCGTTGCAAATTGAGTCCTTACACAAATAATTCAAAAACTGAAATAATTCTAGGTTCTCTTAAATAATAAAAAACTGAACAATTTTGATTTAAACTGAAATAAGTCAAAAACAAAAAACAGAAAAATTTTAGTTGAAATTTGCCCCAAATCAATAAATTTTAAATTTAGTTGTATTTGTAATTTGCCCCAAAAACAAATAAAATTTTTTTTTCAAACAAGTTTTCTCTCCCATAAACTCGTTGGAGCCCTTGGATTTCTCTCTCTCTCAAACAATTGGATGTCTCTCTCTTTCGGTTCAAGCCACTGCCACTGCATCCGGCGGCCGAAAACCCAGATCACAGGTAGAACACAGATCACACCATCGCCACCGCCACCATTGACCGAAAACCCAGATCTTTAAGGCTCTCTCAATTTAAGCTCTTGATATCTGGTCTGTTCTCTCTCTCTCTCTCTCTCTCTCTCTCTCTCTCTCTCTCTCTCTCTCTCTCTCTCTCTCATTGCCTTTATCTCTCTCTTTAAACCCATAGTTGAGAACCCAAATCGGTAGTCATTGGGTGGTTTGATCGATCCAAATCTAAAAGAGAGAGAAGCACAGATGGTCACTTGGATTGGGTTTTCTTTGGAGTTTGTTGAGGATCTGTAGTTTGATGATTTTGGTTGGAATTTATAGAAGCACAAAGGTTGGGTTTAGTTGGTCTGATCGGTTAGTAACATTTTGCATTTTTAGTTGTAATTCGACGTACAAGGTGGCTTTGATGGGTTGATTCCTTATAGGTCAAAATAATATATTATACTAGAATCAACCACAACTAAAAATGAAGGTATTATAAAAAAAGAAGTGCTACATTTACAATATTTTTCATAATACTTTCATAACAAAAATGTGGATGCGTAAAACTAGAGTAGTAGCTACATCCTTTTTTTCTTCATTTTGCACTGATCATTGGCCTTTTTTTTTTTTTTTTTTTTTTTTTGGTATGATTAGACTGACTAGCCACAATTTTACCTATATAAAAAGCACCAATGCCTCTACAGTAACCTTTTGGTTTCGTCAACCCATTTTGCTTTTCTTTTCTTTTTTTCCCCTCTACAGTAAACTTTTGGTTTCATCAACTCATTTTGCTTCTTTTTTTTTTCTTTATTTGGTAATTTCGTCCCGTCCAATTTTATTTATTTATTTATTTTTATTTTTTTATATATAAAGTTGTTAGTTAACACAATAAATTGTCACAATATTTTTATAATTATTGATGTGTTAATTCCTTAGAGGTCAAAATAAAATATCATACTAGAATCAACAACTAAAATAAAGGAATTATGAAAAAAGAAGTACTACATTCACAACATTTTTCACAATACTTTCATAACAAAAGTGTGAATGCGCAAAGCAAGAGTAGTAGCTACATTTTTTTTTCTTCAATTTGCACTGTTCACTGACCTTTTTTTTGGGGGGTATATGATTAGACTATGATCAACCACAACTGAAAATATATCTTTTGCAAAAGTGTTGTAACACCTGTTGTTATTATCACAATATTTTCACAATTGTTGAGATCTTAGTTTTTTATAGATAAAAGAAATGCTAAGTCCACAACAGTTTTACATTAATTTTATAACAAATCATAGGTGGTAATTGGTAAGCTGCTATAGATCAATAAAATTTACCAATTATGTTCCTAGGCTTCCTTTTGGTTTAGTCAAATTTGGTGAGCTAAAATTCACTGTTTCACACACAATTTTATTCAGTTGGTTTTTTGGTTGTTTTTTTGAAGCATAGTTTAAAGTAGTTGTCCCAGTTAAAAACCAATAACAATTTATCACCTATAATTTGTTGTCAAAATTTTGTGGATGTAACATTGCTAAAAAATAAAATAATAAAATGTCATACCAAGATCCACCATAACTAAAATTAAGGTATTGATAAAATATCGTGACATTTATTGTGTTCCTGACTTTTTTAAATTTCCTCATTTATATTTTGTAGACAAGCATATAGTCCTTGTCGTTACTCTCTTAGTTAAAACCTAACAAAATCTTATGATTCCTAGAATATTTTATTGTGTAATATCTAAAATGTCTCACTAAATTTTAAAGTCTCAAAAATTTTCTTCATGTATTTTGCGTAGTTGTACTTAGAAAGTAAAAATGGTGATGTATAGTATTGTATTTGGGGAAATTATTGAGTACTCTCGGAGTATCATAAATGTATACATCCCTCTTAAATCTTTAAGATTTATAATTTTATCTAATAGAAACTTCAATGACATATGTCTTTTGTTATCTTATTCTTTTTTATATATATATTTTCTTTCTTTCTTAAAAATGTGTTCATTAAAATTTAAGTAAGCTAAACGTCGTAATTAGACTCATAAGATGATAAAAAAGGAAGTATGAATAACAAAATATTCATTGCAAATGGTTGTAGGTATTTAATTTAATGAAGAGTTTCAATTGTAGCCTATAACATCATTTATTGCAAAAATTTAAATATTGTGATAATGTTTTATCAAAACTTAGTTGTCTATTGTTGGAAGATAACGACATTTGTTATCATCCTTAGTAGAATTTTTTTGCAAGTAGATACTATTTTTAGTAAATAGGTTTTAATAAATTATCATAGTAAATTAGCATAGTAAATAGATGATCATATTTTAAATAACTGTTCTAAATTTAAGTACATAAATTCTTACTACTTAAAAAAAAAGAAAATTCTATCTTAAATTTTCTCACTCATGGGGTAGCATGTGCAAGGAACGTGCAACCCCTACTAGTTATTAAAAAATAAGGAAATGTTAAGAAGCACCTTGCACCATAAGGTATTGGTTAAAGTTTCTTTAATGTGAATCTATATAACAAAAAAAAAAAATGACATAAAAATATTTTTAAAGTTGAAAAAATAACATAAAGTTGCAAAAAAAAAATTTGTTAGAATAAAAGTAAAAAAAAAAAAAAAAAATGTTTGTTAACGGGCACATTGTGTAACACAACCCTGTTAAAAAAACAAGAAAAAGAAATTCTATATAGGAATTAATGTCCATAAGGGTTCTTTTGGTCGGAATGGTGGAAAAGTAGGAGTATAGAAAATAGTAGGAGGATGGAAAAGTGGGAGGAAAGAAAAAAATTGGGTAAATTATATATTTGGTCCCTATCCTTTACATCAGATTTCAATTTAGTCCCTAACCTTTCAATTGTGTCAAGTTTGTTACTAACCTTTCAATGTTATGTTAATTTAGTCATTGCCGTTATGTAGTGGATGGAAATGCCTGATGTGTCAAATGTTCTAAATATAAAAAAAAAAAAAAAAAAAAAAAAAAAAAAAAAAAATTTTGTCATATCATTTGCCGCCTAGACTAACATGTCAGCATTTTTTATTTTATTTTATAAAATGTCAGCATAATTTTAAATTAAAAAAGAAAAAGAAAAATAGCAGTTGGTAATAATGTCACTGCATTCACAAATGGCAACATTTAATTCAATCACCATCTGTTTCTCAACCAAAAAAAAAAACTTATCAGTCTGGTGTGGGACATAGACGACATTGCCAGTTTGAAATATCATCGAGTTATTGCTAATTACTATATGAAAATGTTGCAATTTTTGAACGATCGTAAAGATTGGAAATAAAATTAATAATTATTGCAAAAATTGTTAACTTATAAAACGTACGTAAACATTGGTTTAGGATTGTCTTTCGGCCTCATCCAGCATTCCACACACAAGTTTGGCATGGAGTACAAAATTTCCAACCCTTTGTTTGACATTTTAGGAGCAGAGTGTAGATCACATGCATGTAGGACAAACAACCTTCGTTAGTGCATAAAAGAAGACAAACAACTTCTTATCATATTGCTTTGTGACCAATTTTTTTCTTTTCACTGAATATTGTGACCTATTCATTACAAAGTTCTTTTTTCATTGCTTTTCACAGGCTTTTGAAGTAAATTTTACATTACTTTTAGACCAACTATAAAAGTTTTTATTTTACATTAATTTTTGACTAACAATAACGGTTTACATCATTTAATAAAGAGTTAAATAATTGAGACGGCAAAACTGCAATATCATGGAAGTTTATGGGTAAAGCCCAAAATAACTCCTTGAACTTTCAACGAACCATACCGGGGTCATTGTGGTCAATCAAACTATGTGAAAGACTCAGATGTCCCTCTTCCACGCAATCTAATACAGCTATTCCACCGACTTTAAATCATGTTAAAGTTAGTGGAAGACTGAAACTTTAAGAATTTTTTATAGTCTTCCGAACATGCAACAATATTTTAAAGTTTTGTTCACGTATTAGTGGTGGTCCTGAAGGATTAAAAGAGTACATTATAGTCAATTCAATAGCCATGTATTAAGGACATTAAATAGTAAATAGCTAGCTTCACTAAAAAAATATAAAAATAAAATTTTTCATATTTTGTAATATTTTTTAATGTTCAAAAGTTATATAAAAGAAAGGAAAATAAAGAAGAAAATGTTTTAATGGAAGAGAAAAAAATATGGGCAATTATATGACTTAGTATGCGCTAGGGTCTTGATTATAAATCAGCTTTTTTCATCTTCTTTTTTTTCCTATTTTTTTGTAAATCTCACGTGTATCTTCTACTTATTTTATTTACCTATTAACTTTTATCTATAATGTTTCTAACAAAAATCTAAATAAGTTATTTTCAAACAGACGCTTAAATTCATATAATTGGCTCTTTTAATCATCGTATGAGTTTGACGAAAACGATGGAAGCTATACATGAGGTTTATAAAACCATATCCATGGTAACTACAAATTGAAAAATTATTAGTTTACTTTCTACTACACATGTAAAACTTGCATGATTATAGACTATATAAATATATACAATATTGTACAGATTTATACTACAACATTATATTGTACACACTGTCGTGCAATTGTGTACATGCAGTTTACATTAATAGCAGATGAAAATTAAACCAATAAATTGTCCTTATAAATTTTACTTATTTAAAGTCTACAGAGAGAACAATATATAAAGCATCCAATGATATTTTTCAAGTCTTGACATAAAGTAGTGTGGCCTGTACCCATGGCCCGATCCCACCACCTGATGCAAATTTCTTCACTGAAAGAGCACGATCATGTGCGAAAAGTAGCTTTATATATGTAAATAATTGATTTCTCATCGAAAAAAACGAAAAAGATGGGGAACAAAATCAACTACCTAAAGATACTGCTACCCTACCACCGTGTGTGCCTGTGACTCCTCCACCTGAGCTGAGCAAAGGCAATGAGTTTGTCTCCATTATTATTATTATAATACTCAAATAGTCATCAAATGACCTTTGCTTGGATCATGGAATGCTGGATGAGGCTAAAAGACAATGCTAAACCAATGTTTACGTACGTTTTATAAGTTAACAATTTTTGCAATAATTATTAATTTTATTTCCAATCTTTACGATCGTTCAAAAATTGCAACATTTTCATATAGCAATTAGCAATAACTCGATGATATTTCAAACTGGCAATTATTGTATCAATCTAAGAGATTTAGGGTTCAATCTCCGCCTACACCAAAAACTGATTGGTGTCTTGATCTGATGATAAAGAGCTATCATCAGGAGCAGACGCCATAGGTTGAAACTCTCTCTAAAAAAAAGTTATTGTATCAATCTCAGCATCCAAAAACATTGTGCTAATTTCAAAGAGAGAGAGAGACAGAGTGGGGAAGATGGGCACAACTTTTGAGGAGCAAACTGCAGAATGATGCTACATAATGTAAAAGTCTCTAACCCGAATCACTCCTTTTTTTCCACCAAATAGTGTTAATGTCAGAGAATCTCAATCCTCTGCGAAACATTGTGTTGTGTTAATTCAAAGAGAGAAAGAGAGTAAATTGGCACAACTTTTGAGGAGAACAGTGTAGTTGTGGAAATTTCCAACCAATTCTTTGCTCCACCAAGCACTCTGAGAGAGGGAGAGGACACACAGGTTTGGCATGGAGAACGAAATTTCCAACCCTTTGTTTGACATTTTAGGAGCAGAGTGCAGATCACGCGCATGTAGGACAAACAACCTTCGTTAGTGCATAAAAGAAGACAAACAACTTCTTATCATATTGTTTTATGACCAGTTTTTTTCTTTTTGCTGAATATTGTGACCCATTCATTATAAAGTTCTTTTTTTATTGCTTTTCACAAGCTTTTTAAGTAAATTTTACATTACTTTTTAACCAGCTATAAAGGTTTTTATTTTACATTAGTTTTTGACTAGCAATAACGGTTTACATCATTTAATAAAGAGTTAAATAAATCTCAACTCAAACTCAACTCGGGTTCCATATAAGATAGAAGATTAAATGATCTTAGAATTTTAATAATCAGCTTGATTCAGTTTAGCACAATTGCAACCTAATCTCACAAAACTCGAGAATACTTTATTATTGCCCATGTTATTCAAACAAATTTAAACATATTTTGAGGAGGACCTGAGTTTTAAGTTTCAAGAAGTGAAAATCACAACCGCCCTGTCATTTTTCCTCCTAAGATATATTTATGGTGAAATTACCAATTCAAAAATTTCTCCCACAAAAGTTGGCATACAACTTATATTTAGTTGAGAAACAAAGAAAATGATTTGCTTGTTGAAAAGAATTGCTATTCTTGTAGAAGATTTTGTACCACTGAAAAATTGCACTGTTGATCAACGGAATGATTACCACAGTATTTGCCTTGTTAATATTTGCATGAATATCAGTGTATGCAATATTTGTTTGTATTATTTCTCAATGCAAATCTCCAACATGTAATTCCGACATGTTTACCAATGTTGGGGGGTGCTCATATTCACTTGTGTTAAGAAAAAAAAAATCTTATTTCTATATACTATTACTTTTGAAAATCTAATGAACAATGCTACCTTTCATTTAACGTCTTTGTTATGCAAATCATCAATTAGTAAATATATGATAATGGTAAGAAGCGTTACAAATGAGATCACTAAAAAATATATAAAATTAATTAGTCACTATCATAATGGAGTAGTAGTTTATAATTTTACGCATCCAAAGAAGTGGAATATATATAGAGTTTTCTTAAAGGTATATGTGGGGACCGGCCCAGAACTATAGGCTGGCCGGGCCCTGGGCCCATCCGAGGAGACGCCCGTCCGAGGAGGCATCGTGGCCCAGGCAATCCTTATTTAGGCCCACTAGGGCAAAGAAAACGTATCCGAGGAGTAATTCCTCCTCGGATATTGCAAAATCTGGATCAAAGGTGCACTCCAGCCACTGTAGTCCGTCCTCCAAACACGTAAAAAAGAAGGGAACCTGAAATATCTCATCAAAGGCTATCACCTCCACATTAAATGCATCACAACTACTCTCCTGGCCGCATTAATGAGAAGTAGACCCCTGAACAGTGCTACCTTGGCCACTGCAACTCACAAAAAATTGATAAGGGTGTCTGATGGAACAGGTGCTCAAGTAGGGGTTTGGATGATCAACAAGTGTAAAACCCAGATGATAGGAGAGGGCCTATATAGACATGTAAGAGTCCCTCAAGAAGAGGGACGGAGAAAAAGAAAGAAGGAGAACATAGAAAGAAAATTTTACTGTATGCATGAATGCCCATGAATAAAGTTTCTCTTCACGTTCATCTTCTTGGTTCTTATTTCTGTATTCCTATAGTCCATGCAACAAACCGTCAGAGCTAACTGAAACCAAGTTCTTCAACCCATACTCTACAAGAAATTCATTGTGTGGGACTTCTTTGGCCAAGACCTATCCAATAAGGATTGGACCATTAAAATTGTGCCCCTACAATTGGCGCCGTCTGTGGGAAGAACTAAAGTATCAGTAAGCACAACGGTTGATCATGGCAGAACAAGGTCCACACCCGGAGAATCCTCACCAGACTAACCCTTAACAGACAGAACCCCTTGAATCCCAGCGGCAAAATAATCCTGCTAACCCAGGCAGCAGAAGGAATCGTGAGGGAAGCGTACATACTACCCAGACGAGCCAAAGTCATACCCAGATAGGTAGTCACATATCCCAAAGGCGAAACAGTCATCAGGCCATGCAGTGAGAGATAGATGACCTGAAGAGAAAGTTGTGACGTGCGCAGCGAAAGCGATCTCCCTCTAGCTCAGGAGCGTCCTCTAACAAGGAGGACATGAGTTATCGACGGAGGTCGAGAACACCCCCAAGTGAAACCTTTTCTTACGAGAAAGAGTCTCGCCCTGTACGAAAGCATGAGAACCCATCCAGCAAGGGTTTGGGAAACGACGCTATGAATAGGGCACTAGACCAGATTTCAAGATCACCCTTCATGTACAGAATTGAAGGGGCTAAGTTGCCTCAACGTTTTAATCAACCGACGTTCGCCATCTACAACGGCCGAGCAAACCCGGTGGAGCATGTGAGTCAGTTCAACCAAAAGATGGCTATCTACTCGCAAAATGAAGCCTTAATGTGCAAAGTCTTCCCATCCAGCTTGAGACCAATGGCGATGAGATGGTTCAACAGCCTGAAGACAAATTCCATAGGCTCATATAAGCAGCTCACTCAGGCTTTCTGCTCTCGCTTTATTACAAATAGCAGAGTCCCTCGACCTCTGAGTTCGTTATTGTCCTTATCCATGCACGAGGGAGAGACCCTGAACGCGTATTCGGATAGATACTGGGAGATGTATAATGAGTTGGATGAGAACCATGATGATGTTGCTATCAGTACATTCAAAAGCGGTCTCCCCATCGAGCATGGCTTAAGGAAGTCTTTCACTGGTAAACCAGTGTCCAACGTTCATCAGCTAATGGATAGGATTGACAAGTACAAAAGGGTGGAAGAAGATCAGCTGCAAGGAAAGGGAAAGGAGAAGATCATTCCCCCCAAAGCGAATGATTTCAGGACGGAACGGTATAGCCATAACCACCGAGGAGAGATTTTTCGAGACAGGCTGGACAAAGTAACATGCAAACGGTGAATGCCGTGTTCAGAGAGCCAGTACAGCAAGTGCTGGAGAAAGTGAGGAACGAACCCTTCTTCAGATGGCCGGGAAAGATGGCTGAAGACCCTTCAAAACGTAACTAGAACCTGTATTGCCACTATCATCAGGACCATGGACATACCACTGAGGATTGCAGGAATCTATGAAATCACCTAGATCAGTTGGTTCGAGAAGGAAAGTTACGTCACCTTTTACATCCCTCGAGCGGTCATCCGGGCCAGGCAATGCAAGAGCCTCGAAAAGATATATCCTTAAGACCCCCCACAGGAACGATCCATGTCATCCTCGCCGCTCCAGGAAGAGCCGGGTCATTTTCTTCGAGGGTGCTATCGGTGGCTCGACTCTCTGCCAAGGACGGGGGAAGAGAATTCAAAAGGTTTAAAAAGGGAAGCTCGTTAATATTAGGATTCTCGGACGAGGATAAGAGGGGAACTATCCAACCTCACGACGACGCCTTAGTGGTTACGCTGAGAATCAGAGGCTTCGATGTGAGAAGGGTGTTGGTAGACCTGGGTAGCGCAGTAGAGGTAATGTACCCTGATCTATACAAGGGGCTGAACCTGAGGCCGGAGGATTTGACTGCTTATGACTCTCCCCTTATTAGCTTTGAAGGGAAGACTGTTACTCCAAAAGGGCAGATCAGACTACCCATATAGACTGGGTCAGAGGTGGTGGAGGTGAACTTTATCGTGGTCGATGCCTACTCGCCCTACACAGCGATAGTAGCCAGGCCATGGATCCATACCCTAGAAGCTGTATCCTCCACACTTCACCAAAAAGTAAAATACCCGTCCAGAGGCCAAGCAGAAGAGATTCGTGGAGATCAGGCCATGGCCAAGCAGTGTATAGTGGCCGCCATCTCACATCGGTCCTATGCCGAGTCCTCGACCTCTGAGAACTTATAGCAACCAGCCACCTCGACAGGGCAAGTCAATGAGCCAGCCGAGGAGATAAGGTGTGAAAGTTTAGAAAAGTTTCTTATTGACAATGACCCAGAGAGATTTTTCCAAGTCGGCTCCGAGTTGCCTCCTCAAGAAAAAGATGAACTGGTCGGATTGCTGAGAAGAAATGTCGATGAGTTTGCATGGGACGCTTACGACGCCCCAGGGGTTGACCCTAGCCTTATTTGTCACCACTTGAATGTTAACCCATCTTCCATTCCAAAGAAACAACCACCCCGACGTCCCTCAAAGGAGCATGCTAGTGCCGTTAGAGACGAAGTGACGAAACTGAAAAAGACAGGGGCTATTAAAGAGGTCTTTTACCCCAAATGGCTGGCAAATACGGTGGTGGTAAGAAAGAAAACGGGGAAGTGGCGAGTCTGCGTAGATTTCACAGACCTAAATAAAGCATGCCCGAAGGATCCATTCCCCTTACCGCGAATTGACCAATTGGTGGATGCAACTGTAGGCCACCCTCGAATGAGTTTCCTGGACGCCTTCCAGGGCTATCATCAAATACCCCTTGCATTAGAGGATCAGGAGAAGACGGCATTCATGACACCCGTCGAAAACTATCACTATAAGGTGATGCCATTCAGACTAAAGAACACAGGGTCAACTTATCAAAGGATGATGACTAGGATGTTCGAACCGCAACTAGGCAAAGTTATTGAGGTCTACATAGACGATATGGTCGTAAAAAGTAAAATGGTGTCCAAGCACGTGAAAGACCTTGAAATCATCTTTGCCATCTTAAGGGGGCACAAGTTGCGACTCAATGCTGCCAAGTGTTCATTCGGAGTAGGATCTAGGAAATTCTTAGGCTATATGGTAACCCACAGGGGAATAGAAGTGAGTCCAGATCAAATCAAAGCGATTAACAGCCTATAGGCTCCTCGAAATCCAAAAGAAGTACAGAAACTCACCGGTATGATCGCAGCATTAAACCAGTTCATATCACGATCTGCAGACCGATGTCGACCTTTCTACCTCTTGATAAATAGGTGAAAAGGGTTTGAATGGTCGAAGGATTGTATCTGGGCCTTCCAGCAACTTAAAGAATACTTGTCGCGACCACCCATCATGTCTAGCCCTGAGGCAGACGAGGTACTGTTTGCATACATAGCCGTAGCCCCTCATGCTGTAACGCTGGTACTGATACGGGATGACGACGGGATACAACGACCAGTATATTACGTGAGTAAATCATTACATGAGGCCGAAGTGCGATACTTACCATTGGAGAAAGCAATTCTGGCGGTAGTGCACGCCATAAAGAAGCTCTCTCATTACTTTCAGGCACACACAGTCATCGTTCTAACCCAGCTTCCCCTTCGCGCGGTACTTCGAAGCTTCGACTACACAGGAAGGATCGCCATGTGGAGTGCACTTTTGGGAGCCTTTGATATTAAATATATGCCAAGGTCCTCTGTCAAGGGTCAAGTCCCTGCGGACTTAGTCACAGAATTCGTTGAACCCTCTGTAGAAACAATAACCGAGAAGAAAGACATAGATGGAAAATCGATTAGCACAATTTTAGCAGGGGAGACCTTGCGCTGGAGGGTCTAAGTGGATGGCCCGACGGTATTGCCATTGAGAAATCACTAAGACTCGGGTTCTCGGCCATGAACAACGAGGCCGAGTACGAAGCCTTACTTCAAGGGATGACGATGGTTCAAAAATTGGGCGGAAGGGTAATGGAAGCATTCTCGGACTCTAAATTAGTCGTTGGCAAAGTGATGGGTGAGTTAGAAGCTAGAGATGCTAGAATGCAAGAGTATCTCGAACGAGTCAAACGCCTGTAGTCGGGTTTTGAATCCTTCAGAAACACATTTCCAGAAGTGCGAACACCCATGTAGATTCGCTGGCCACTCTTGCCACATCCTCGGCGCATGATCTGCCGCGAATAATCCTTGTCGAGGATCTAGTCCAAGCAAGTTCCATTAGAAGAGACCCAGCTCAGGTCCATCAGGTTAGAAAGAGTCCCAGCTAGATGGATCCTATAATGAACTTCCTCAAAGACGATACACTACCAGAGGGAAAACTAGAGGCCGAGAAGATACGGAGGAATGCTCCTCGGTTTTGGTTATCAGAAGACCACAAATTATATCAGCGCTCCTATTCTGGGCCGTACCTACTATGTATAAACCCAGAAGAATCCGAGTCCTTACTTAAAGAATTACATGAGGGGATTTGTGGAAGTCACACCGGAGGGAGGTCGCTGGCATACAGGGCACTCACCCAAGGATACTGGTGGCCGAACATGCAAAGAGAGGCCCAAGAATATGCAAAGAAGTGTGATCAGTGCCAGAAATTCGCCCCAAATATCCACCAACCCGGAGGAGTCCTTAACCCCCTCTCTAGCCCCTGGCCATTTGCTCAGTGGGGTCTTGATATTGTCGGTCCTTTCCCTAAAACTGTAGGGAATAAGCGATACATAATAGTTGGAACTGATTACTTCACCAAATGGGTGGAGGCTAAACCTTTGGCCAACATCAGGGACGTGGATGCCCAGAAATTCATCTGGAAAAACATTATTACTCGCTTTGGAACTCCACACACACTCATCTCGGACAACGGCCTCCAATTTGATAGTAAGAACTTCAGGGAGTATTGCTGCGAGTTTGGGATCACTAACCGGTATTCCACTCCCGCCTACCCCCAAGGAAATGGACAAGTCGAGGCCGTGAACAAGGTCATAGTGAGTGGACTGAAAAAGAGGTTGGATGAGGCAAATAGGAGATGGGTGGAAGAGCTCCCACATGTCTTATGGACTTATCGGACGACGCCGCGATGGTCAACGGGTGAAACCCCTTTTTCAATGACTTATGGGGCTAAGGCCGTGCTCCCAATCGAGAACAGCTTCCCCACACTAAAGTCTAACGCCTTTTCTCCAAACAGCAATGACGAGTTATTGGGGAGAAGTCTAGATTTAGCCGAGGAAAGAAGGGAAAAAGCAATGATCCATATGGCCTATTATCATCAGAAGTTAAGACAAGGATATTATGCTAATGTAAAACTGCGACATTTAGGTCCAGGTGACCTCGTGATGAGAAAGATTCTCGGCAGCGCCAAAAACCCCTCTTCCCAATTGGGAAGGACCGTGTCGCATCACATCTGTGGCCGAAATAGGTGCTTATTACCTAGAAGACTTGGATGAAAAAACTGTACCTCGCCCGTGGAATGTAAATAACCTAAGATGATATTATTATTAATGAAAACGGCTCTGCCTGTGTTTTGTTCCATGATCGTCGTGTACCCACTGATCCATTTACATCTATCCAAGTTTTAAACAGAACCTAAGTCCTGCATGGCTCCTCAGACCACAGACTTAGGGGAAATTAATAACTTGAGGTATCTATCTGAGTTTTAAACAGAACCTAAGTCCTACATGGCTCCTCGGACCACAGACTTAGGGGAAATTAATAACTTGAGGCATCTATCCGAGTTTTAAACAGAATCTAAGTCCTGCATGGCTCCTCGGACCACAGACTTAGGGGAAATTAATAACTTATGGCATCTATCCAAGTTTTAAACAGAACCTAAGTCCTGCATGGCTCCTCGGACCACAGACTTAGGGGAAATTAATAACTTATGACATCTATCCAAGTTTTAAACAGAACGTAAGTCCTGCATGGTTCCTCGGACCATAGACTTAGGGGAAATTAATAACTTATAGCATCTATCCAAGTTTTAAACAGAACCTAAGTCTTGCATGACTCCTCGGACCACAGACTTGGGGGAAATTAATAACTTGAGGCATCTATCCGAGTTTTAAACAGAACCTAAGTCCTGCATGGCTCCTCGGACCACAGACTTAGGGGAAATTAATAACTTATGACATCTATCCCAGTTTTAAACAGAACCTAAGTCCTGCATGGCTCCTCGGATCACAGACTTAGGGGAAATTAATAACTTATGGCATCTATTCAAGTTTTAAACAAAACCTAAGTCCTGCATGGTTCCTCGGGCCACAGACTTAGGGGGAATTAATAACTTACAGCATTTCTACAAGTTTTAAACAGAAAATAAGTCCTGCATGGCTCCTCGGACCATAGGCTTGGGGGAAATTAATAACTTAGAGCTCTTGCGCAATTCCAAGGTACGTGCATAGTTTAGTATAATTGCGATTGTCATCCTAAATTCGCCGCACGGCGTTCCTTCTTCTTACTCATTTATATTTGTTCATATTGTTGCAAACGTTAAGTAAAGGAATTGCATTAATAAACATCAGAAGAAAGTGAAAAGAGAACATTCTATATTAATAAGCCGAGATCAATACAAAGAGAGGTCTTTACAAAAGAATGAAAAACAAGACAACTCTCATTCTAAAAAAGAAAGAGAAAAGAAAATACAACAGTTAAAAGACCTATAAACTAAGCCTCAGCAGGAGGATCCTCTTTCTGCGGATCCTCCTGCTTTGGCTGAGGAGGAGGAACCTCGGAGATGGAGTCCTTGGCTTTATCAGGCAAAGGGAAGGCATCAGGAATAGTCAACACCTGCTCAGAAGCTGCTAGAGCGCCATCGGGATTCTCTCGGATCTCCTGCGGGTAGAATACCTTCTCAGGCAATCTTAGCGCCAATTCTGCAGGAATTCCTGCAGCATCAAGGGCATGAGCCCATGAGATGCTGCAGTAATCCCTGCACACCTCCGGAATCTCCTTGGAGAGCCTGGCTTCAATTTCTTCAGCCCCAAGCTGATAAGCAGCTTTCTTCTCAGCATCGGCAGCCTCCCGAATCAGCTGTGCCTCTTCTTTAGCCCGCCGTACCTCCTCATCAACTTTTTGTAGTGCGGCCTTGAGATCTAGCACTGTTTATTTTTCAGTGGCCAGGCTGGTCTCAGTCACGTACAATTGTTGGCGCTGGTCATTCGCTTGGGTTTCAACGTTCTTCAAGCCGGCTTTTGCACTCCGGCACTTTTTCTCCGACTCTTTGAACTTCTCCGCAAGTTCAAGGTTCTCTTGCTTGAGGGACCCCGCGGTTTTCTCCATCTCGGCCCGAGATTGGGCCTCAGCTTCAGCCAAGCTGCGGTTGCTGCGGTAAAACTCCTCAGCCACAAACACCTGTTGAGTAATCTGCCAACAAGACAAAACTGTCTTAGAATGCAACAAGGTTTAATAATTTAATGAAAGGGTAAAAGAGTTACTTACCATGGCAAGATCCCTTTTGAGGGATAGAAAAAGCTCGGGCTGAGAGAACCGCCTGTAGGCCTCCATATCTTGAGGAAGAAGTACTGGCTGCTCCAAAACATCAACTATGTACCCTGCTCGGCCCCTATTATATTCTCGGACCGATGTAGTGTAAGGGATAGCAACCCCATCTAGCTCCAACTTTGGGCTCCAAGTGCGTGATTGAACACGCACTTCAGCCCGGTTCTCCTTTTCTCGGCTCTCCACGGAGGAAGCCCTTTTATTCCTCTGCCCCCGAGTGGTTTTTTGCAGCATGACCGAGCGGGGAACCATTTCGCCTTCCTCAGGGGTGTCAACCGGCTTTTTCTTCTTTAGGTCCGGGTTAACCTTAAGGCCGAGGTCAGAAGGAACCTGAGGAGCAACAGGAGGGAGGACCTGGGTCTGCGGCTGAGCAGGCGCCTTCGATGATTGGCCTTTGCCTCGGGAGGACATTAATTCGCAAAGACTTTTTCCTTTGCCGGAGGCCATATTGTCTACCTCTTCTTCTGAGGAGTCTTCCGAACAGGCTATTATTATGGGGGTGCCGACTACGGAATTTCGATCCTGCTCTCCCTCAGGATCTGAAAGCTCAATCAAAGGAGCTTTAGGAATCTCTTCTTCAAAATAAAACTCGTCTATTTCCTCCTCGAGAGAAAGACGAGAAGACTCAGTCTCTTCCTCGGCTTGCACAGCAACTTCGAGGTTCTCTAGCGGAGGCAATTGCGCGGCTGGTGGAGGATCCTGAACACCAGGTAGCACGACTGGTTCGAGATCTTGTCGGGCTAGAAACTTGGGCTTGGATACATCAATCCTAGCCAATATTGGACTACCAGCTCGTATGGTGTGGCCAATGGCTTGGAAAGAACGGGTTAGGGGTTGGTAGCCCAAAACCAGATGAGCTGCACGTAGCTGCCCGTCCTCGACAACGTAGATTTCTGACCTTAGAAGGTAGTTCAGGGCCGGAATGTTTACGTGGCTTAGCCGAGGAGCAACGTGAGCTTTATCTGCAAATATCCGAGAAGAAGAATAGGGTTAGTTCACAAAATTTTTTGATTCTAAAGAAAGTGAGAAGAATGAATCCAAAGAGCTAAACCCTTTCCCTAAAAGGATTGGCCCTAAAGGCACCGCACCTGGGATTCCTGCCCGAATTGGACAATGAATACCATCACTCCATTCTCTTGAGGCAATGAGGAAATCCTCCTTCATAGTCTTATTGGATATGGGGAGACAGGAGATCAACCTAACGACCTCGGACCAAGACTTAAGATAATACTCCCCCTTCTCGACGTAGTGGCACTCGTACAGATGAACCACATCATGCCAGGTGAGGCCTAGACCCATTCACTCATTCAGGACATCTACGCAGCCTAGTATCCTGAACATGTTTGGAGCGCACTGATGCGGCGTCAACCTATGGTTGAACAGGTAGTCCCGGGTAATCCTACGCATAGGGAGTGTCATTCCTTCCTCTATAAAGGCAATCATAAGGATGACAACTTCGCCCACGCCTCTATCTGTCAATACTCCTTCTGGGGGACAGTACTGCAGAACCACCCCCTATGGGATGTGGTATTTTGCCCTAAAGGCCTCCATGGCAGCCGGGGTGTCTACTAGGTCCTTGAATCTACCCATCTAAGTTAAACTGGAAGGACGGGAATGAAAACCGAGGAGAAAAAGAAAATCCGAGGAGAAGTTCAAAACAACGAAACGAACGAAACTTACGAGTACCTTCACAAAATGCTCAGTAAGATGCTTGGAAATCTCTCCTGG
This sequence comes from Quercus lobata, assembly GCF_001633185.2. NCBI lineage: Eukaryota > Viridiplantae > Streptophyta > Magnoliopsida > Fagales > Fagaceae > Quercus > Quercus lobata. The sequence continues at coordinate 2,903,184 of NC_044907.1, read as the reverse complement.
GAAAGACGCTTCACAAAAACGGTTATGGAGGTTTGAAGAACGGAAGTGTTCGTAGATCTCTGGGTGCTGGAGTTCTCTGGAGTTCTTTGGAGTTCTGATATGCAGATAAAAAGAAAAGCTGAGCCTCTCTAGCGCTTTATATAGCAAGAAGGAGAGAGAAAAAACCAATCCCGCTCAAAAAATTCAAGGAAAAACCCTGGCCATCAGATCTATGCCTCACCGTTGGATAGGAGGAACATAAAGTTACCTGGAGTAAATGGTCGCGCCTCGTAAATTGTAGCGCGTCAAAAACAACTACCTGCACGTGCGAACCAGGGCCTACTTAATTCCATCCTTTGTAATGTCAAAACCTCACTTTTCTCCTCGGAATGAGATCAAAAACCGGAGTTTTGAGGGGCTATTGTGGGGACCGGTCCAAAAATATAGGCTGGCCGGGCCCTGGGCCCATCCGAGGAGACGCCCGTCCGAGGAGGCATCGTGGCCTAGGCAATCCTTATTTAGGCCCACTGGGACAAAGAAAACGTATCCGAGGAGTAATTCCTCATCGGACATTGCAAAATCTGGATCAAAGGTGCACCCCAGCCATTGTAGTCCGTCCTCCAAACACGTAAAAAAGAAGGGAACCTGAAATATCTCATCAAAGGTTGCCACCACCATATTAAATGCGTCACAACTACTCTCCTGGTCACATTAATGAGGAGTAGACCCCTAAACAGTGCTACCTTGGCCACTGCAACTCACAAAAAATTGATAAGGGTGTCTGATGGGACAGGTGCTCAAGTAGGGGTTTGGATGATCAATAAGTGTAAAACCCAGATGATAGGAGAGGGCCTATATAAACATGTAAGAGTCCCTCAAGAAGAGGGACGGAGAAAAAGAAAGAAGGAGAACATAGAAAGAAAATTTTACTGTACGCATGAATGCCCATGAATAAAGTTTCTCTTCACGTTCATCTTCTTGGTTCTTATTTCTGTATTCCCATAGTCCATGCAACAAACCGTCTGAGCTAACTGAAACCAAGTTCTTCAACTCATACTCTACAAGAAATTCATTGTGTGGGACTTCTTGGGCCAAGACCTATCCAATAAGAATTGGACCATTAAAATTGTGCCCCTACAGTATATGTAAAGATTCACATTTTATATATGTGTGTGTGTGTGTATAAAGGTAAAAAAAGGTATATTTATGATTTTTATTAACTTAAAAACTAATGAAAAACCAATGGTTAATAATTAAAATTATAGTATTAATAAAATATTTAATGAGATCATCCTAAAAAAATTATCATACGCAACGCGCGAGTTTGCGACTAGTATATATATAAAAGTAAAGACCTCATGCGAGAGAATATGAGGTCCTGCCATGTGGCGCTCTATTAGAGCAACTTTTGCATTTGAACTTCCACCTCACCTCTTAAAAAATGGAATTTTAACATCTTTTTTGAAATTGAAAGGATAGAGGTTATTTAATTGCTTCAGCAAAAACCATTGAACCAATTCACTTCTCTTTTCAATTGAAGTTAAATAAAGACAGCACTAATTGTCACAGAGTAAAACAAAAGAAAAAATGTGTTGGACTTAGGAAGCACTAATTGCATATGCTAACCATGCGATTCTCTTTCAATGTTTTAGAGTATTAATTAAGCGCCACCATAGGAGATTTATCTATATAGAAACAAAAAAAGACTCAAATGAGAATTAAAAAATAAAATACTTATTAGAAGCCTTTCATCAAACACCTGGCAAATCTAGTAATTTGTTATTATTTACATAACCCTTATGGAAAAATAAATAAAAGAAATGCTATTATAGAGCCTAAATATTATCAACCCATACAAACCCTATAGCTTAGGCCAAATGATCAAATGTATGGGAAAAAGTGGAGATAGAAATAGATGTCAAGAGGTTAGAAGAGATTGTGTCAAAGTTCAGGCATTCCAAAAGACAGGTTTAGGAGAGAGTAAACTAATGTGGCACTTAATAGAAAAGTCTTCTGGCTTGGAATAACGTAGAGAGTCTTTCAATTTTAAGTGTCACTTGGCAAAGCCTGGTTTTTAAAGCAAAAATCTAGGAAAATGATTGAATACTCCAAGAGTAACATATATACATACTTCTCCTCTTTTACATAAATTGTGAATCTCACTATAAATTTAATTTGTAATTTTTTTAGTATAAACTTGCAGCAAAATTACACTTTTGTGCCTACCTTAGTCCCTAAAAATAGAAAATCATTTCCATTTTGGTCATTGCTGTCAACCTACTAACTGAAAAGTCCTACGTGACAGATAGAGTGCGTTGTTGCACAATAAATACTGATGTAGCTATTAGAATAATGTTAAAAAAATTATTAGGCATTTAAAAATTGCCACATCAGCATATAAATTAATAAAAAATAAAACAAAAAATTATAATGTATCAAAATCCAAAACAAATAATTCAAAAACTAAAATAATTCTAGTATCTTTTAAATAATAAGGCCCTGTTTGGAAGATAAGTTCTAGCAACTTTTTTCACGTTTTAAACAACTTTATACATGTTTTCACACATTTTTTCATCTACACATATATCAAAACACCAAAACAACATAACTCAAACTTCTCTCTCAAACACCTCCTACAAAACTGAAGAATTTTGATTTAAACTAAAATAATTCAAAAAAACAAAAACAAAAAAATTTTAGTTCAAATTTGTTCCAAAAACAATAAATTTAGTTGTTTTCATAATTTGCCCCCCAAAAAATAATTTTTATTTTTTGCAAACAAGCTTTCCCTCTCTCTCAAACCCGCTGGAGCCCCTGGATTTGTCTCTCTGTCAATCAAGCTTTAACTTGATTTAAAGTTAGTGGAACAGCTGTATAAGATTGCGTGGAAGAGGGACATCTACGTGTATCACATAGTTTGATTGACCACAATGACCCCGGTATGGTTCGTTGAAAGAGTTATTTTGGGCTTTACCCACAAACTTCCATGATATTACAATTAATGAAAAATTATTGTATCAATCTCAGCATCCAAAAACATTGTGCTAATTTCAAGCACATGTAATCTAACCATAGAGACTGTTTGGTAGCCACCTTTGAACAACAATTTTCATTGTTTAAAAGACAATAATACTTTTGATACATATTTTTATAACATTCAAACACGTATTTTTATAATATTGAAAATTGAATAATAATACTTAAACAATGTTACCAAGCAAGCATATTTTCAAAATTCACATCCCACCAAAAAAAATAAGAGATGGGTTTAAAAAAAACTTATATATATATATATATATATATTATTTTTCAGGGGAATAACTTTATATTTTTTGAGAATATAAATAATAAATCCTCCCTCAAAAATAAATAAACAAGAAATTTAAGGGGGGCCATGGGCCGAAGGCCCCTTAGTGTAGCTCTGGGTCCGTCGCTGCAAACAAGCTCAGCCACAAGCGCATGGTCAGCAAGAGACGATGTAGACAAGTGCATGTAAAGTTCTTAAAAAGAAGATAAAGTGAAAACTGTTTGATTGCATAATGCTAAAAATGGTCAAACAGTTTTCACAACTTCTAGATTAAGGTCAATATTGGATCAAATTAAAACAACCTGGATTAATTAAAAGGGGTCACAACTTCTAGCTTAGATCAACTAAGTTTTTCTCTCTTAAACTTTACGATAGATTAATGGATTAATGGATTAATATATAAAAATAGATTAAAAATGATCAAATATAAATCTAAATAGTGGCATCCAGCTGGAGGAGTCTGCTAAAGGAGAAAATACAGTGCACTATCAAGAGACAAAGAAATAAAGGAGCAATTTATTGGAGGATGACAATTGACAAGAGATAGATTAGAGCAGAAAGTGCCCCATGCACGGTTTACGATCACGAGACAACGAAATAAAGGAGCAATTTCTTGGAAGATGACTAGAGATAGAGCCGAAAGTGTCACAAGCATGTCGATTGACCAAAGCCTGTCAAGTTGTTGACTCCGTATGTACCCAATCCAGAAGTTCTTGATGACTTATTTAACTATGAAAAAAAATTGAGTTTTATGGAACTAACTTCTCATTATCAAAGTAGTCAAATAGGCAAAATTTATATCAAATTATTATTGTTTCAGTAATATTTACTAATTTATCACTTTTTTTTGAAGAATGTAAATGCTGTATTCGGCAAATGGTTTAATAACCACGATTTATTTCTTACACTAAAATAGATTAGCATTGTCCATTCCGAAAATGGTTTCTAGGCATGGAATAAAGGCTCCTTAGGAAACGTTATCTAGTTTGATTTCAATGTACATCTTTGGTTTTCTTCTCTTAAGGATTTTTTCTACAAATTACTGTTTACTGATTGAGTGAGTCTATATGGTAGCTGTAGATGATAATATTTGTTCTTGCACTCCCATGATTATTTCAAACTTGCCAGGAAACACACACATGAAAGAGGGGGCTGGGGAAGACTTGACTTAACATTGTGAGGCACGGGTCTTCGTTGTCCAGTCATTTTTCTTTGCTAAAGTACTACACCGAAATTTTTGAATCATAACCACCAAGACTATCTTCCTCTCAAGAAAATGAAAGACTAGAAATGGCTTGATTCAATGTTAGGCTGACTAAGAAATCCCGATTGGTTTTGCTTGCAATCGTGAATCACAAGGACCCAAACTTAATCATCCATTAAGTTACACTTGTGTATTCTCTCAATTTCATACTGCATATGTTAAAACCACTGATGTCAGGCTATTAAGTTTAACTATTCAAGCCATTCTAACATAAACAAAAAGTAGAAGAAAAAAAAAAAACCTCGACTATACTAAGATCGAGTACTATAAAGAAATACTCAATTTCATTAATATCGAATACCAAAATATTTTTTTTTAATTACGTAAGTTCCAAGTTAGTAGTGCCACACTAACGACTCACTAGAAACTCGAGTACTATTTAGAACTCCATTTTATAAAACTCGAATACTAAAAAAAAATGATAAATTACTAAATATTTTTTAAATAATACTAATTTACTATAAATTTTGTCAAAACATAATATTTGGCCATTTTTTCCCACGAAATCTAGACATCAGTTTTGGTTCCATGAAACTTGGTAGAGCCATTGACTATATTGTTGGAATCCAACAGGCTTGTCAACTTGGAAGACACAAGTGCCCACCTAAACCTCACCAAGAATAGGATTGCATTAAAATCTAATTAAGGAGTTTGAATACGTGAACATCATGCCTATCGTAACAAATGCATGGTCCCTGTCCTATAATAAATATGCATCCCCACTCGGCCTTGTCCTATCCTATCATAATAAATATGCATCCCATGTGGCCCTTATTGACGTGCTGCTGTTACATTAAAATACTACTGTAAGAGCATCCACAGCAGATGTTGTAAAAAAAATGCTATTTTGCTACACCAAACACCTACTTTATTATTTTACCATATCATTTTACAACATCGCATTTATCAGATGTTTTATCCTTCAATTTTATATATTAAAATAATATTTTCTACACATTAAAATAATATATCTAACACAATAAATAACAACCACAACACTACTGCCATCGTCGTCGCCGCCGCCGCCGCCGCCTCTGCCGCCGCAGCCACAATCCATTGCAAAACAAAAAACAGATCAACTCAAACCACTAGCACTCCGATCAACTCAAACCCAGAAAACACCCCGATCAACTCAAACCAAACCCAGAAAACACTCCGATCAACACAAACCCCCTAGCACCAGCGACCCACGATCAAGATCTCACCTCACCTCAACGTCGATGCCCACGATCGTGACGAACACACCGATCTCACCTCAACGTTGATGCCCACGTCGATTCCGATCGATGATGACGATGACGATGCCCGGAGAGATCGGCGATGACGATGCAAAATGCAACCGGTGAGAGATCGACGATGACGATCGGCGATGAAGGATCGGCGATGACGATCGGCGATGAAGGATCGGCGATGACGATCGGCGATGATGGATCGGCGATGACGATCGGCGATGACAGACGTGAGAGAGAAGAGAATCGGTGAGAGAGAACAGAGGTGAGAGAGGAGAGAAAATAATAAACTGAAGAGAGAGGAGAGAGAGAAGAGAATAAAAAAATATTATTCAGTATACCATTTTTGTCCGTACAGTGGCAAATATAAAACGGTATTGTTCATATGTGGTATAATTTTTACCATTTGGAACATCTGATAAAGCTCTATTTTTGTGTTTGGTGTGCTAAATGTGCCAAAAATTTGACATTTGGCACATTTAGCACATCTGCTGCGGGTGCTCTAATGTTTTTGAAAGTAGGAAAAAGCTGGATGTAAGGGTTGGCGTATATCAGACTGTCAGTTTTGAAGGAAAGATGAAGTTATTTTGCAACCAAACCAAAATACTCCTTAATTTTTTCCTCTATCGTCATCTAACCGATTAGCTTTATTTATTATCTCTTAAATAATAAAAAACTGAAGAATTTTGATTTTTTTAAAACTAAAATACTTCAAAAAAAACAAAAACGAATAAATTTTAGTTGAAATTTGTCCCAAAAACGATAAATTTAGTTGTATTTGTAATTTGCTCCAAAAATAAATAAATTTTTTTTTTTTCAAACAAGTTTTCTCTCTCTCATACCCGCTGCTGGAACCCCTGGATTTGTCTCTCTGTCAATCAAGCTTTAACATGATTTAAAGTTAGTGGAATAGCTGTATAAGATTGCGTGGAGGAGGGACATCTACGGGTATCACACAGTTTGATTGACCACAATGACCCCGTTATGGTTCGTTAAAAATTGAAAGAGTTATTTTGGGCTTTACCCATAAACTTTCATGATATTGCAATTAATGAAAAATTATTGTATCAATTTCAGCATCCAAAAATGTTGTGCTAATTTCAAAAAGAGAGAGAGAGGAGAAGACGGGCACAACTTTTGAAGAGCAAATTGCATAATAATGCAATGTAATGTGAAAGTTTCTAACCCAAATCTCTCTCTTTTTTTTTTTTTGGCCAAACAGTGTTAAAATCAGAGAATCTAAGTCCTCCTCGAAATATTGTGTTGTGGTAATTCAAAGAGAATAGACTGACATAACTTTTGAGGAGAACAGTATAATTGTGAAAATTTTTAACTAATTCTGACTCCCACTATGCACACTGAGAGAGGGAGAGAACAAACAAATTTGGCATGGTGTATGAAATTTTCAACCCTTCGTTTGATGTTTTAAAAGTAGATTGTAGATCATGCGTATATAGAAAATTTCCTAGAAATCTTCATTAGAACATAAAAGAAGACAAACAATTTCTTATTATATTGCTTTGTGACTAATTTTTTTCTTTCTGCTGAATATTGTGGCCGAATTATTATGAGTCTTTTGGCTGAATATTGCTAAATCCGAAATTTATTTGCGTTATAAGTACTATTTCAACTTATTTAGCAAAATGAGGAAAAAGTGTGAATTTCGGCAACATCATTATTGAAATTCAACAAAAGTATGAGAGAGAAAGAGGAAAAAGTGGGAGAGAGAAAATTTTGAATTTCGGCAACGGTGTTACCAAAATACCTGCTGCCCAAATTTCCTGCCTGAGTTCGAAGTGTGAGTACCCCTAAACAAAAAAAACTAATTGTGGCAATGCCATTGCCGAAATAGGGGAAAAAATTGGTAAGTGTGGCAATGTCATTACCGAAAATGGGAGGGGAAAAAAAATTGGAATGGAATTGTATTTTTTTTGTCAATTGTGGCAATGTTATTGCCAAAAATGGGAGGAAAAAAATGTGGTTGCCGAAATTTGGGGAGGAATTTAAAAAAAATGTGTTACGTTCACAATATTTTTACAATAAATCACAGGTTATTAGTTATTATTAGTTCAAATTTGAATTTAACACTGAAAAGACAGGCACCACTTTTGAGGAGCAAACTACAAAATAATGTTATGTAATGTGAAATTTCCTTTTTTTTTTTTTTTACCAAACTGTGTTAATGACAGAGAGAATCTCAATCTTTCGTAAGATATTGTGTCATCTTAATTCAAAGAGAGAAAGAGGGTAGATTAACACAATTTTTGAAGAGAACAGTATAATTGTGGAAATTTTCAATCAATTTTATGTCCCATCATGCACTCTAAGAAAGGGAGAGTACAAATAAGTTTGGCATGGTCTACAAAATTTCCAACCCTTCATTTGATATTTTAAGAGTAGATTACAGATCACGCGTATATAGAAAATTTCTCAAAATCCTTTGTTAGAGTATAAAAGAGGACAAATAATTTTTTATCATATTGATTTGTGATCAGTTTTTTTCCTTTTTGTTGAATATTATGTTCCATTTCTTTTTACATTGCTTTTCACAAACTTTTTAAGTAAATATTACATTACTTTTTGACCAGCTAAAGGATTTTATTTTACATTACTTTTTGACTAGTAATGACCCCGGTATGGTTCGTTGAAGGTTCAAAGAGTTATTCTTGGCTTTACTCAGAAACTTTCAGGATATTGCAATTCATGTAAAATGCGTCACTTTTTGAAAGAGAGACTACTTAAAGCCTAGCCTCTTGCATCCAATCACTCACCCTCAATTCCTAATTCGTCCTTCACTTTCCTCCCTTTCTATATTGACACCGCTTTCACAGCTTTCTTTCTCTTCCTCCTTTCAACTTTTTTTCATCTTTCTGCTCGTGAATCCCAATGGCCTCATCTCACCAACCCAAGGACTTTGATGTTTTCTTGAGTTTCCGAGGTGAAGATACTCGCCGTGGTTTTGTAAGCCATTTATATAAGGCTTTGGATCAACACGGTATTCGAACCTTCATTGATGATAATCTCCATAGGGGAGAAAACATTTCTGAAGAGCTTCTCCAAACCATTGAAAACTCAAGCGCATCAATAGTTGTATTTTCTAAAAATTATGCATCCTCTAGTTGGTGTTTGGATGAACTTGCTAAGATTATTGAGTGTACCCAAAAAGTGCTACCAGTTTTCTATCAAGTGGATCCATCTGAAGTTCGTAAGCTAAAAGGGGATTTTGGAGAAGTGCTGACTAAGCTTGAAAAAAGAATTAAAGATAAGACTAAGGTACAAAGGTGGAGGGAGGCTTTAACTAACGCAGCCAATATTTCTGGCTGGGACTACAAAGACAGGTATTTGTATAGTACTACGTACTCCTGTTTGCTGATCTTCTAGAGTTTTAATGGATTTGTGATGTCCATTAACTTTTATTGTTAACTAGTTACAGACCCGCGTGTTGCGCGTGATTATTTTTTATGGTGATCTCATTATTATTATTATTATTTTGTAATTTGAACTAATTTAATGAAAAGTAATGCATTTCATAATCATATTTATCACAAAATAATTTTTTATTATTGTAGAATTGTTTTATTTAAAATTTGAAACCTTAATTCTACCATTGTTGGTTGACTAATTTTTACATCTCTAAGTCAATTAAACACGTTTTGCATGCTACATGTAAACTTTATTTTCCATAAGGGTTGAAATAATGTGTGTAATATTTTTTTTCTATGGAAGTTAAAAAGAATAAAATTCACCTTGTCTTGATGTTTTCTAAAAATTAAATTTGGAGATTCTCTTTCAATAATTGTGAAAATTCCAAGCAATAATTTAGAAGGTAATACATGTTACATGTTCATGCTTTGATTGTGTAATTGTATTATTGATTTGGGTTGTAATTTATAAGTTGAATATGGTGGTGTATATCCAAAAGGGTCTAACTATGTTATTTAGGATATTGAATATAGTGTTGTGTGTGATTTATAGAGTAGCAACGGTTGTAGTAATTAAAAATTGGTTTTTCATTGTCTTTTAAGTTAATAAAAACCTTACATCTACTTTTTTTTTTCAAAAAACCTTTACATATTTTTTTAATGTAAATCTTTACATATACCTTAATAAGTAAACCCTATATATTTCATTTTCTTAGATGCATAAAAAAAAGACATCTATTCCATAATAATAGTGGCTAATTAGTTTTTTCATGTTCTCATTTATAATGGTTCTTACTATTATCATATTTTACTGGCTGTTGATTTTCATAATAGAGGCATTAAATGAGAGTTAAATTCTTCAAACTTTTCATTAGATTTTAAAAGTCATGGTGTGTGAAGAATATAAGCATTTAAGGACTTTTTTTTTTTTATATTTTATTATTTTTAAATAATGTTAAATGAAATGTCAAAAAAAAGATTTTGAAAATTTTCATCTTTATTTCTTATATATTTCTATTATTACTGAAGAACGTTTTCCTTTTAGTTTTGATAATAAATATGATTTTCTAGATTTAAGTTTGATTAGTTTCAAGTTTAAATTTTGTATGATTTTATTTAATTGTTGATTATATGATTTAATTAAGTGAATTTAACTATTTTATTTATTTGCATTGTAAAGTTTATAATAACATTCGTAGGGTCATCTTTAATTAATTTTTTACTCCTTTAGCCGTCAGTCTCCTTGTTTTCCAATTAACGGTTACTAATTAATTTATTTAATTGACGTTTGATTTCTTTTACTAATCTCTTTCTCTCCCTCTTTGTTAACATCCTATTGTTTTCCCAAATTTGATGATAATTCTAATGTACTAAATATGCATATTGTAACGTTTATTTTTATTTTTATTTTACTCCATTTTGCTGCCATGAAGTTAGTACATCCATAACTATTAGTTTATTATTTTATGATATGTTTGGTTTGATATTATTATTATTATTATTATTATTATAAATTTAGTGTTTCTAAAATAGCATGTATTTTGTATTCTCTTTTTCTATTAATGCATTGTAACGTTTTATGGGAATACTTTATAAGAAAATTGTTTATTCTTTTGTTTTTTTTTAAATTGAGTGTTTCTAAATTGATATTTGTTTTGTATTTCATTTTTCCATTGATGCATTGTAACCTTTCATGGGAAGACTTTATAAGAACAATTTTTATTTATTGAATAAAATATTATACGTTTAATTTTAAAAAAAATGAGACAAAATATAAATAATTATGATATGGAGGATGTTGCTAAATTTAAATGTTGAATAAAATAAGATGAGAATAAAATAATAAAAATGAAATGTATAGCAAAACACCATATTATTTTAGTTATGCTAGGTAATAAAATAATATTATATGTTTATATACTATCTTTATAATGCAATAATATAACATTTAACAACCAATGAGAATAAAAAAGATAACAACATAAAATATAAAACTAAATCGTATCAAGCTCGATTACCTGTCAATTCCAATTTTAGCAAACTAACTGACTTCTAGTAGTCTAAAACTGATTTCTACGATGCATTTGGTGGAGCTTTCAATACTGCATCAATATGTTTTGATGGTCAACCTGTTACACTAAAATTAAAAAATATATATATATATACCAAAAATTGAAGGAAAATATATATATATATATATATATATATATGTAGAGAGAGAGAGAGAGAGAGAGAGAGAGAGAGAGAGAGAGAGGCTTGTGTGTGTGGAAAAATAGAAATTATGCATGGAATAAGAGGGAGAATGACAATTTTATAGTATGAGGATAAGAATAAGAAGAGTCAAAAATAAAGGAAGATAAAAAGATAGAATAATATTAATATTGAGCATGGTTGTCAAAATCGCGATCTGGATCGTAGGATCGCACGATTTTACGATCCCACCTCACCAAAACGATTAGAATCGCACTAGGATTGTAAAAATGGTAGGATCGTACGTAGGATCGTGTAGGATCGTATAGGATCGTAGGATCGTATGGGATTCTACCGATCCTACCGATCCTACCAAAAACATAATTTTTTTGTTTTTTTTTTTTTTTGGATTTTTTTTTTTTTTTTTTTTTTTTTTGTTTTGATGAAGCTTTAAGGATTTTTATTTTTTCATGTTGTGATGGTATGGCTTTTTATTTTTTATTTTATAAAATTATGTCAACCTAAGCAAATGTTTTCTAGTTTCTAGTTCACTTGTAATCAAAATGAAAGAATGTTTCATCATTTCTAAATGAAGAATTTGACTTGACTTTGCTGCATTTTAAGCTATAATATTGTTAAATTTGTTTGATCAATATACTAATTTGTGTTCTAATATTACTAAATATTTTTTTTTATATAATTTTATCAGTTATGCTTGTATTTGTATATTGATTGATTGATTTTTTTGAGTATACTCTTTAATTGTTACTAAGTGGTATAACTTGAATAGTTGAGTGTGAAATTGTATCTTGATATCTTTTACAACTCTAGTATACAAATATATAATGTCTACATAGATGATGAAATGGATGATGATGATTAGGAATTTAGGATGGTGGTTATAAGAACCTTAGAATGGGAATAATTAAATGTTCACTTTACCTTAATATTCATCTTACTTTTGGATTTCATATTGTAGTTAGCTAATTTCCATTTGCTAACTTATTTTGGATTTCAAATTTGGAACTTAGAACTTAAAAATATTTTCCTTATGTTTTGATAAATATTTTGGTATTTGGTTGCTAATTAAATATTTATTGAACTTTTTAGATACATTAAGTCAAGACTTAAATATATTTGTTTCGTTGGTATAGACTTAGCGATGTATGACATGCAAATTACATCATATGATGTAAATCTAAATTTTTTTTATGGATGAATTTATAATTTACGTGATTATTCAACATACAAAGTCATTATCAATGTATTTTTTGCTTTAAATCTGAAAATATGTAGAATCTTACGATTCACGATCCGATCCTACGATCTACGATCCCACCTACCTTCAACGATCCTACGTAGGATCCCGATTTTGACAACCTTGATATTGAGAGTAGTGGGGATATGAAAAGTTGAAATGGAATGAGAAAGGTTAAAGAAAGTTAAGGTAGAGAGTAGTGGGGATATGAAAAGTTAAAATGGAATTGAAAATTTAATAATAAATAAGAATAATTAAAAATAAGATAAATTAAATATGATATTTTGATTGTAATATAATAGAGTTTTTAATTCACTTTAAATGTTAAAAAATTGTATAAAAAAATTGATAATGACATGGCTGTTGACGTGGCTTAATGGGAGCGTAGCAACATTAAATGCGATTTCTGCGATGCATTTGGTGGAGTTTTCAATACTGCATCAGTATGTTTTGATGGTCAACCTGTTACACTAAAATTAAAAAATATATATATATATATACCAAAAATTGAAGGAAAATATATATATATATATATATAGAGAGAGAGAGAGAGAGAGAGAGAGAGAGAGAGAGAGAGAGGCTTGTGTGTGTGGAAAAATAGAAATTATGCATGGAATAAGAGGGAGAATGACAATTTTATAGCATGAGGATAAGAATAAGAAGAGTAAAAAATAAAGGAAGATAAAAAGATAGAATAATATTAATATTGAGAGTAGTGGGGATATGAAAAGTTGAAATGGAATGAGAAAGGTTGAAGAAAGTTAAGGTAGAGAGTAATGGGGATATGAAAAGTTAAAATGGAATTGAAAATTTAATAATAAATAAGAATAATTAAAAATAAGATAAATTAAATATGATATTTTGATTGTAATATAATAGAGTTTTTAATTCACTTTAAATGTTAAAAAATTGTATAAAAAAATTGGAAAAAATTTGATAATGACATGGCTGCTGACGTGGCTTAATGGGAGCGTAGCAACATTAAATGCTACGCTTCAGCTTTTAGTAATATATTGATTAAACAACATCTAGAATTAATTGTTAGCTTTTATTTTCTCTTTAAATTTTACTAAATTATGGAATTAAAATTTTCTTGTCATATCTTTTATACAATGCTTTTTCTTTTCTTTTTTTAAATTTTTGAGAAGAATCATTTATACTAAGCTAGTTAGCTATAGATTAAAGTTGGAAATAAAAGAACTTAATATTAGATTACTTACCGTTATTAATTAGGAATTTCACCCCTCATAATATTTGGAAAAATTTTAAAGAAAAAAACTTAATTCATTTTTTCTAAGCATGTAGTGAGATCCAGTAAGATCATATGTTGTCATCTAAATGGACTTTTAATGCCACTTCATCCCAAAAGCTAATTGCTACCCAAAAAAATGAAGTAAATAAAAAATTTCAATCTGAGTTACATGTCCCTTACTTCATCTAACAACACTTCAACTGTGATGTAAAAATTAAACTTTTTGCATTCAGTTTATGTTATTTATTTTTCGTATTCCAACTTGTTACATGTGTTAATTAAATGCTCTGTGAATGAGTGAATGACAGTTGCACTGAATCTGAACTTGTCGAAAAAATTGTTGAAGACATCTTAAATTCTGAATTCATTCAGATACCATCAAATGATGCTACAGTGCAGCTGGTTGGAATAAATTCTCGGGTGGAAGCGGTAGCAAAACTTATAGATATTGAATCAAATGATGTTCGCATGGTAGGGATCACTGGCCTTGGTGGAATAGGCAAAACTACAATTGCAAAAGCTATTTATGATAGCTTTTCAAATCATTTTAAAGCAAAAAGTTTTGTGGAGAATGTTAGAGAGTGGTCAAAGACAGAGCAAGGCAAAATCCATTTACAAGAGGCACTTCTTAAGGGTATCTCGGAGGATAAGAATTTGAGGGTGAGTACTATAAATGAAGGAACCACAAGGATAAATAGAATTCTTCGCCTAAAAAGGGTTCTTATCATTCTTGATGATGTGGATAATGCCGACCAGATAGATACATTGCTGGGACAATGGGAAGGCTTTGCGTTTGGAAGTAGAATCATTCTGACAACAAGAGATAAAAGCTTGCTAGTTCAAAATGGTCTTTCAACCTATGACTATGGGGTTAAGGAATTAGATGAAGATGAAGCTATTGAACTCTTTCGTAAGCATGCCTTCCCAAGTAACCAAGTCCCTGAAGATTATTTGGAACTTGAGAAACAAGCTATAAGTTATGCCAAAGGCCTTCCTCTAGCTCTAAAAGTAATGGGTCGTGATTTGTGTGGGAAAACTATACATGAATGGGATGATGCGTTAGATTGTTATAAAACAAATCCTCATGAAGATATTCAAAATATACTAAAAAGAAGTTATGAAGGATTAACTGCAAACGAACAGAATATTTTCCTTGATATTGCATGTTTCTTCAAGGGATATAACATGAATTATAATATGATTAAGGATGTACTGAAAGCTTGTGGTTTAAACCCAGAATATGGTATTCGAAGACTTATTAATAAGTGTCTCTTGACTACTGATCAAGATAATTATAATTTGTCGATGCACGACTTATTACAACAAATGGGTATGGACATTGTTCGACAAGAAGCACCACAAAAGCCTGGGGAACGTAGCAGACTATGGTGTTATGAGGAAGCTCTTGATGTATTAACTGAAGATATGGTATGTATGTTATTTTGATACACTTCATCCCTTTACTTCACATGAAAGATGTATTTCCCTTTTTTTCCCTTATTTATTTATTTATTCTGAATATGATTTTTGTTTAAAATTTATTAACTATTATATGTTTTCGTGATTCACTTACCCTTTTGTTCAACTAGGGTTCAAATAAAATTCAAAGCATGATATTGTGGCCGCCTAAATCACAACCAGTAGAGGTGCACATAAAGGAACAATTTTGTAAGATGAAAAATCTTAGATTGCTTTTGATTCGTAATGTACGTTGTTGCAATGGACCCCTTGAATATCTTCCCAATGGATTAAGCTTGCTTGATTGGCGTGAATATCCATTTTCTTCGTGGCCACCAAATTTTTTTCCTAAAAAACTGGTTGCGCTCAACATGCCTTCTATCCTATTAAAGGAACCACTCAGGCAGGTATGATCATTAGCTTTATAAATTATTATTTTTTCAAAGTTTTTAATTTTTAAATTTATTTATACATACTTCTTTAAAGATTAAACCATGTTCTAACTTTCAAAATTTTTTTTTTTCTACAGAATTTTGTATCTGTGACATGTGTGGACTTCAGTGAGTGCTCTCTGATTACGAAAATACCTGACTTATCAATAATCCCAAACGTAACGGACTTGAAACTTAGTTACTGTAGAAATTTAGTTGAGATTGATGACTCCGTGGGGCGTCTTGATAAGCTTAAAGTGTGGGACCTTTGCGGTTGCGAAAAACTTGAAACTCTTCCGAACTGTCTCACAATGAAATCTCTTACATATTTTAATCTGAAAGAATGCGAGAGGATTAAGAAGTTTCCAAATATCTTGCACGAAATGGAAGGTGTTAAAGATTTATATCTTCCGGGGAATTGTACTAATGAATTGCCTCCGTCATTTGGGAATTTGATTGGGCTTAAGGGCTTAACTGTAGGATCACCGGATTCAGGAGAGGCACATCTTCCGGATAGCATCTATAATTTACAACATATAGAGATGCTTGAATTTTTTGGTGATGTCATATTTCCAAAGAATGTGGAGATTGATAGACAGCCAATGTGCAATTCTCTTGGTTGCTCTTGCAAATATGTTTTTCCAAGGTTGAAACGACTACATCTTTATTGCTTTAACATTTGCTCAGAAATAGAATTTATTTTGAATTATTGTTGCCCCCTCACACTGGAAGAGTTAGAAATCCAATACAGCAAAGTTGTCACCCTTCCAGAAAGCATGAGCAGATGTCAGAGATTACATACGCTTATTATTAGAGATTGCAATGAGTTTCAGGAAATCCAAAGGCTTCCACATAGTATAAGACGTGTAGATGTAGCATATTGCCCATCGCTGGATTCACAATCATTCTTTCAGGTATATCTCTATCTTAAAGATATTAAGAAACTATTTGTGTTACCTTCACAAATACTACATGATTTGCTAAGATGTAACTTATTGAATTTGCTAATTGCATGCAGCTGGTTCCAGAAATCATAGGGCTTCCACCAAATCTACCACCGTGTTCAGGTGTAACAAGCCACATGTTAATGTTTCCACACTCATCTACAATGCTTCCAATTTGGCAAAACCCCCGTTGTGAATATAGTTTTGAGGTAACAGGAGATGAGAATGATATTCCAAATTGGTTCAACCATCAAAGGGATGGAAATTCAATATCATTCTCGATTGGTCCCGAATTTCCAACAATTGCTCTCTGCGTTGCTTTTGGAATACAAGATTCTTCTTTACCTTTTGATTATCATGCCTTCATTTCCATCAATGGTAGTGAACGAAAGTTTGAAAAAGATAGGATCACTAGGCATCTGAGTTTTTGCTGTAGACCTCAGAGCTCATTGCAGCAACTATTTCGGGACTTCCAACTAAATGATCGGAATCATGTTGAGATCCTCTGTGAAATTTTCCCTCATTCTTTATCCAAAGAAATTGCTCCTCCTATTGTTACAAGGATAGGAGTCCATGTAGAATGCAATTGCCTTTCTTTGCAATCAGGTTTGGGACTTCCAATGGATACAGAAAATGGATCAGACTTAGGTTTGGAATTTGACTCATCAAATGTTGATGGGTTTGATTTGGGTTCATCTTCAGTGGCCCAGTCCGTAACTCCCCAAGTTAAAAAAAGAAAAAGACCAGAAAAGTAAAGGTCTGATTTTTTTTTTTTTTTAGTGCCCCACCGACCCCACCTAATCTCCATCATCATTTTTTCTGGCAAGATCAACTGAAAATCCTTAAGAACATCTAAGCACCTTCACATATTTTATTTGAGGTAAAAGTTCTAATCTCTTTTTATAGGTTTTATGCTCTTGTTTGAAGTTATTTTTATCTAAGCTTTGCTAAGGATACCCATATAATTTATGAGCTTTGGAAGTGATATTTATGTATTTATATGTATGGGTTTTGTATTGGTGGAATTATTTGATGAGTGGGTTTATGGTTGTGCTAATGGTGGCTATCTAGGGTTCATTTAAGTCGAAAATTTGGGGTTTTGAGTTATAACATGTGGTAGTTGGTAAATTTAATTTTTCCATTGCTATTGGGTTTATTTGGAGTTAGTTGAAGTTCTAAATTTCTTGTCTCGGAGGATATTGTGATTTTGCTTTCAACTCCAATTAGTTTCCACTGTGGGAGAGAATGTGAAGACTCTTGATTGGTCTGATCTTGACGGTCTTTTTATTTTTATTTTTTTATTTTGTGTATTTAAGTAATTGTAATTTATCAATTGGATTGTTCAATGGGACATTGGTCTTATCATGACAGAGATGCTCTAAGCCATAGATGCAAATATTTGAGAAGGCAATGTAATGAGAAATGTAACCACTGATATTATGTTTAGAACATTTGTCGTTCTTTATGCTGCATCCTTATGCTTCTTCATATAGAAATTAATCTGTTCTGAGTTGTCACAGATTATTGTTGCATAGAGTGAAGAGGTTCCTGATGGAGATGCAATGCAGATTTCGACGATGAAGACCCCAATTTGATGATTGGTATGTTTCTTGTTTCAGCATTGAGAGCTTTCCCCAGTAATTCAAGAACATTATTGTCTGCTTCTATTGTCTTATATGTGTTGTTCCTTAACCTAAATATCAATGTTCTTTCAGTTGCATTATTTCATTTTCTGCATTGCTATTCTAAAATCTGATGTTATAGAACTGATAATTGTGTTTATTTCTGCTTGATTTATGAAAATCCAGTGACTGATGGAGGGTATTAGCAAGTTGATCAAGATGTTGGTTTCATGTAATGGTGTCTGTAAGATTTTCTTTTCACAAGCCTATAACAGTTTGACAGATTTATATTTACTTTGATTTAGAATTTTTCTGAAGTTGCAAAATTTTAAAGAACTCTAAAAAATTTCAAATTAAGATCTTTTGAACGAACATACCATAATAGAACTTTCCCAATTTTCAAAGATTTGTTTCTTATATACAGAAATGACAACCCTGATGAAAGGCAAAATTACTAAACTCTGGACATTGAGGACTATGAGCTAGGACTCTCTCTCTCTCAATACTACCTATAGGTAGGAAAGATTGGTACAATCAATTCATGACTTCCCAGAACTAGATATTTTTTTCAGTATACAATTTTGTTTTCATCACCGTTTCAGTGTATATTGTTTTCTGTTATGCTCACCTGCTGTCCAATGTGTTCTATTATAGGCATTTATATGGTCTTCTGACTCTCGACTTTTTATGTAAAAGTCTTTTTTTTTTTTTTTTTTTTTTTTGGTTCTTGTATCATGTGTTCTTGTATTTACATGATAAATATAATCACACAAGTTATTCCTTTGAAGGGAAAAATATTGGCAACTCAACCCTGGTGAACCATCATCCCTTGAAGTTGGCTTCCAATCAGATATTTAAATTTGTGTGCAATGATGCTTCTATCTATTGAGAAACCTTATGCACGAATCAGTATTTTGCCAGTTGAACATGTTTTTAATACATTTCTGCTTAATTTGTTTGCCTTAAAACTCATGGCTATACCTTCTTTTTTTTTTTTTTTTTGGTTGTTTCCTTCAAATGTTGTAGTTTCTAAGAACTTACAACTTTTTTTTAGCGTGCAAAATTTTCATTTTGTTGGCATTTACATGATCTTTTCACTCTCTACTCTCAATGTAAAAGTCTTTATTTGTCTTTGCAAGTTGAGGACTTGGAATAAGTTTTTTTTAAGGTCTATTGGACAATTTTATTGACTTGATCCATTCAAAGATGATAACAAAAGAAAATAGAAAGACATTTTTGCAGTTGGTGATTCTTCTTCTCCTTCTTCTTCTTTCCATTCAATATTTATAATTTTACTTGTTGATTTGATTTTTGAGAAATTCAAAACTTTTCAATTTAGCAGATGTATCAGTAATCTGAATTACATACCAGAAGATATTTATTCTTTATCTAGGTATTATACATATGGTGCTAAATGATAATATTCATTTGAGGGGCATCAAATTATATTAGGTTCTCTATCTCATACACACCAGTTTATGTATCAACCATGAACCATCCTATTTTATTACACTAAAAAAGACAGATTCTTGATGAGAAATAGTATATTTGTAAACCAATTATAACAAAGAACAAAGAGGCAAATGTACCCCATTTTTATTTTTTTATTTTTTTAATATTATTAGTCATTTTTTCCAGCATAAAGAAAAGCAACATTTTCAAAAGATCAAGCAGGGCAGAAAAATATAAAATACATTGAAAGCTTGGAGTGCAATATAAAAGTCTGGAAGTCATCCAAGAAAATGTGCTTCTCAACAAAGGATGACATTTAGTGATAGTATTGAACATATCTGAAAACAGGAAACATCAATCACATAATTTTGCAAGACTTGAAATCCCATGACTTGAACTTGATTAAAAATTCAATACTTTCCATGTGTCAGATCAAAACAGGAAACATCAATCACATGGTAGCCAATAATATGTGGTTCTTGGGAAGAGTGATGCAGTGATCCATGCATGTTGTTTTGGGTTAGGAGTTTTGATGTCCTAATTTGTTTTTGTTTTATGCGTAGGGGCATGACATTTTGTAATTTTCTTTGTATTTGTTTCAGTTTTGGCTGGTCAAAATGGACTGTAGCTTGTATCTCCACTATGACATTCTCAGATCTGGTAAACATATTTTAAACTGGCCTTTTCAACATTGTAGATGGTTAAGTAAGGGGGATCCTATAGCCCTTCTCTTATGTTTCTTTTTTGTTATGAAGATGCTGAAAAGGATGATTGCAAGAGCAGCAAGAGGCATTCTTATTGTGTTTCAGGTGGGAAAGGAAATTGAGATTTCAAACTTCATTATAGATGATCCCTGCATCATCTTCAATTGGACATTTAACTGAGCTTGGTTATCTTAGTTTACTGCTACTTTGTAGTGAGACACTTCTGCATTAAAAAAGAATATGGGTTCAAGTGAATTGGTTTGAGCGGAAGATGAATTGGCAGCTTTATAGGCTGTAAGGGGATCCGGAAAGGTAGGTTCTCTTCCCATGCGAGATTAACTTTATTAATTGCTGCAAGGATCTCTGTTTTAGGTTGCTTGGAATTTGATTATTGAACAAATATGGACATTAAATTCTATCAATATATATATATGGACATTAAATTGAAGTGTGCATTTAACTACTTATTTTCTTTCTTTCTTTAGTATGCTGATATAGGTGGTTTATATGTATAATAATTGAAGTGCATTTTCCATTTTTGTGTTTGATTTGGTTGTAAGTATCAGATCAAATATTTGCAAAATTGTAGAAAAAAAGACGTTATTTTGTCTAATATATTTTCTTGTCCTGCCCTAATTTAGGTTTTGTGGAAGGGGGTGCCTTTTCTCAGATCCCAGTTTTTTCCATCCTGAATAATTCCCTTTTCAACTTTCTTGTTACAAAGCTTTAATTCTTGTTTTTTGCAAATGCATTTGTAACCATGTTAGCAAGTCAGTGATATAGAAGGTGGAGGAGCCCTATTTATGATCTATTTATAATCATGCATTAAGACAAGTTAACACTTAACATGTAGTTGTATCTGCTTCTATTTGAAGTTGAAATAAATCTTGTTCTTTTGCACTAGCTATGTGATATGCTCTTCTCTCCTATTTCTTGTAGTTCAATAGGCTAGACATGATCTTCATTAAGGGACCCTTTTGTATGCTAATTACCTTTGATTATGTACCCAAATTGAGTGGCATGATTTCTGGTTTAAGTTATTCGTGTGTTTTTTGTAGTTTTCAATATAATGGTGTTTAAAAAAACTGAGAGTCAGATTTCAATTCAGTTTAGGCAAGGATTATCAGGAAATGACTTACCATAAAATATATATATTTTTTTTAAATGACCTATTAGATCATGAAGATATTGTCAGAGTTGTGTACAATATTCTTGTACTTTTGTTATTTAGGTATCACTTAGAATGAAAGACATCTGTGACATTATGTACACAAATATGGGCAATTATATCATTTGTTTGTTAATAGATGGTATATATGCAAAGATATCTAATATAAATATGATAAAGCAGAAACATCTAGTGAGGCTCTGCCATGATTTTTAACTGTTTGTGAAATTTAAGATTTATATGATAAAATAGTATGGTTTTTTGGGGGGGGGGGGGGGGTAGTCAAGATAGAGGGGGAGAAAGCAGAGCAAAGCCACTAAGTTCAAGTTATTACTCTAACTTGTATATATTGCTGTTGTTCTTTTAGGTGAAGAGAATGATCAATCCTTTGCCAATAATGAGCTTAATGAAAGAGTATACAGGCATTACGGGTGTCGTCAATTAGAATGGCTTTTCTTGGGATGAATTTGCAGAACAGTGGCACTATGGCAGCTGATGTTTAGCTTTGGGAAGCTGATATCAAGGTGCCATTCTATCCCATTAGTAATTTTGCTAGGACAATGGGTTTTCCTCTAGTTATCACTAAAGAGCACCCCAAAGCGTAGCATACAAACTTTTATTTTTTCCCCTTTGATGAATTGATATTACTTCTGTATTCATTTAGTAAACTGAGTGTTTTTGGGTAACATGGGATGAAGTATATGTGATCATATTGATTGTATAATAATCAATGAACTAGATAATTTTGAGTAGCTTTCATTTAAAAATGACATTTTGCAGGAACATTCGGATGCAATTGCATACAAATATAGGGGATCTCATATTTCTGATTTGTGCTTGATTTATGGTAAGGAAAGTCAGAATGGAAGATCAAGTTTGGACATGAAAATGGAGGTCAACAATAATGCCCTTTGGATGGGATTTACGATAACTTGGGATATGCAATATCCAGCTAGGGAGTTTGAAATATCTTATAAAGGGAAAAATGAAAGTTTGTAACTTCTTAAGCCGATGCATCTTCTCAAAAATTTCAAAGATCATCAAGGGAGAGATACAAGAAGCACTTGAGGAAAGGCCATGTGTAGTCAAAACAGAAGTAGGTACTGAGAAGGACAAAGACTACAATTGAATAGAATGTATTGATACAGCACTTCAAATTGTTACTGAAATAGATGAGAAGCTCTTTTTGGAGGGTTTTTGAACTCTTAGAAGATGAGAGAATGGACATGAAATTTGCAACGAGGATATGGTTATTGAGAAAGGTTTGACAGGACATCTATTTTGCTTGTCAAATTGGGATATTATATAGATTTGGTTCCGGAGTTTTATCAATGTAAATAAGATCCAATTTTAGAGTAAAGATATTTTTGGAATAGAGTTTCTTGCATGATTTCATTTTTATACTTATACCCTAATCATTTTCAAGTGTTCAAGGTTTTAAGGCATCCTATACTTATAAATTAAAAAAAAAAAAGAAAAAAAAGAAAAAAGAAAAAAGTTATTCGTCTTTGATTAACTTATTTTTAGGTGGTTTGGGCTCAATCCCCAAGTGTGTTTGGGCTCATGTTTGTAGAATTCACCCATCTCTTTTATTCACTTAGCAATAAATAAATTAATAAATAATACTACCAATAAGAACAAGCAAATTTCATGCTAAAATGGCAAAGAGGGTGCGGTTTGCACCCAATGCATTATACATATATAACCTTTTTGGCATTTCTGCCATTTGGATCTCTAAGAACAACAACCCAAACAATTTTTCCTTGTGGCCCAATATGTCAAAATTTACCCTATTTGTCAAACTGTATATTGGTTATTATCAAAAAATGTTAAAAATTGTCATTTTTGTCTTAATGCATATCATGTCATTTAGATATATGAGTTCAATAAACATTACGCTGCTTGCAGTGTAAACTCAAGTAGTAGAACCAATGACTGTGGATTGGATGCTATAACATAGAAGTACTAGTAAGAGCATTTGCATTGGACTAGTCAATGGGCTAGTCCAGCCAAAATATGCCTAGAAAGCCCAATTAATTGACCCACATTGGACTAGTGGCCTAATATCAAAAATTCATGCCAGCCACACTAATCATCCAAACATAATTGGCATTGTAGCTTAAACAATTACATTTTTTTTATATAGTTCCCGATGATGAATCAGCTTCAATTAGAACTAAGCTACAACTTAGCATATGATATTCTTTGAATATTTTTGAAAAAAAAAATTACTACCAAATTTGGTCTCTAAAGCTGCTTCTCTTCACTAAATGAAATTTTCTAGGAATTTAATAGTTATCTTCCTTTGAACATGATTGCAATAAAGTACATCTATAAATAAAAATTCACACAGTTTCCTTTTAAAATTTTCTTTCAGGTCTTGACTACTATGTTTGATAACCATAAGGGCCATCCTTAAATAATTGGTCACATATTTGCATCACTTGTAATGAAGGTCCATGATGGCAAAAATGGCCCTTATGTGTGGGACATTTTTTTTTTGGGTATTAATTCTTGGTATGTAAGACTTGGTATTAGTGGCAAAAGATATATTTCTTACTATATTTAGCCATAATTAATGTATAAGGGAAACTTCAAGGAGGCTGAAAAATCATTATAGACGAATCATTATGGTTTTGTTAATAAATTGAATAAAATGGTCAAATTTCACCCTTTCATTTTTCTTTATAAAGATGGTTGTGTTAATTTCCTGCTAGACTCATCTTCTTGCTGGATTATAAAGGCTTTTTTTTTTTTTTTTTTAACTAATATAATATAATTGAAGCTAATTCTTCAAAATGCATAACACAAGGTTCAAGGTTATATAGAGATCATAAAGAATAGCAAGAAACTATTTAAAAATAAAATTATGAAATATCCACGCATCGTGTAGAATATCATCTAGTTCAAATTAAAATAGAGAGTTGTTAACATACGTGGCTTGACTACCTATTATTTATGTTTTTGGCTTTGAGTTGTTTGCGTGCACGTACAGCTTCACAAAATTGCCTACCTTTGTTGACCTTTTCATATGTGTATATATATATATATATATATATATATATATACACACACACATATCTTCAGCGGTTTTGTAAAAAAAAAATAATAATAAATCAATAAAGAGGATGCCATGCAATAATTGAGTAGGGTAAATTTCTCTATTCTTATTGTTTGTGATTTGTGACAGCTTTTTCTGGAGTATTTGAAGTTTGTGAAAGTGTCTCTATATTACTTTTCTATTTTTCATATTTATTAGGAAAACTTTCCCCCTCGTCAACGCCTATAAATGATTTAAGACAAAATTTAGCTACAAAATTGATTACAGCTTAAGGATACAAATTTACTCAATATCTTTTTATTAAAGATGAATATTGACAAATCCACCATTGGATTGCTTTTTTTTTTTTTTTTTTTTTTTTTTTTTTTTTACATTCTCAATGTTTGTAAAATTTCTAAAAAATTAAAGATCAATAACTATATCATTAATAAATTATTTAAATTTCAAGTATTTGTAGTTTAAAACTAAACTATGCATAAAATATAATCTTATAGATTATATAGTAAATAATATTTAATTGAAACAAAACTTGGCATGTGTTAAGAGCATAAAGAACATGCAATCCAACTGTTAGATTTTTGCCTTGCACTTATTTGTTCATCCTTGCAATTGTTGAGTGCTTCGATTAATTAATTTTCCAATAATGTATATTCTGCATTAAGTGCATTTAGATTTAAAATTAATCAAGCTGTAATTAAAATTGAGGGTCTAAACTAGCTCTAGCATTTACATTATCGAGCATTCAAAAAAAAAAAAAAAAATTCTGAGTTTGAAAAATAATTCTCTACTTGTGGCTCAGTAGCACTTTTTGATCTCCACTGAAATATCTTGAGTTTGAATCCACTAATTAATTTTTTTTTTTTTTAAATCTTGCAATCATGAATTTGATAACTTGGGTGCTTGCTATTCCTACACCAAGTTTCATGACCAATCAACTACATAATCAAAGTGTCTAGTGCACAGGACTCGTCATTCTATAAGTTGTGGAGAAGTGATTTATAGAAAACTTTACTACCAATTTTTGGAGAAACACAAAAACTGTGTTCCAAAACCCCATAATATCAAAGCCAGTGTTTGGTGACCATTTCTTGTCCTAACAGATCTGGAAGGGTGTTCTTTTTTATTCAGTTTCTTCTTTCTATGTTTTGGTGATCATTTCTTGTCCTAACCGATTGAAGATTGAATTCCAATATTTTTACGGTTTTAGAATTGGAATTTCAAAAATAGATGCTTTTTCTTTTTATTTGGCAATTTAAGTTTAGCTTTTTGTCTCACTTCTCCGTCAACCCCCCTCCCCCAAAATAAAATAATAATAATAATAATAATAAAACAATAAAGCTAGTTGTTTTTTGAAAACTAGTTTAGCAAACAAGCTATTGAAAACTATGGGATACAAAACTATTTGTATCATGAATGATTTGAATTTTTCCATTTTGAGAATTCAAAATTTTTTTCTTGACTACAATGTTTTGTTTCCTTCGTCTCTTAGAATTTAAAGTTGGATGACAAACATTATTGACGTAGGTTTTTTTTTTTTTTTTTCTTTTCCAATATAAAATTTAAATTTCAACATCATTTTTGACTTGATTTGTTCAAGGAATAATTATTATGAATCTCGATCCCCTTGGATTGAAGTTCTCACAGTTACAAATCCAAATCAACAATTTAACTAACCCAAGAAAAAAAAAGAGTCAGATTGAACTAGGAATCCAAAATTAAAGCTAAGTAACTAAGAAGGTGAAAGACACTAAAGAATAATAGGCATGAAACAAGGGAACCTTGTATCCAAGAACAAAGGACAGAGCAAGAGACAAATGAATAACGGAAACCAACCACGGATCAGTCTGAATTTGATACCATAATACAAATAAGAATAGGTGTGGCGCCTCACCTTTAAAAGAGGTTGCTCAACACTTAGTTATTTACAAAGTTACCCATTATCATCAATCTCAAATGCTTACCTTTCAACTGAGGAGAATGAAAACTCAAGGGAACTACTTTTTGAAGGTGGAGAGTGATTATACAATGAAGGACTTGGGGGCACAAAGACTTCAATAACTCCCTCAAGCATCTGTGTGATCTTTTTCATTGAGGGTCTCAGTGCAGGATCTTCTTGAATACACCAAATAGCCACAATCACAAGCCTCTCTAGCCTCTTCATGTCATTACTTGCTTCCTCATCGTTTTCTATCAACTTATATAATTTTTTATCTTTGTAGCATTCGTAAGCCCAATCTATCAATGCCTCCTCTGCTTGCAACGCAAATGTAATACTAGACTTGCAACAAATAATCTCAAGTAACATCACACCAAAACTGTACACATCAACCTTAACGGAAATGGATGCTTTCCTAAACCATTCAGGTGCAAAGTACCCAATCGTCCCTCTTATTCCTGTTCGAGCAGCTCGAGTTTGCTCAGCCAACAAAAGCTTTGCTAATCCAAAATCAGCAATCCTTGGTGTAAAGTATTCATCCAGAAGTATGTTTTGAGGTTTTATGTCACAATGGATGATTTGGGTGCAGCACTCTTCATGTAAGTACATGAGACCTCTTGCAATTCCAAAAGCAATCTGCATTCTTTGGTTCCAATGAGGCCTGGATATCCCAAAGAGAAAGTTAGCTAAAGAGCCATTACTCATGTACTCATATACCAATAGCCGGTGCTGCCCCTCATCACAATAACCAAGCAACCGGACTAAATTTTTATGATGAGTCTGACCAATCACGCTCACTTCTGTTTTGAATTCTTTCTCACCTTCTTCTATCACCTTACCTAACTTCTTGACTGCAACAAATCTTTTTGAATCTGATGGAAGGACCGCTTTATAAACAGTTTCGAAAGCACCTTTTCCTACTATTTGCTTGAAGCCCCTGGTTGCTTGTTCGAGCTCTTTATATGTATAGCTTCTCACATTTGTTGCAAGTGTGCTATCAATATTCCATGGCGAATTCAGCTTTCTGTGGTGCAAGTAGATAATAGCCACAATGGTAGCTATGAAGAAAAGGATATTGAGAAATGCAGAGCTGCCAAGGAGTAGTGCCAAAACAACTATCACAGACCGGCTTTTCTTCACTGGAACAAAGCTATTAGGTACCTTGATGAAAGCTATTCTCGTAATATTTGTGCTATATCTTCCGTTGGACAGAGGATACTTCTTCTTCCAACAATAGCCACCTGTTTTTTCGTAAATGGCCACAACACACATGCAATCGTCAAGGCATTGCTGCTTACACCCTGTCTCATTAGCCCCTTGAACAAGGCTGTAATCCATAAACGGCCAGTCCATATTTGTAAGCCTTACAAAGCTTACCTGCCCTTTATTTTCTTCCCATCCATTGTCGCAGTTGGGTAATGGAAAATCTGGTTTACACCCTGCCCAATCCTCATATGGGTTCAATTGAGAAAATCCATAAGGACATGAGCAAAATGTCCCGCCCCCACTTGAAGCATCTGAGGTACGACAAACACCGTTGAGTCCACAGAACCCACCTACAAAATTATTAGCATCAAATACACCACAAATATCAGTAATACCAGGAATGCCTTGCACTGGCTCCCATGTTGAAGGACAGCTTCCACAACTTGTGTCCTGCTGTCTTAGGTGTTTGTATATTCTGAAGACCCCATCATAATCAATCCTAGCCATGTGGTAGAAAGAGTCTTTTGAGCCTGGATCTTGTTGAGTAAGGTTGAAAATGTTAGTTGATTTGTTCGCATCTTGGACATACATGTATCCGGCTTCAGTAAAGATCAACTGTGATTCCCAGAACATTGTCATGGTGGCAAAATAAGCATGATTAAGAACTTCAGATGGCATGTTTATAGAATAAAGCACCAGATTGCCATCAAGCTGTAAAGAAAGCTGGAAGCGGCCATAAGAATAATTTGTAATAGATTGGTGAGACCTGAGTGTGGTATTCATGGACAGTATTTGGCCAGGCAAAATCGTATCAGTAGGCTCTTTGAAGCTTTCCCATATAGAATTATACTGCTCATCTAGGATCACCAAGTTCCCATTGTCCAGTACAGCCGCACAACTGGATTTGGAACCATTCCCTGGAGCCTTCCATAACTCATTGCCATTAGGGTCATTGAGAACAAATGCACTGCTGCTATTCTGCGTCAGTGTAGAACCTTGTGGTGCTGGATCATTGCCATTTGCAGACCAAACTATGGTTTGGTCCTTTGTCTTAGTAAACCAAACTGCAAGCAAGAATTGAGACTCTTTCTCATTGATTTAAAAACGGTGGAATCCAAAGGAAAATTCACCTGAATTCCACGTGAATAATGGATTAATATCTTGGTCTGTAATTGAAGCCGGTGAGTTCAGCAATATGTTACAGTCATCTTTGGTGTAGGTAAAAACAGTGGGAACGAGAGGAAGAAGCAGAAGGAGAAGAAAGAGAGAACAACAATGATGAAGTGTTGAAGTAACCAATGCCATAATAATGGTTATGGCTTATGGGTTTATGAGTTAGAAAGAAACCACTACAACAACATTTATAATGTTTGATAGGTTTTAAACATGCTGTTCCAAGCAGTTGCTGCAGTCTTGTAATTGAGATTATTTAAGAACCAGTCATTTTCATGGTCTATGTCTTCCTCAGAAATTTGAATTAACTAACACCAAATTGTTTGGAAAAAGTCTAACTAATAAGACTAGCTAGCGTCAAGAAAGCATGAATGTTATCAAATGAGAAATCCTTTTCAATTAATAAAGATAACTCTTTAATCCCTCTGCCTTCAATTAATAGTAGCTTCTTAATTACTACTAGTTTTTTATTATTCAGACAGATGTTGCTCTGCTTTAGCATTTGTATGATAGTTGAGATTTTATTTCTTGTATCTATGAGTGAATGTCCTATAAATAACATGATTCTATGTACACCTTTTGAGTTTATAATAATTAATCTAAACCAAGAATGATCAAGAAATTTATACATTTTACGGCTAACTTGATATATTTTAAGTCTTTTATTTATTTATTTAGAGTTTCACCTATAGCTTCAACCTGTATCGTCCGTTTTTGATAATTGCGCTCTTTATCATCAAACTAAGGCACTAATCAATTTTTAGTAGAGGTAGATAATATTTATTTAACTTTCTACTCTCAAGTCTCAAGCTGCTAAAAGAATTGAACATGAATAATTTTTTTTACAATTATCCAATATTTAGAAGCCTTTCAAGGAGAGGGAAAGAGTGCAAAACTCATCTATATTATATATATATATATATATTTCTTTTTAAAGAAAATTGATTATCATCCCAAATTTTTTGGATCATACATTTGAAGTGGAGAGAATTAATTCTCTAGTTTGTGTTTTAAATTAAAAATTATGATATGTGCTTAAAATATTTAATTATCTCAAGTAAGAGTATTTCAAGTATTCAACCTGCGGTAATAGACACAACTCAATTAGACATCACTAGCTGCGTCATTAGCTTAATGCATGGGCAATGACTCATTGCCCAAGCTTATAATAGTGTCAATTTCCACGCCGTTCCTTGATTTAATGCATGTATCGTTGCAAGTCCTCACTCTCTCTCTCTCTCTCTCCCAATTAGTTTTCTACAATTAATTGAGTAATTACTCCATCTGTTGACAATTGTCAATTCTGGCTTGAATGCCTATTAATTAAAAGGTGTATATATTTGCAATTTGAAATAGTCATTAGGTCGGCTTCTCAAAAAAACAAAAGGACACATTAGGTATCTCGGTTGAAGCCTTGGCCGGCATTGTTTCGTTTGTGAAACTTGATCAAATCAAATTAAAATAGATAGTTAACGTATGTGGCTTGACCGCCTATTATTTAAGTTTTGGCTTTGAGTTCTTTGCTTGCACAGCTACACATAATTGCCAACTTTAGTTGAGCTTTTCAAGCATAGCTATAACTATAACTAGTCGCTAACTCGTGCAATACATAGAAAACTTTTAGATCAAATATTAAAATGTTCTGGTTTAAATATTTGTCTACTTTCAACTATTTGAAAGCTGAATCAACTCCAATATAAGATGAAAGATGTTATTTAAACATTTCTTATGAAAAATTGTCAAAATCTTATCACATAAGATCATTAAAAATGAGAAATACAAATATTATGGAGTAATGTATTACAATAATTATAACATGCTCTTACATATGGTTTAATAAGTATTACAAAAGAATTAGTCAACAAAATAATATATAATTGTGCTTGTATCTTCAAGCTTTATTCATTGTTGTTCTAGGTTTTGCTTTCTGTGAAAGTTTCTAATTCTCTTTTGTTTATTGTTTAGAGATTAGATCCATACAAATATTCTAAAAGATTAAACATACTAAAAACAAAATATATTTGACCAAATATGATCATCCCCCTAACTCTTCCAATTAGCAAGTAACGTAGGACATTAACTGCAACTATCATCAAATTTAGACCCTACAAAGCATGACAACAAATATGTTACCAAAAACCCCAAAGCTTAAGACATTCCATAATTTAGCAATACTATGCAAATTTTATATTATCAGTCCATCAAACTTTTTCTCAACTAAGAATAGTAATCAAACAGCACTAAGAAAAAAATTGCACAAGAAAAATAAGATAAAACCAGTATGAGTATAAGGCTAGAACTGTACTCTAAATATTAATGTAGAGACACGATTCGTATCGAACCACAACAGGGTTGGATTCGTACGTAAAAGGGCCCATACAATATCATTTGTAGAGCGTGGGTTTGAGAGGCTAGGCCCTGGTCACCAGGCGGTAGGTTTTTCGTGGTGTTCTTGCATGGCTGAGTTGTTTTCACCCCTGGAGTCTTTCTCCTGGAGTTGGGCTGGGAGGCTTTGGTTTTTTGCCATTTTTTCCAGCCCCCTTCTCCTAGATTCCTTACTTTTCCTTTTATACTAGCCTTCGTTTATTGTCCTTCGTCCACGTGTAGGGTCAACCTTTCCATGACTGATACTTGTCCCATCAACCTACGCCCAAAGTCGTTGGGGGTGGTTGTAAAAGCCAAAGAATGCGGCTCTGTCAGGCGCAGAGCATTGAATGGCAGTGAGGACTGCTTTTCCTGGATATTTTGAGATCTTCTTTCAAGCTCAGTCCCCTACCATTTTTGCCCTTCTTTTAGGTGGGATTTTAGTTCTGCCGAGGTCTGTACTATCCTCGGCTATATCTCAAGTCTATCTTGTGCGTTATCTTATCGGGCTTGGGCCGTAACCTTCCTCGGCTTGGACCTCTGGATTCCACACGGGCAGATGGGTCTGGCCCATAAATCATTTGGGCCCCACAATAGCCCCTCAAAACCCGGCTGTCCAACCTCTCGGTTGAAAAGGGGGGTTTTGGTAATGTTGAGCCTTTATTATGGCTCCTTTAATTCGACCTTTCATTAATGTTGGTGGTTCTACATCTGTTCAAGAAATGTACTGATCCACGAGGCATTTTTTGATTTTACTCCTGACGCTGATTTTACTCCTGGCACGTTCTCGCCGTTTGATTATTCAAAACGCGCTTTTAATGACTTCCCTTTACGAGACTCATTTACATTCGACGGTTCATCTGATGAGGTGGGGAAGTGGAACGGGCACATCTTTGTTTTCAGATTCTTTTTGGAAACCTGAATGAATTTAATACCTTCCGTTTCGCCCTTCCTATAAGAAGACAAATAGGAGGCTATCGCTTTCGTACAGAGACCCTTTTATCTTTCTGAGATCTGAAACTTTTAGCCTCTCTTAGCGTTTGCTTAACCCTGTAGTTATACACTAAACCATAATACACTCATCATAACGAGTGATGAAGGAAACATACCCCTCCTCAAAGCATCATGTTCTAAGAAAGCTCGAAATGGCTCAGTCAGGACAAGGATGGCGGAGACTTAAGATTTGTCTCACCTTCCTTTCAGGTAAAATCCGAAGCAGGGGCTCATCACGTCAAACTTTCGGCGTGACTGAGCCGAGAACACCCATGATCAGTACCAACCGGCTCCTCACGAGCATACCTAACATGGCACCAGTGTGTTAGGAGTCAGGACTGAGGCAGGGACTAAATGCCTCTGCTTCTTCCTCTCTTTGTTCACTAGTGCCCCCCTCCGCCTCCCTTTCTTAGTCTTCCCAGCACCAGATCCATCCTGGTGCTTTCCCTTCTCCCTCTTTTACTCCTTTTTCTTTCTTTTCATCTCTTCTCTCTTCTTCTCCTCCTTCTTCTTCATTCATCTCCTCCATCTTCTTCCTCCATCCCTTCCATCTTCTTCTACAGAAGGTCCCTTTCTCAATATGGGCGCTACTGAAACAAAGTTTGGAAGGACTTCGGAAACGAATTTAACAAGACATCTGGTTGTTTACTTGTCTGCATTGTTGAATTTTTTTTTTCTTTTTTGTTTCGACAGTTTATCTTTTGGATAGGCTTGTTTAAGCCCCTCTTTGTACGTTGTAATACATCTTCATATTAATAAAAATGGCTATTACTTTACTTCGCATGTTCTATCTCTTTATTTCCGAAATGATGACACAATGCGTAGACACATAATTCAGTTAAATGCTACCCTGCTCTGTACTTACAAAAATAATCCGGCTTAATAATTCTGACTTAAACAAATAATACTCAAAGCTGAAACTCTTATGAGACAGGAAAAGAGAAGGCATTATGATGAGTTTAATGAGTCGGCCGGGCACAATACCGCCGACCTTAGAACACGATACATGGGGCTCTACCCCCTTATCAGAGAAAAAGGCGTCTTTACGAATTTGCAAGTGCTGTTCGGTACAATAATATAGCCTTTGAATCAATAACAACCATGGCCGAAGTATTCGCTAAGAAAAAGATATCACCATAACTTTAATAGAATTGCTTGGCACAACAAGGCCGACCTGCGAAAAATAATACTTACCCCAAACTGGCCGAGGTGAGAACCGAAAGCTTG
This sequence comes from Quercus lobata, assembly GCF_001633185.2. NCBI lineage: Eukaryota > Viridiplantae > Streptophyta > Magnoliopsida > Fagales > Fagaceae > Quercus > Quercus lobata. The sequence continues at coordinate 2,869,544 of NC_044907.1, read as the reverse complement.
ATGCCGCGTAAGAAATAACCATCTGAAGACATATCACCCGCCAAATGAACAGCCCCCTTAGGCTACTAAATGCTGGGGCGTTCCACCACCTTCCTTACACTTTCGTTGGCCTTAACCTTTTACGGTATTTAAGCCGAGGATTAAGTAGCTTAGCATTTTTATCAAGTAGCCAATCTTACGTAACTCAAACTTTTTCTCATCCAAGTAGTTGGTTTCCCCATTTGGCCTAGGTCCGAGGACCATGCAATGCCTTGGTTTTGTCCAAAACCTAGTTTTCTCCATCCAAGTAGTTGGTTTCCCCATAGGATTGAGTCCGAGGACCATGCAATGCCTTGGTTCTGTCCAAAACCTAGTTTTCCTCATCCAAGTAGTTGGTTTCCCCATAGGCTTGAGTCCGAGGACCATGCAATGCCTTGGTTCTGTCCAAAACCTAGTTTTCCTCATCCAAGTAGTTGGTTTCCCCATAGGCTTGAGTCCGAGGACATGCAATGCCTTGGTTCTGTCCAAAACTTAGTTTTCCTTATCCAAGTAGTTGGTTTCCCCATAGGCTTGAGTCCGAGGACCATGCAATGCCTTGGTTCTGTCCAAAACCTAGTTTTCCTCATCCAAGTAGTTGGTTTCCCCATAGGCTTGAGTCCGAGGACCATGCAATGCCTTGGTTCTGTCCAAAACCTAGTTTTCCTCATCCAAGTAGTTGGTTTCCCATAGGCTTGAGTCCGAGGACCATGCAATGCCTTGGTTCTGTCCAAAACTTAGTTTTCTCATTTCGTGGGACCTTGGCTTTAGGGGAGTTAGCTCCTCGGCCGAGCCCCTAGAGTTATCTAAGCGATTGACGCTAGTAAACGTAGCCCCTAGTCAAGAATCATAGACCTTAGCGAAACCTTACACTAAAACTCCATAACCAGTTGTTAAAAATGGCAAAGGAACCCTCTCAACCTACCGTCTATGCCAAGACACAAGCCTTCCCCACAGACGGCGCCAATTGTAGAGACACGATTCGTATCGAACCACAACAGGGTTGGATTCGTACGTAAAAGGGCCCATACAATATCATTTGTAGAGCGTGAATTTGAGAGGTTAGGCCCTGGTCACCAGGCGGTAGGTTTTTCGTGGTGTTCTTGCATGGCTGAGTTGTTTTCACCCCTGGAGTCTTTCTCCTGGAGTTGGGCTGGGAGGCTCTGGTTTTTTGCCATTTTTTCCAGCCCCCTTCTCCTAGATTCCTTACTTTTCCTTTTATACTAGCCTTCGTTTATTGTCCTTCGTCCACGTGTAGGGTCAACCTTTCCATGACTGATACTTGTCCCATCAACCTACGCCCAAAGTCGTTGGGGGTGGTTGTAAAAGCCAAAGAATGCGGCTCTGTCAGGCGCAGAGCGTTGAATGGCAGTGAGGACTGCTTTCCCTGGATATTTTGAGATCTTCTTTCAAGCTCAGTCCCCTACCGTTTTTGCCCTTCTTTTAGGTGGGATTTTAGTTCTGCCGAGGTCTGTACTATCATCGGCTGTATCTCAAGTCTATCTTGTGCGTTATCTTATCGGGCTTGGGCCGTAACCTTCCTCGGCTTGGACCTCTGGATTCCACACGGGCAGATGGGCCTGGCCCATAAATCATTTGGGCCCCACAATTAATTATTACAATTTTTTATAAAAAAATCCATAATTAAAAATAAAAATAGAGTTAATATAATTAATTAAGAAATCAAACAAATAAAATTCTAGCAATATTTTATACAACAATATCTAAATATTCAAACAAAATTCTACTATATCACAGCCAAAAGTACTCATAACCATAAGTGAAAGTTCAATTAGTGTGTAAAATACTAATAAATGTTTAGACCTCCAAATTCAAAATAACTAACACAAGCTTATTCTCAAACGATATATGCGCGGAATGATGAATATAATCAATACCCAAATTGGTAGAACACTCAAAACCATATTTTAATCACAAACACAGCAACAATTAAAAGGAAAAGAGTAGGGAAGAAAGATGCAAACACAAAGATAACAACGACACATGTTATCGAAGAGGAAACCGAAGAACTCGGCGAAAAACCTTTTTGCCACCCTCCAAGCGGTAAAATGATCCGCTAGAGAAAAAAATTGGGATACATGAATAGCAATAGACACTCCAAGCCTAATCTACCCGATATACCTAAGCCCTCCAAGCTTCTTGTTCCAACAAGGTTAAGCATAACCGTGTCTTCTCTAGCTTTTCGGATCCCGTAATAAGTCCATTGCTTCCGCCATCCTTGGTATCTTCCAATGCTTCCCAAGCTCCAAAAACACTCTCAACACTTTGAATGGGTGTGGGTAGTGTTTAGGTACAGATCTCCTCTCAATGGGTATAACAATGGGAGAGGGAAGGAGAACAGACTACAAAGATTTTTCTTTAAAAATGAGTAGCTCTCTCTCTAATAAAGTGGGTGTGTTGTAGAAACCTCTCTTAGGGTTTTTTCTCTCAATAGGCTCCTTACCATTTCTGTGGGTAATGAGGATATATTTAGTATAGGTGATGGGTGATACAAAAGGTCATGTGTTTCAGCACAACAGGGGCATCTCGCGGCTCACTTGCGATTGGTTCAAGTGGCGACCAAAGTCGCGAGTTAGCCAATTGACAAACTGTACTCAATGGACAGCTGGCTTGACTCTTCACCTTCTTGCATGTGCTTCTCCTGTGACCTTTAGTTGTCTTGATCAAATCTTCATCACTTAATACTAAACCCATCACAAATAAATCCCACAAAAATACAAGGAAATAAATTTATGCAATTACAACACTTTTTGTTATGGAATAAGCCAATACTAATGTTATGATAAAAACCATAACTTAACAATAAGCCTAGAACGAAACCAAAAAAAAAAAAAAAATGGTACTGAGATTGAGCAATATGGAGATTGGAGCATAATATATAGAGATTCAAAGAAAAGGGGTACCATATTGATGTAGAGAAAGTAGAGTGGCCAGGGTTTTTGTTAAATAGAAAGACCTCAAATATGAGAAAAGAAAATCTAAATTTGATTTTTTTTTCTTTTTTTAATACAATTCATACTTGTGTAGCCATGTCAAGCACATAAAAGACAATTTAACGCAATGACCCCTCTTTATTTAGAAGATGGCTCTTTTATCGGTCTTGGAATTCATATTGCACAAAAATTGCAACAGAGAAAAAAAAAAAAAAAGACAAAAGAACTTAAATTCATAGAGAGGAGGAAAAGAACCAATAGGTTTATAATGGACCAAAGCAATCGGGTTTTTTGGGTCGTCGTTGTAGATAAGAGATTGGATTGGATTGAGAGAGAAGGAAGGCGGTAATTGAAGCTCAAGGTTTTCACTGTGTGTATAGTTTTCAGAAATTTGGAGTCGTGTTTTTTAAAATAAATAATAAAGAGAATAAATTAAATTTAAAAAATAATAATGATGTGAAAAATTGTGGAGGCTTCAAAGCTTTTGTGGCACAATATAAGGAACTCAACAAATAGTCAAACGTCTTCAATTATATATATATATATATATATTATTTATAAGGTAAAATACTAATTTGGTCCCTTTCCTTTATATCATATTTCAATTTAGCCCTAACTTTTTAACTGTTTCAATTTGGTTCCTAACTTTTTAGTGTCATGTCAATTTAGTTCATATTGTTATCTCTTGGATGGAAATTACTGACGTGACTAACGGCCAAAATAAAAAAAATTAGTTTATGTTGATGTGGCAATAAACTAATTTTATTTTTGTTGTTTGCCACATTTGTAATTTTCATCCAAGAGATAACAACATGGACTAAATTAATATAGTACTGGAATGTTATGGACTAAATTGACACAATTAAAAGGTTATGGACCAAACTGAAATATGGTATAAAAAATAAGGATCAAATATATAGTTTACCCTTATTTATATCTAAAAGATGAAGGTGAATCACATTTATGTCATCATTTTCTATCCTTCATTTCCTTAAAAAAAAAAAATGTGTATAAGTATTAATGTATGTAATAATGCATTATATTTTTACTCATATAATAATGTATTAATGTATGTAATAATTATAATAAGTATTAATGTATGTGATAATTATAACTTATAAATCATGATATAACCATCACTTTCACTACCACGACTTTACACATTCTTGAACCTAAATGTTACTTATTATATAAAATACATGTAATACAAACATCTTCGGAAGAGACACCATTTATTTATTTTTAGTTTATACTTGCCCAAATAAATGTCATTCCACCACTATATTTATATCCGTATGTAATTGTAGTATTCAAGGCTAGGTTGAAGGGTTTAGTTCCACTCCTACTTAGAGAACCATATGTCATCTTCATCAATTTCAAGAGATAGAAATAATAAAGAACTTAACGAATGGTTTTTTTCCTCTTTCTTTTTCCTTTTTGTATAAAATATTATATGCAAGAGGTTTTCCTAATATGAATTTTGTGGTGTACCGAGTTTCTCTACATGATGTCAAATTCAACTTGAATAACACATAGAATCACAAATGCATGCATAATAATATAATTAAATTAAAAATATTAATTTCATAACAAATCTAATTGACATTACTTTAAAAACAAATCACTTCCATCATACTAGAATAAATTATTCATCACATATTATGGTTATACATCACTTTATTCTTATAATTATTATTAATTTTTTGAGTAATGTTTACTAATTACTGTTGTTTATTCGGTCCACTTTGGTCCATTTTGGACTATTTGGTCCAGTTTGGTCCAATTCAATCCACTTCAGTCCATACTGTCCACTTCGGTCTAATTATATCCATTTTGGTCTATTGTTTCACTTTGGTTCGATTCGGTCCACTTCGAGCTATTTAGTCCAATTCAGTCCACTTCGGTCAACTTGGGTCCAATTTAGTCCATTCAGTCCACTTAAATCTATTTAGTTCAATTCAATTCATTTCAATCCACTTTAGTGTATTTACTTAAGAATGAGAAAATTCAAGTTTGGGTTAAGTGTATAATAATCTTTTATTATCATGATAATCTTCTTAAGAGAATGAGAATTTGAATAATAAATTTGAAAATTAAAAATTTTAGTTATACCAAAAGAAATTAGGAAAATATAGTGCATATTAACAATAATTAGAAGAAAATAGACTACTTCAAAAAAGAATAATATCAATTAAAAGCACAAAAAATGATACAATTATATACTTGTAAAAATAGAGAGATGAAAATTACTTTTAGAAATTGTTTAATTTTTAGGGAGAACAAATTATTAATAGTAAATTATACATTATACCACATCTCAAAATAATTATATATTCCCATAAATTCTAGGGGTCTGCGACTCGTATGAATAAAACCTATTACACACTTGTGAATACACACATAAGTGTTAAATAACACTAAATCTTGACTCTTGAGTCTAATTCATGTTTTCAATTTTGAAATCATGAGTTAAACTCAAGATTTCATAGTTATTACACACTTGTGTACATATACACAAGTGTGTAATAAACAATGGTATATATATATATATATATATATATCTATATCTCGTGCGGTTTTGTAAAAAAAATAAAAAATAAAAAAGGTAAATAAATAAATAGGATGCCATGCGGCAATAGTAAGGTAAATTTCTCTATACTTATTCTTTGTGATTTGTGAGAACTTTTTGGAGTATTTGAAGTTTGTGAAAGTGCCTCTTTACTACTTTTCTATTTTTCATATTTGTTAATGAAAATTTCCCCTCATCAACGTCTATGAATTTAGGCCTAAGGTCGATCCACCTAAATACTTGATATTCACTCTTGTACTTGTACTTGACTGTGTCTATTTTTCTTCGTTTCTATCTTCCTCAAACTCAAAATAATTTTTCACACAATCTTATAGGAGAATGTTATCCAAAAGCCCTTGCACACAACACTACCTCCATAGTCCTCATATGCACTTCCTCGACACAGGATGCACATCTGGCAAACATGACACCCTCCATGCTTGATATTTCTATGTTAACCATATTAAGCTAGGCTTTCTAAAATTTCAAATATCATTCCTAATTTCCAGACCATGAGTCAAGTTTAGTCCTCCTATGCATTTCCCCAACACAGTGGCAAACATGACACCCTCCGTGATTGATATTTCAAATATCATTTCTAATTTCCAGACCATGAGTCAATTTTAGGCCATATCAATATGCAAAATTATTTCTTTATGTGAGTCTTCATTTTTTTTTTTGCTGAGTTCAAAAAGTAATTCTCCTTGTGTCTCAATAGCACTTTTTGATCTCGTCATAGGAAAATCTTGAGTTTGAATCCACTACTTAAAAAAGAAAAAAAAATCATCTTGCAATCATGAATTTGATAACCTGGGGTGCCTGCTATGCCTACACCAAGTTTCCTGACCAATCAACTACATAATCAAAGTGCCTAGTACGCATGCAGGACTCCTTATTCTATAAAGTCTGGAGAAGTAATTTATAGACAACTTTACTACCAATTTTTGGAGAAACTAATTTCCAGACTCTCTGCACACAGTGCTTAAGCAGAAGATACTTCTCATTGCATCAAAGTCTGACCACTAACACTTAATGTTCTAGACTTCTAGTGCAACCAAAGCCAAGTCCTTCCCCTACACATGATGCACATTTGACATGTATGACACCCTCCGTGGCTGATATTTCTATGTTGATTTTTTTTTTTTTTTTTTTAATTCTAAATACTAAATACAAGCATCAATAAGCTGACCATCCATTGGTTCCACCAGGCCACCACTTTAATGCCCCCATACATAAGTTACAACTTACAAGTTTGCGTTACTAAACTCGGCTTATGGGATCTATGTTGACTTTTAAGATAGCTTCTCTAATTTAGAAAGTTCAATTTGGACCGTTTCAACATGTATAGTTATTTCTTGTTGTGATAGTCTTGATTTTTTTTGCCGAGTTTGAAAAATTAATTAATGGCTAAAAACCTTGTCCACTTTCTAATCTTGTTTGTTAAGGCAAAACTGACTTTGCATCTCTCACTTACTGTTTTTTTGTTTTTGTTTTTCCTTTCTTAAATTTTAAATTCCCCATTCAATCATGAACAAGTCCTAGCTAGTGCAGAGATACTAGAAGTGATTGAAGAAATTCCTTACCATGAGTTGTTTATACATGATTTTGTAGAGTATATGCCACGTGGATTAGGTAGTTAGAGTATTAGGGGTTGTTGTATATAGTTGACACGTGTACAGTGGTAACTGTTTTTCCCTCCAATTGTGGAAGTTAGTTACTTGCTTAGTACTTGTATATAAATAGTGTCATAGTTGCTTATTTTGATCAGAGTTTTGTAATCCTTTTGATATCAATAAAATTCCCTGAGTTCTATTTAGAGAGAGTGGTCAAGTTCTTGAAGTTTTTTACATGGTATCAAAGCGAGCTAGCACAGTTTCACTGATTTCCTAGCTATTTCATTCATCTCTGTTTCCAAAAACTTCTTCAGTTAGATATTTTCTCGAGAAAATTTGTTTTTTTCCTTTGGATTCTGAGAAATTTCCTTGAGATATGATCTAATTGTTTGATCCAGAGAATTTGTCTTGTATTTCATTGACTTCGAAGTTTTCTTTGCTATTTTGTGATACGATCTGTGTTTCGAACTGAAGAAGGATTATTCTTCCTTGCATTCTGGTCTTCAACTTCTGCAATTGAGCTTCCATCAATGGCGTCTCATGAAGAAAATTCAGGTCCTGTTCATACTCAGTCCACTCAACAACCAGGATCAACTTCTAACGTTGAAACTAATCTTCCTAATCCCTATTTTCTTAGTTCTAATGAGAATCCAGGCAATATTCTGGTTACACAGCCATTGCTAGGAATGAAAAATTATCAGTCATGGTCTTGGGCAATGGTTTTAGCACTTACTGCTAAGAAGAAGACGGGTTTTGTGAATGGAAAAATATCAAAACCTGATCTTGATTCACCATTGTATGAGGATTGGGAAAGTTGTAATACTATGGTTCTTTCTTGGTTGATTAATTCCATGGCACACACAATACACCACAGCCAGATTCTGTTGCTATGTTTGCCAGTTCCAAAGGCACCAATTCTGGAAATGCCAATTGGAATAAGAAAAATGGCAAAAAGGAGAGACCTCTATGCATTCACTGCAATTTACTTGGTCACACTGTGGACAAGTGTTACAAACTTGCTCCGTAATCATGTCTAGCTTCATTACTTCCAGTTTTAACAAATCATGACCATCGGGTTAGATTCTAGTTACTGTCAAGGATGTAGACGTTGGCTATGAGATTTAGAAAAGCGAGTGAGTTTGATAAACAGATTTTCATGTAGGTTTATTTTAACCAATGCTCTTGAGGTAATTGTTAATAAACAATCTTAAGAAAATTTTGACCTCACTCTCATGAAAAATATAAAAAGTTATATAAAAAGCTGTCAAAAATATTAATTAATTAAATTTTTCCATAAATTTTTTTTAAAATATAGCCTACTCTTGTCCTTAAGGCATCCATTAACATTTCTCTTCAAACCTTAATTTCAAGAGGACTTAACAATGCAGTATTAGAAATATTTTCATATCTAAATGATGAAGATCCTTCCATTCGTTGAAAAGGATCAAAACTTTGGAGTGTTTGTTGTGTGTGAAGATCTTTTTGTTAGCTTTGCTCGATACCAGCTTTGTTAAGTGTGATCTTTTTGCCACATGAAGCACGATTGAAACAGTCACCCATGTTTTCTCAAGATGTCAGTATTGTCAGTTTGTCACCCATGTTTTCACGAATCAATTTCAAGACTTAACTTATACGTTTATATAATTGCCCAGATCGACCTACATGTACTAGAACCTACACTGCATTTTCACACCAAACTGTCAGCTTTATTCGGATTTTAAAGTGGGGAAGTGTGCAGTGAATACATTCCAAGTACGTTCTATTTATTTGTGAAAAGGCATGAAGAGTACTACCAACTATCAAAACTTTACGGACCATTTTGAATTGTGATTGAGCATGAAATATAGACAATAAACTACCCTTATATTTGCATGTTTAGACTTATTTTTATGCTATTTTGTGGTTGATTATAGTTTATCTTTGTTTCATAGGTAAGAAAGGATTTATATGCTAATGAAAATTGGCGAAGAAAAAGAAGAAAAAATGTGATCAAGTCATCACCCTTTATAATAATAATAACTAGTCGCTAACCCGTGCTATGCACGGGAACGTACTTATTTATGTGGTAAACTAAAATGATTTTATAAAATTTTAAATTGATTAAGAAACTACATTATTGCATGAATTGCTCTTGTATAACTTCAATTTGTGTTACAATTTGATAAAGAAGTCATTGTTTGAACGTGCAATGACTTATGAAAAATATTAAAGAATAGTTCATGACTATAAACCTATAACTATTGAAAAGAATCAAAAGATTAAGAACTTAAAAATTATAAAAATATATATGTGTGTGTGACTACACCACAGAGAAATATAAGAAAAAAATTTGTTACACTCAAAATAATAATTCATGGTTATAATCATCGAAATTTTCCAGATAGTTTTAGATATTACAAAAATATAACTCAAAAAGTCAGATGTTAAAACTTCCAAAAGGCTAAAAAATATTAAGGAATCATAAGATTTACATCCTATAAATTATTGAAACAAAACTATGTATATATATATATATATATATGATTTTATAATAGAGAAATATAAAAGAAAAATTGATTACCTTCAAAAGAATAATACATGGTATAGTTGTTGAAACCTGCTAAACATGTTCAAATATTGCAAAAACTAACACAAAAATTCAGATGTGAAAACTTCCAAAATGCCAAAAATATATGACTATTCAAAAGAGAAAAATTAAGAAGAAGAAAAAAGTACATGAACCTATAAGTAATAAGTTTTAAATTTTAATGGTCTAAACTTTAAAAACTGAAAAAAAATCACATGTTAGGTTGTGTTCCTAGCAACCTTGAAAGAAAAAGTAATGGGAAAAAAAAACCATGAAATACCATCAAGCAAAAGTTTTAATGGGTTTAAACTACAAACAATGAACAAAAATAATCATAAACAATCATAGGTGCAGGTTTTGGTTACCAAGATCAGATGGTTTGTAAAACACAACCTTTCAATTGATTTAGGGTTATGCAGAAGGCAACATAAATGACAGAAAATTGAGTATGAAGGGTTTCGACCTTGGCAGAAGTTTATATTTGTGAAAATTTTTGTTATAGAATTTTAGTTGAAATAGAATTTTCAAGTTTTTAAAACATATATCTAATAGAGTTTTATTTAAACTATACTATTGTAATACTTGATAAGATATAAAACCAAAAATAAAAAGAATCTAAAATAAAAAGAAAAAGAAAAAGAAAATAGTGATGACGTGGAAAATTGTGGAAGTTTCAAAAGCTTGAAATAGAATTTTCAAACTCTTGAAACATATATCTAATAGAGTTTTATTTAAACTAAACATTTGTAATACTGATAAGATATAAAACCAAAAATCAAAGAATCTAAAATAAAAAGAAAAAAGAAAATAGGTAATGACGTGGAAAATTGTGGGAATATTCAAAAGCTTCGGTTTTATATAATATATTATAGATAATAGTTTGTTCAGCACTTGGGTTTTGATCTGAGATGTTATTTAGGCTTCTTTTTGTACCAATTTGAAGATATTTGGATTGCAATAGGGAATACACTTGACTTGAATTATTTGGACCACTCTCAATATGGATTTGAGCCCAGCCCAATCCATCCGTTGATTTTTTTTTTTTTTTTTTTTTTTTTTTTTTTTTTTTTTTTTTTTGGGGAAAGAGCCCAATTAACTTGCCATTGAATCCCAATTTTGTTTTTAAGGGTAAGCAGACATTATGAGAAAGTAAAATGTTAATGGACTGCATATTTCAAATCCATTTGAGCATCCATGAATGTTTAAAACTTGAATTATTCCAATCTAAATTCTAAGGAAATACAAATTGACTCCCTAATTTCGGAAAGATCTCCATAATAATTTTTATCAATACTCCCATGAAAAATCGTGTTTGAGAATTTTAAGGCGAAAAACACAAAAACCATATTCTAAAAAGAAGTTGAATGCTACAAGGGCCAATATTGTCAAGCCAACTCAAGTGATTCAGCCCAGGCGTGAATTAAAGAGAAGACTAACAACAAAGATGAAGAGAAGAGTGAAGCAAAGAAAAGTAAAGATTATAAGGTCATTTTTAGTTGACATCAAAATCGAGTTATTATCAAGTTTAAGTTAGATTATAAGTAATATAATCTGATGAATTCAATTAAGAGGGTGGGTATGAATAGGTCCATTAGCCTTTCATGTCGAAGGTCCATGGTCTGAGATCCATTCCCCAGCGCCTAGGGGTAGTTAATTTTATAGGCCAAAATAGACCTTTGGATATTGAAGTTTATAAAGTGAGATGCTTTTGTCTTTAAAGTCTGGAGTTTCAAATGAGCATTATTGGTCCGTAATGTATCAAAAATAAGGATCTTTCTATCAATAGAAGTTAATTTTCTTGCTTGTGTGACTAACCGCACAATGCCATAACATTTAGTCATTTAATAGCGACATAACAATATTTTTAATATTAAAAAATTACACATTATAAAACACAAGATCTACAGATGATCAAAGCCAGACCTGTTTGGAACGGGTTTTCCCCAAATCAAAACCAAGCTAAACTAAGCCCTAACCCAACCCCCACCTCCACGGTAGCTCCTCCCCCATTTAGACCAAACAAATCCCAACTACCTCTATCACGAGTTCAGTCAGATCTAGTAACAATAGAAATAGTCACCAAAACCAAATCATTAAAGCTACCCACCATCACTGATTCGGTCAAATCCATATGAGATTTTTTTGGTCCAGATGGGAGTGTAGCTGCCTTTAGAGGTGGAGGGTGGGCTAGGACTCAGTTTGGTTTTGATATGGGGAAGATCAGATTGAAATGGGTTTGGCTTGAGTCTTTCATAGATCATGTCTTTCTTTCTTTTTTTTCTTTCTTTTTTTGTGTAATATCTTTTAATATTAAATTTATTGCCACTGTCACTTGAAAAATATAACGTCATTATTTTGTTAGTCATATAGGCAAGTAGATTATAGACAATTAACAGAAGGAATTTTTTAAACTTTTGGGACTGATAACGATTATTTGAAATTTCGAGAACAAAAAGCGTTCACTTGGTAAACTTCAAAGTCTAACATTGTATTTTTGCCATTTTTATAAAGAAAATCAAGGCAAAAATCTACTTTACATCCTATATCTTTCACCAATTGTTATTTTAGTCCATTAACTTTGATCAATTTTCATTTTAGTCCACAATGTTTAAATATTGTCATTTTAATTCATTAACTTTGACCAATTGTCATTTTAGTTCACTAAATTTAAAAATTTTCAATTTTTGGGTTTAAATAAATTAATAAAATAATAATTTGTAATGATAACATGGTGTATATGGGACGGAAGAATGCATACGTTCAATATAATAATCAAATACTTGAAGAGGTTTAGATACCATTATTTTTTTTAAAATAAAAAATCATTTTCTTGAAATTGCATTTTAATAATATGAATTGCCTATGATTGCAGTAATCAAGAAGGGGAAGTAAAGTTATATGATTTCTAGTTTGTCAACTCATCCCAGCCTAACAATATATGATGTAAAACAGATAGAACAGGCTTTCTTGGAGCACCAAAGGCGTCGGAAGTCACAACGCAAGATCAAGGGGGGTGCTAATAGAGGCCATCAGAGTGACTAAGTCGAAATTGAAGGGAAGCAACATTTTGATCCAGATTCAAACCTCGAGTGTCGTCTAAATTTAGGCAAATTCCTTCATTAAGGCCCCGAAAATAATGTTTTTGCTATTTATAATAATATTTGTTTTTCCTTAATAACTTTTAGTTTAAAAGTCAGAATAAGGTCCTGTCTGTTTTGGAAAGTCTCTTAGAGACAATATTTTCAATTTTCGCAATAATCTAAATTTTGCTATTTTTGGCAAAAATCACTATTTTGCCACCTAATTACGTGATTAGCACAAATTAGGGTTTTTGGGCATTTTCATAGCCACCCTAGGGTTTCTTTTACTATTTAAACATATTGTAACTGTAAGGACTCGATTTGTAACGACCCAAAACGATACTGGATTCGCACGTAAATAGGCCCAAACAATATAATTTGTAGAGCGTGGGTGTTTAAGAACTAGATTAACCTTTTTGGAATGAAAAGGTTCACCCTCACGTATATTGAAGGCTCAGAGCTGGTACAACGATTGTTTTGTTTTGGTAATCGATACAGTTTTTTTGCTTTTTACGTTCTCCTTCTTCAGTCTATGCTTTTCTTTCTTTTCTTTTTTGTTCCGATCCCCCTTTTTGCATGTTCTTCTTTCAGTTTATATACCACCCTCTGTGTTCCATCCTCACCACACACGTGTAGGTTGGGTTCGGGGGATTTCTTTCTGTCCCATCTAGCACCTCCTGGAACTTCCTATGGGCAGCTGTAAGGCTGTCTCCTTACTGTTCAGGTATCACCTCCACATTAATGCGGCCAGAGAGTTGGTTGAGAGATAATTAATGCGAAGGCAGCTGTAGTTATAGATATTTGTTTGCCTTTTCTTTCTTACCCTTGGTCTGTTATCCCATCTTTAGTGGTGACGTAATTCCAAGGTCCGGTTGTAATAAGACCGCGTCCTGATCGTCCTCGGACGCATACTGCCGAGGAGTATGGCATCCTCGGACGAACATGGAACTCTACTTTCGTGATATTGACCATCACCCTCCCTCGGTAATTAACCTTATGACCTGACCTGGCCTCCTCGGACGGATGTGTATCCTCGGATGGGCCGCAGGCCCAACGATCTTGACCTTAATGGGCCTGTTGATCGGCTGGCCCCCACAATATCCCCTCAAAATCCTACTTTTCGACCCTTCGGGAGAGAAGGTGGATTTTGACGTTATAAGCCCGTACCTATGCGTGTTTTGGGGCATGCCCCTGACGCTTCAGCATCCCGATTTTGGCAACATTAAATTTTGGCAACGCCCTTGTCTCCCACGTTCGATGGTGAGATTTAAATCAAACGGCAGAGGGCCTCCCTTGTTTTGTGAGCGGGAACTTTTACAGCTCACAATTCTCATATGACTACAAAAGCGTTCTCAAATTAACCCTGTACCTTACCTTCGATGATTACGTGGTTCCAGAGTTCATACATTGAACCTGCCTTTCTCTATTTTCATTATTTTCCTAGCGACTACAAATAATCGTACTTTGTCCGAGGTCCTCCCTTTGAACTTGTAAGTCTTCTCGAAGTTTTTACCACTTTTATTTCAAACCCAACAGTCTTCTTTGCTAAGTCTTTTAGAAAAATGGGGAAACAAAAGAATCCATTTCGATGTCTCGTTGAATCCAAGGAAGGTATTAGAAACTTTCGCTCTAAGTATAAAATCCCCTCAACGGTAGGGATGAGGTACGCAGCCCAAGGGGAATGGGTTGATGCCAGACAAACTGGGGAAGTAGTTATTCCCATGATTGCCTTTATAGAGGGCGGGATGACTATCCCCATGGGTAGTATCACTAGGAGTTACCTCAATTTCTTTAGGCTATCCCCCACCCAGTGTGCTCCAAACATGTTTAGGGTCCTGGGAAGTATAGAAGCTCTGAATGAGAGAATGGACTTAAAGCTAACCCATCATGATGTGAATTGGGTGTACAACCTCCATCACTTAACTGGCCAGGGATATTATCTCAAGTCGAGATATCCTGAGGTAAGGCTAATTCAGTGCCTTCCCACTTCAAACAAGAACCTAAAGGAGGATTTCCTCAAATCGTGATCAGCTGGGAGGCCAGTTTTGAAAGTGGTTATAGCGACAACATCGTTCTTTCCCTCTATTTCATTAAACATTTCCCAGTACCTATCCGAGTAGTTCTTGAGAGTCTCGCCCTCTCGCATAGACAGAGTCAGCAAAGATCCCAAGGGCCGAGGAGTCCTGCTGCATGTAATAAAGCGAGCACTAAATGCCCGAGTCAGTGTTTTGAAAGATCCAACAGAATTGGCCCTTAAGCCGTTGAACCACCTCATCGCCGTCGGACCCAAGCTCGATGGAAAAACTTTGCACATCAAAGCCTCGTCTCTGGAATAGATAGCCATCTTCTGGCTGAAATAGCTTACATGTTCCATCGGATTTGAATGGCCATCATATAGAGAGAACGTAGGCTGATGGAATCACCGAGGATGAATCGCATCGTCTATGTTTCTCGTAAAGGGCGACTTGGAAATTTGACTCAAGGTTTTGTTCATGGCATCGTTTCCCAAGCCCCTGCTAGGTGGACTTCTACGCTTATGTCGATGGCGGTGCTCCTCTTCATAGGAGAAAGTCTCGCTTGGCAGAGTTCTCGATCTCCGCCTATAACTAGCTCCATCCGACTCCTCAGATGATGGTTCGGAGCAAGGTGGGGAGCATTCCCACCGTGCATGGCGCAACTCTCTCTTCAAATCTGCAATCTCACGTTGTAGATTCCCATCATGCTTCGCGTGGGAGATGTGACTCTTCTCCCGAGAGTGGCTCCTAGTGGTATGAGTTGTACGTACACTCCCCTCATGGCCTTCTCTCCGTTCGGGACTCCTTCGAGGGTCACCATGCTGGGAGCCCCTTGACTCTGCCTAGTACAGGTTGACATCCTCCTGATGCGGTCCCGCCGCGGGGTGATGTGGACCCACTTCCTCCATCAGAAATGTTGCACCGGAAGTCCTTTAAGTTAACACAAGCTCTTCCCACAGACGGTGCCAATTGTAAGGACTCAATTTGTAACGACCCAAAACGATACTGGGTTCGCACGTAAATAAGCCCAAACAATATAATTTGTAGAGCGTGGGTGTTTAAGAACTAGATTAACTTTTTTGGAATGAAAAGGTTCACCCTCAGGTATATTGAAGGCTCAGAGCTGGTACAACGATCGTTTTGTTTTGGTAATCGATACAGTTCTTTTGCTTTTTACGTTCTCCTTCTTCAGTCTATGCTTTTCTTTCTTTTCTTTTTTGTTCCGATCCCCCTTTTTGCACATTCTTCTTTCAGTTTATATACCACCCTCTGTGTTCCATCCTCACCACACACGTGTAGGTTAGGTTCGGGGGATTTCTTTCTGTCCCATCTAGCACCTCCTGGAACTTCCTATGGGCAACTGTAAAGCTGCCTTCTTACTGTTCAGGTATCACCTCCACATTAATGTGGCTAGAGAGTTGGTTGAGAGATAATTAATACGAAGGCAGCTGTAGTTATAGATATTTGTTTGCCTTTTCTTTTTTACCCTTGGTCTGTTATCCTATCTTTAGTGGTGACGTAATTCCGAGGTCCGGTTGTAATAAGACCGCGTCCTGATCGTCCTCGGATGCATACTGCCGAGGAGTATGGCATCCTCGGACGAACACGGAACTCTACTTTCGTGATATTGACCATCACCCTCCCTCGGTAATTAACCTTATGACCTGACCTGGCCTCCTCGGATGGATGTGCATCCTCGGATGGGCCACAGGCCCAACGATCCTGACCTTAATGGGCCTGTTGATCGGCTGGCCCCCACAGTAACCTTTAGAGCAATTCAAATTTTTAGATTTATAAAAATACAGACTTTGTCTATTTCTCTCTAGTGGATTCCAGAACCCTATTACGTTGTGAATTCAAGAAATCTCTCATGAATTTGAGGTTTTCATTCATAAGCTAACGTAAGTAGTGTTTTTTTCCATTTAAAAAGCAACGTATTTGTTTTCTTGTAGCTACCGCGACGTCAATATAATACTAAAGGAATTTTGTTTTTATTACTTCTTATACGTACATGTGGATATAACTCTAAACTTAGAAGGTGTGTAAAGTGAATTTAATTATAAAAATTAGGATAAACTACATATTTAATCTCTAACTTTTACACTAAATGTCAATTTAGTCTTTCACCTTTTAAATGTGTGAATTTGGTCTCTAACCTTTTGATATTGTATCAAAATATTCCTTACTATTATGTAGTGGATGGAAAATGCTGATATGGTTATTGGTCAAAATAAAATATTAGTTTTAGACCACATACTACTGCCACGTAGACTGCCATTTCAACCTAAAATAAAATAAAAAAAACAAATAACGTGTGGCTCAATGTCCTTTATACTTAGTGTTGTTGTTGTTCTATTTTCTAAAAACATCATTTTATTTTTGTTTTGTTTTGTTTTTAATTTTGGTTTGGTTCTGATCAATATGGCCTTTTACAAAACACAAAGATCTACACCCAAAGGCTAGGGTTGTTCTTCAACAACCATGAATTATTGAAACAACCCAACAAATGTGTCACCAACAAGAAATCATATCAACCCCATAAATTTCAAAGCCCACAACTGTAATCCCCAAAATCTGTTGCCTAATCCTCAAATCCATACAAAAATTACTCTTTGCCGCCCCTCAAACCATCACTACAAGATGGTTTTCACCATTTGGCCCATTTCTTTCTCTGATTTGGTCTTCTTAATTTTGCCGTTTGGCTGCTACAACCACCGTCTTGAATTAGCAAGACAATTTTTGTCCTCTGGTAGTTTAGCTGTTGTCCATGGCTGTCACCTTTGATGATGGGTCTTCCATGGTTGTTTGGTCCTTTCTTTATTTATTAATTGAAGAGAGGTGGAGGAGTTGATCTGGGGCCTTTGGCTCAGTTTATGTTTTGTTGATGTTGATTTGGCATGTCTCATGTATATGAAGGGGTCGACCTAGGAGAGAGAGAGAGGGGAAGATAAACATTAGCGGGATGATCTGGTTGAAAGGAACATAGGTAGAGGAAGAAAGATTATAAAGGTGTACTTGATTTTGGTTGGAGAGGAACACCAAAACAGATGAAGAAAAAATCAGAGGGAAAAAATAATAAATAAAAAACAAAATAATATTTTAAAACAAGAGTATTGAGTCTTCTAATCTAGGGTTTTTATTTATTTATTTATATATATATATATATATTTTTTTTTTTTTTGAAGCCCGAAATGGCAATTCAAGTGGCAGTTTTATGTAGTCTAAAACTAATATTTTATTTTGACCGTTAATCATGTTAGCATTTTTCATCCATTGCATAATAGGAATGATTATTTTGACACAATATCAAAAGGTTAGGGACCAAATTGACACATTTGAAAAATTAAGAATTTAATTGACATTTAGTGTAAAAATTAGAGACCAAATATGTAGTTTATCTTAAAAATTATTAACACAGTGGGCTTTAATTGAAATTCTATTTTCAAAGTTTCAGGAAGTTTAAACAGATTACACTATTTAATTATAATCCTATAACCTAAAGTTTAAAAAGGTAGTTTGTCATATGCTTCCTTAACTGCAAAAGTTCACTCTTTGCTACTGTTGAGTATTAGAAGTTAGATCTATATGAATACCCCTACAAACCTACACTGAGGCCTCACTAAACAACTTTGCAAATAGCAGCGAAAGACAAATTTACAGACAACGCTAGAACCACGCAACTTTCTTCTCTTGAATTTAGACAGAAAAATCAAATTAAAAAAAAAAAAAAAAAAGTTGAGATGACACTTATGGTTTGTTCTGTTTGTCGCCTATATGGATGGAAAGATATTTATGGATACTTGGAGATTGAAACAAAACATAATTAAGTCTGTGCAATACGACTTGGCTAACAGAGTTTCAACTTATTCCAATTTGAAGTATAGTTTATCCTATTCTGAAAGATTCAAACCATGAATGCAATCAATACAGTTATGTCCACTATTTTATGAAATTATGCTTCCAAATCATGATCTCATTAAATTAGATTATTAGAGTAACATAAAATATTTTAGAGCTTGCAGATAGTGAAGAGCCTAACTAGAATTACATCATTTGGCCCCAACCTCCAAGACCCTAATACTGTGTTTGGTTGGGGTGAATTTAGGGGGGTTGGAAAACATAGGAAGGAAAATGCTGAGGAAAACAGTGTTTTTCACTGTTTGGCAAGCTGAGAAAAATAGGGAGGGAGGAAAACCCGGGAGAAAATTTTCTCTCCTGGGCCCACAAATTTCATCCTCCCAAATCGGAGGAAAAGCCTGGAGAGAAAATGCTCTCACAGCACTTTTACCATAATACCCCGTTCTGGAATCAAGTAAAAAAAAAAAAAAAAAAAAAAAAAGAGAGTGCGCTGGAGAAAAAAAGGGAGAGAATGAGAGTGTTGGAGTCAAGTAAAAAATAAATAAAACAAAGAGAGAGCATTGGGAGAAAAAAAAAAAGAAAAAAAAGAAAAAAAGGAGAATGAGAGCGCCGGAGTCAAGTAAAAAAAAAAAAAACACACACACAGATAGAGCGCTGGAGAAAAAAGAGAGAGCTGTGTTGAATGAGGAAGAAGATAAAAAAGAAGGGGGATATGGATAAGGAAGGACAACGTGTGGAGGAGAAAAAGAAGAAGAAAAAAAAAACGCATGGATGACATGAAGGCTGGGAAAAGGGGAAATAATATAATGAATAAAAAAATCCTAATTGAGAAATGTTACCACAATATTTTCACAATAAAATTTAAGTAACAGATTGTTATTAATTAATATTGGTGAGTAAAAAAATAATTTCAATGGTGAGTTCAAATTAGAACTAGTAACAACTTTCCACATAAATTTTGTTGTGAAATTATTGCGAAAAATGTTATGGACATAACACTTCTCATTGAAAAATATAATTGTTGGTAAATTTTATATTATTTAATAAGTATAAATAAATATATTTCTTACATATTATGTAACAAGGGTATAATAGTCAATTTATATAAATTACATTTTCTATCCTCTCACTTTTCTTTTCAACCAAATAAAAGAGTTTTCCACCCCTCCAACCAAACACACATGAGGGAAAATTAAATATTTTCCATCCTCCCACTAATTTTCCATCCTCCCACTTTTCCACTCTTCCAACCAAACAGACCCTAAGTGTTGGCAGGTTAATTCTCTTGTTATACAAACAAAAAGCTATAGTTTGTCAAAGTTTAGTGACTTCACAACATGCTCTTATATATCTCCCATGCACTGATATTTGGTTCCATTAGTAGCAGTGAAATTATTCGCAATTCAAACAGACAATAAAGGCAAAAATGAAGAAATAAAATCCCTCTCTCTCTCTCTCTCAAGCGTGTGATTTTAGTTCTGACAATCAAATTGTTTCACTGCTCAGGGGTTGATAAAAAATCACAAAGAAACTGCCATAGAAGAAATAATGAATTCAAATTTGATTGACTAGCGTGTTTCGTCTCTTTTACTCTTCTAGAATTCAAAGTTGGGTTTATTTATTTTATTTTATTTTTTTTGATAATATAATATTTACAACAGGTGTTCATGTCTTTTTTTGGAAACACTAAAAGGTGTCAACTGGTTGATCTACAAGCCATTTGAAAGAATTCAAAGTCGGTTGACAAACATGATTGATGTAGTTTGTTTCTTTTCCTTTTTTATAATTGAAATTTGAACATGTTTGACGTGATTTAATGAGGGAATACTGCGAATCTCAATCCCCTTGGGTTGCGGTTCTCACAAATACAAACCAAATCAATCCATGCACAAGTATATGCTTTAACCCCATAAAACCACATTAAGAACAAATAAACAAACCCAAGAAAAAAAAAATCAGATTGAACTAGGAATCCAAACTTACAACTAAAAAGGGGACAAACACAAAAAGATAACAAGCATGAAACAAGACAACCTTGTTGCCAAGAACAAACCACAGTACAAACAGACAAATGCAAGAAGAAAACCAACCACCAATCAGCTCGACTCTAATACCATAACACACATAAGAATATGTATTGCACCTAACCCTTAAAAGAGACTACTCAACACTCAGTCGTATGTACAAAGTTACCCATTATCACCTATCCTAAATGGTGACTTTCAACTGTGGACAATGGAAACTCAATAAAGGAACTAATTTTTGAAGGCGGAGAGGAAGTATACAACGACGGATTTGGCGGCACAAAAACTTCAATTACTCCTTCAAGCATTTGTGTGACCTTTTTCATAGATGGTCTCAGGGAAGGATCTTCTTGAATACATCAAATTGCCACAATCACAAGCCTCTCTAGCCGCTTCATGTCATTGCTTGCCTCTTCATCATTTTCTATTAACTTTTCTAATTTTTTTATCTTTGTAGCATTCATAAGCCCAATCTATCAATGCCTCCTCTTCTTGCAATGCAAACGCAACACTAGACTTGCAACATATGATCTCAAGTAACATCACACCAAAACTGTACACATCAACCTTAACGGAAATGGATGCTTTACTAAAACATTCAGGTGCAAAGTACCCAACTGTCTCTCTTATTCCTGTTCGAGCTGCTCGAGTTTGCTCAGCCAACAAAAGCTTTGCTAATCCAAAATCAGCAATCCTTGCTGTAAAGTACTCGTCTAAGAGTATGTTTTGAGGCTTTATGTCACAATGGATGATTTGGGTGTAGCACTCTTCGTGTAAGTACATGGGCCTCTGACAATTCCAAAAGCAATTTGCACTCAATGGAAAACGACAAAAATGGACTTATATTGGATCGGTCGAAGAAAAGTGTGAGATGAGTGTTTGAAAAGTTTGAATAAAATGAAGAACATGTGAAAAAAGTTCTTTTTAAAACACTCACTGACCAAATTTCGATCGGTCGAAATTGAGCTTCGATTGATCGAAAAATAGATTCGATCGATTGAGCATCAATCAAGCACCGATTAAGCTAGGTAGATTCAAACCAAATTTTTTGTCAGAATTTCGATCGGTCGAGCAACAGCTTCGATCGATTGAAAATCTGGAAAACTTGAATTTTTGAAAAATAGAGCAATTTTATGCAAAAACTCCTCAAAACACAATATTTTATGAATGAAATGCAAGAGTATGAGATTAAAAGTTTTTCAAAAACACTTGAATTCAACCCAGATCTCTCCAAAACTCAAACATTAAACATACTTTGCATTAAAATCAAGGAACATGCAATCTTGGATGGCCAAAACAAATTCACACACAATATCATGTACTAAGTTTAGCAAAGAATAACTTGTGTAGTGTGTGCAACTAGCAATAGCATGAGATACATGTGAGGTGATATGAAGATAGTAATCAATCACATTGTTTACAAAATTCATCACATAAGTTTGAAAGAGACTATCATCTAAAGAGTTACATCATATAACTCTCACATCTCCTAGAAAACAAGCTTGCAAGCATGTAATTTTCTTGTTTTGCCTCATAATGTATACACCAATTTTATTTCATTGTGAAATCATTTGATTAGCCAGATAATGTACACACTGATTTTAGTTCATTGTGAATTTATTGTAGCTTAATAATGTACACACCAATTTTAGTATTAATCTGAGTCTACACCTTATGTTCTTTTTGTGCATGTACTACACTTTTTCGGGCACAAAATCTTATGATATGCACTAAGGTGTTCATAATTGGCTAGTTATGGTTTTACATCACTTTATTCTTATAATTATTATTAATTTTTTGAGTTATGTTTACTAATTACGGTTCATTATTTGGTCCATTTTGGACTATTTGGTCCAGTTCAGTCCAATTCAGTCCACTTGGGTCATATCTAGTCCATTTTGTCCACTTCGGTCATATCTAGTCCATTTTGTCCACTTCGGTCATATTACATCCATTTTGGTCCATTGTTTCACTTTGGTTCAATTTAGTCCACTTCGAGCTATTTGGTCTAGTTCAGTCCAATTTAGTCCTCTTTGGTCAGCTTAGGTCCAATTTAGTCCATTCAGTCCACTTATGTCCATTTGGTTCAATTTGGTCCATTTGGTCCATTTTAGTTCACTTTAGTTTATTTACTTAAGAATGAGAAAAGTTAAGTGTGGGTTAAGTGTATTATTAATTGTTTGAGTAATACCAACTGTAAATATATGGTAATCTTTTATTATCATGATCATCTCCTTAAGAGAATGAGAATTTGAATAATAAATTTGAAAATTAAAAACTTTAGTTGTACCAAAATAAATTAGGAAAATATAGTGCATATTAACAATAATTAGAAGAATACAGATCACTTCAAAAAAGAATAATATCAGTTAAAAACACCAAAAATGATACAATTATATATTTGTAAAAATACCAAAAATGATACAATTATATTTTGTAAAAATAGAGAGATGAAAATTACTTTTAGAAATTGTTTAATTTTTAGGGAGCAAATTATTTACAATAAACAATACATTATACCACATCTCAAAATAATTATATATTCCCATGAATTTCATGGGCTTGCGACTAGTATGAATAAAACCTATTATTCACTTATGTGTATTCACACAAGTGTTAAATAACACTAAATCTTGAGTCAAACTCACATTTTCAATTTTGAAATCATGAGTTAAACTGAAGATTTCAGAGTTATTACACACTTGTGTGCATATACACAGGTGTGTAATAAATAATGCCCATAATTATATGTCTTGTGTGATTTTGTAATAAAAAAAGAAAAGAAAAAAAAAAGAGGTAAATAAATAAATAGGATGCCATGCGACAATTGAGTAAGGTAAATTTCTTTATACTTAAATCTTTGTGATTTGTGAGAGCTTTTTGGGCGTATTTGAAGTTTGCGAAAGTGCCTCTATACTACTTTTCTATTTTTCATAATGTATTGAATAAAGGAGGCTTGAACAGGTCCATTATCCCCTTCCATAACACCCCTAAAAGTGAAAAGGCCCATGACCATGAGATCCAAACTCCCGGTCTGCTGAGTGCTTAAAGGCCACAGTTCCACTGGTCTGACTGACCCGTGTCCCACAAGGCCACAACACATCCACTCAACTCTCCGCAAATTAATTATTCATATTTCATAAGACTAAACAAGCACTTGTTATAATTATAAGACTATGCCCATCTGGTGTTGTTTGGTTACAATAATTCCAAAACTCAATTGGTTAGAATTGACGTGCACTAACTATGCCCTTACACATCAGTACGTGCACGCGTATGTGCATTTTCAGATGCGCATCCAGATTTTCCCTTTTTATTAATATAGTGGAAGGTTTCAATTTGAATAGAAAGACAAATTATTTACGGGAATACACATAGTAATGTAACTTGGCTAATTGCTGGTGTTGATCTTAATGTATTGTATATCACGCACCATGGATGCGGCATCATTGACATGGAATGCTTAGAACATGATAATTATATGATGCCATGGAATGCTTAGAACATGATAATTATTAATAAAACAAAGTTTAACTACAAAATTAGTTGTAGTCTTAGGTTATAGTCTTATATAATATTTTTTTATTAGAGGTAAATTTCGACAAATCCACCATTGGATTATATCTTGTTCTTATATCTTCCATCCTTGCAAAATTTCTAGAAAATTAAAGATTAATAACTATGTCACCAATAAATTATTTAAATTGTAAGTTTTTTATTGTTTAAAATTATATATAAAATATAAGCTTATAGATCATATAGTAAATAATATTTGATTGATACAAAATTTCACATGTATATTAAGATCATAAAGAACCTGCAATTTAACGGTTATATTTTCAAAATATATAATAATGTTTATTTTATTGAGTAGGGTTGTAACCTTAAGATTGTAGCCTTAAACTATAACCAATTTCGTAACTAAATTTTGTCTTACTTACTTATTATATTTGGACACAATGAGATATTTAACACTTTTTTTCTTTTAGCAAGAAAAGCTAAATATTTAGCTGATTGTCAGGTGTGATTAGAAAATTTTCCACCTAATTTCCTTTATTTTTTTATTCACACACCTCTAACCTTAGACTATTACTGAAATCAATTAAACATTCGGTGTCCATTAATTTAAAACCTAGAAAATGTGTTAAAACACAAGAGCTGTTTAGACTCCCAAATTAAATATTACGACTCGATTGATTTTACTCTAACTTATACTAAGTGCGGAATAGAGTAAATGCGAGCAAATAAAGAATATAACTACTCTAAGCCATATTCATTAAAACACAGTAGTAAAATGAAAGCTAAAAGAGTAGGGAAGAAGAATGCAAACACAAGATAACACGCCGATGTGTTATTGAAGAGGAAACCGAAGTACTCGGCATAAAATCTCTTCGCAGCCCTCTAAGCGGTAAATCAATCCATTAGACAATCAGTTGGGATACATAAATAGTAAGAGACCCTCTAAGCCTAATCTACCCGATGCACCTAAGCCCTCCAAGCTCCTACTCCAACAAGGCTTCTCGGAACCGTGTCTTATCTAGCTCTCTGGATCCCGCAATACGCCCGATTGCATTCGTCAAAACTTGGCTTCTTTCAATGCTTCCCAATAGCACCAAAATCTCACTTGACACTCAGCATGGGTGTGGTAAGTGTTTGGGCTAGCAACCTCTCAAAGATATGTAAATGGAGAGGTAGGAGTTGAGGAAAAACCACAATGGATTTTGTAGACAAATGTGGGTATAACAATCTCTAACTTTCAAGGGTTATGGTTAGGGTTTTCTCTCAGAAGCATTCCTCAACATCTGTGGGTAATGATGGCATATATAGTGTGGGTAGAGATAGTGTGTATCAAATATGACAGATTGGCAAAACAGAATGTTTCGCGGGTATCTCACGGGAAGGCCTTACCCGCAAGACACTCGCAAAAACTAGCTGTCACCATCCTGTCCCGACTCTTCGCATTCCAGTCATGTGCAGGGCACATGCTTCACTTCGCAGTTAAGCTTCTCGTGAGATACCCGCAAAAACTTCTTGCTCTTCACTTTGCCTTGAGTCTTCACACTCTCTCTCACACACACAACCCTTACAAGAAATCCCACATAAAAAACTGGGTACATAAGATTGAACATAATTTCAATCAAATTTGGCACGTAATTAAAACCAACATAAAATAGTTGTAAATCACAACTTTACATAATTCCTAGAAATCACTATAATTATTGGGGAATATGAATCCTATACCTGAATCTTTTTCTCATCGTTCTAGTTCTTGTTTTTTTACTCCAAAAAATCCTATTCTACTTCATATCACTGAAGAACCACAATTAGATGGGTTTGAACCTACCACCAAAGATTTAAGAATCCAATAAAAACCTACTTAAGATTTATAATTTTTCTGAAAAATGAAGAAAAATTGACCACGTTCATATAGACATGGCAAAACAGGCAAGTCAAGTCAAATTCGGATCAATCAATCAGGTTTGCGGGTCATTTTTTAACAGGTCAAACGAGTTGCGGGTCGGGTCGGGTTAGGTTGACCTATATTTTTAAAACGAACTTTTTGTAATTTTCTTTTAAGTAGTAAAAAAAAAAATCAATGGCAACCTTTTGAGAGAGAATGAATAAAATCAAATAAGGAAATGAATTGCACTTAATGCCACTAGTTAATATCCATACAATTCTGACATTTTTAAGCATGACTAAAATTCTTTATAGTCATGAATTCATGATGGAAAAAATCTTCAACGTTAATAACTCATTGCCAAAATGCACACATTTATAACTTAAAAAATAGATAGATCTTAAGGAGCACCAAAAAGTATATAATCCCACAAAATAAAGAATAATTTTTTTTTGAAAAAAAAAATAGAACTCCATGTCTTGGACCATGTCAAGTTATCAAGACTGAAAGAAAAGAAAAGAAAAGAAAAGTAAAATATAAGAGAAAATAGTAGACGCGGAGAGTAGCTAAATGCAAAGCAGTGGAGGCACAGAGGGAAACTGTGAAAGCTCTTAGGTGTGTGACTGTGTGAGTGTCTGTGTGTTAGGTGCCTTAGTTATTTGTGAGTGAGCACACAGTTTGGTTTTGTCCCTTTTTTTTTTTTTTTTTTTTTTTGGTATAAGGTCACAAATTTTTTTAGTTTTTTCAATTTGTCAAAAAATAAATAAACTTAAGTTTTGTTAAGTCATAACTCAACAAGTCATGAAGTAGTGTACGTGTTACTATGTTAGTAGTGTTAGTGTACTAGTGTGTGTTAGGGACATATTTATGTAATTGGCTAATTCTTTGACAAAACGCACTTTACTTGTAATTAGGTAGATCTAGGATGAGTTTAGTACTTCAAGAAACAAGTGTTCAAGTTTAGTATTGAAGCCATGCAAATCTGACCAAGAAACAAGTGAAGAATGTTCTGCTCATTAAAGCTCAACAAAATCCTTTCTATCGAGAATTACTGCTGAAGATCGACACAAGTTGTATCTGTCAAGAATTACGAAATCAGAAATTCCAGATCTGATTACACGCATATCCTTGAGTATTTTTGTAGGGTTTCTTTTCTCACAACCTTAGACATATATAAGGATTATTTTAAGAATTGTCACAAGTGATGCAAGGTGATGCAAAGTGATAATACACGCATATTGTGACCGGAGACAGAAATTGCTCTAGTTCATCATATTCTCTGTAGAAGATACTGTGTCTTTGTGCCAACGGTTTTGTGACCAAGGAGCTTCCTGATCTTCATTGTTGATGAACTGAAAAACTTTGCAGCCAACAATCTTCCTCAAGTTGGTGGTTAGTCACGTACCGGGATCCGTCCATCATTGGTTAGTCACGTACTGAGATTCGTGCATTGAACAGAGAGATTACCGCTATAACACAAGTTCAATTGGGTATTGGGGTAAGGGTTCAACTGTAGGTTGGTATTAGGTACTGGGATTCTTTTTACTTGTAACCACTTGTTATTGATAATAATGGATTCTCGAGAGTGGTGACCTTAAATTCACCCGATGGGGTTTTGCCTTAATGATTTTCCCCATTCGTAAACAAATCACCTGTGTCAAACTTATTTTTTACTGCATTTAGTTTAGTTGGTGATTTGTTTGTGCTACCACGCTATTGCATGTTAAATTGACTTAATTAATTAAGTTGGATAATTAATTAATTAATTTGCCAACTCATTTTTTTATACCATTTACACTTTTTCTAACATTCCTTATTCCTTTCACATTTTCATCTCCACACTACCATCTACCTTAATATCTCTCTTCATCTTTCCCTTTCATTTATTTTGTTTCTTCTTATTCTTATCTTCTTATTATAAATTTTTCATTATCTCTTCCATTCTACATTTCTATGCATAATTTTCCCTCACAAAAAAAGTTATTCTCTCTCTCTCTCTCAATGTTTTGGAGAATTTTTTATTTTCTTGCATCTCTGCTTTAGGTTATTAATTTTTTGTATTTTTAAGAACTTTACTTTGAGTTGATGCAATTTAGTTTTGTGTTCTAAGTTTTTTTCTTTTTTCTTTTTTGCTCTTTTTGTTGTTGAATTTTATCCTATTGCATTATAAAGAATAAAATATTATTCTATTACATAGCATGATTTGGATAATTTTACCATATAAGAATTTTACATAAGTTACATAGACAATAGTAAAACAATACTAATAATAATAATAGTAAAATATATATTTATGAGGTAACTCTAAAAAATTTATCACACGCAACGCACGGGTATGTGACTAGTGTATATATATATATATATATATATATAATCGAAGCCTCTAGAGTTCCCACAATTTTCCACGTCAGCACAATATTTAACTAAAATTATTTTTGTTTAGTCTAAACTTAACAAGGAATGAAACTCTATCCCCCTAAGAAGTCCAACTTAAACTCAAACTCATCATTATCATTTTTTTTAAACAAAATTATTTCTGCTTAATCCAAACTTAACAAGGAGTGAAATTCTATCTCTCTAACAAGTCCAACTTAAACTCAAACTCAAATATTGATAATTTATCTCCAAATTTGCGAGGTTAATTATGAACACTATTAAAAGCAAAGCAAACCCCAATATATATATATATATATATATATATATATATTTTTTTTTTTTAAAGCCAAGTAGAAGTATGAGCTTTTCTTATGTTATTTTCTTCTCATCTACTTTGCTAAAGAAAAAAAATTTATTTTATGGTGGAGTTGGCACAAAATCAAAATAGAGTTCTTATCAGGAGTAGGAGTTTTGTCTTCCTCTTTTCCTATGAATAAACTATGTACACAAGAGGAAAGGTGGTGTGCTTCTTGGCCACGTAGAGTATTTCCTTTTCCAATAATTTTATTGTTTTTGACTTTTTGGTTTTTATTTAATTTGAATAATTTGAAAAATATTGAGCCGGCCAATTAAATAGGGTTGAAAAAAAATTAAAATAAAAAGGACTGCGTGAAGCGTGATAGGTATTATTGTAATTTGCTTTTCTTTTTTCTTTTAAGATTAAAATTTTATTGTTTAAATGATTATAGATTTGATGAGCTCCACAATTTTCCACGTCAACGCGATATTTAAATAAAATTATTTTTGTTTAGTCCAAATTTATCAAGGAATGAAACTCTATCTCTCTAACAAGTCCAACTTAAACTCAAACTCATTATTAATATTTTTTTTAAAACAAAATTATTTTTCTTTAATCCAAACTTAACAAGGAGTGAAATTCTATATCTCTAATAAGTCCAACTTAAACTCAAACATTGATAATTTATCTCCAAATTTGCAAGGTTAATCATGAACACTATTAAAAGGAAAGCAAACCCCAATATTTTGTTTTTTAAAGCCGAGTAGAGGTATGAGCCCTTCTTATGTTATTTTCTTCTCATCTACATTGTTAAAAAAAAAAAAAAAATATTTATGGTGGAGTCAACAAAGAATCAAAATAGAGTTCTTATCGGGAGTAGGAGTTTTATCTTCCTCTTTTCTGATGAATAAACTATGTACACAAGAGGAAAGGTGTTGTGCTTCTTGGCCACGTAGAGTATTTCCTTTTCCAATAATTTTATTGTTTTTGACTTTTAGGTTTTTATTTAATTCGAATTATTTGAAAAATATTGAGCCGGCCAATTAAATAGGGTTGACAAAAAATTAAAATAAAAAGGACCGCGTGAAGCATGATACATATTATTGAAATTTGCTTTTTTTTTTTTTTTTGTCTTTTCAGATTACAATTTTATTGTTCAAATAATTATAGATTTGATGAGCTCCACAATTTTCCACGTTAACACGACATTTAAATAAAATTATTTTTGCTTAGTCCAAACTTTACAAGGAATGAAACTCCATCTCTCTAACAAGTCTAACTTTAACTCAAACTCATCATTATCATATTTTTAAACAAAATTATTTTTGTTTAATCCAAACTTAACAAGGAGTGAAATTCTATCTCTCTAACAAATACAACTTAAACTCAAACTCAAACATTGATAATTTATCTCCAAATTTGTGAGATTAATCATGAACACTATTAAAAGCAAAGCAAACCCCAATTGTTTTTTTTTAAAGCCGAGTACTGGTATGAGCTCTTCTTATGTTATTTTCTTCTCATCTAATTTGTTAAAAAAAAAAAAATTTATTCTATGGTGGAGTCATCACAGAATCAAAATAGAGTTCTCATCAGGAGTAGGAGTTTTGTCTTCCTCTTTTCCTATGAATAAACTATGTACACAAGAGGAAAGGTGGTGTGCTTCTTGGCCACGTAGAGTATTTCCTTTTCCAATAATTTTATTGTTTTCGACTTTTTTGTTTTTATTTAATTTGAATTATTTGAAAAATATTGAGCCGGCCAATTAAATAGGGTTGACAAAAAATTAAAATAAAAAAGACAGCGTGAAGCGTGATAGGTATTATTGTAATTTGTTTTTTTTTTCTTTTAAGATTACAATTTTATTGTTTAAATAATTATAGAATTGATGAGCTCCACAATTTTCCACGTTAGCACGACATTTAAATAAAATTATATTTCCTTAGTCCAGACTTAATAAGGAATGAAACTCTATCTCTTTAACAAGTATAACTTAAACTCAAACTCATCATTATCATATTTTTAAACAAATTTATTTTTGTTTAATCCAAACTTAACAAGGAGTGAAACTTTATCTCTCTAACAAGTCCAACTTAAACTCAAACTCAAACATTGATAATTTATCTCCAAATTTGCGAGATTAATCATGAACACTACTAAAAGCAAAGCAAAGCCCAATAGGTTTTTTTCAAAGCCAAGTACTGGTATGAGCTCTTCTTATGTCATTTTCTTCTCATCTAATTTGTTAAAAAATAAAATAAAATAAATAAATTATTCTACGGTGGAGGCAGCACAAAATCGATATAGAGTTCTTATCAGGAGTAGGAGTTTTGTCTTCCTCTTTTCCTATGAATAAACTATGTACACAAGAGGAAAGGTGGTGTGCTTCTTGGCCACGTAGAGTATTTCCTTTTCCAATAATTTTATTGTTTTTGACTTTTTGGTTTTTATTTAATTTGAATAATTTGAAAAATATTGAGCCGGCCAATTAAATAGGGTTGAAAAAAAATTAAAATAAAAAGGACTGCGTGAAGCGTGATAGGTATTATTGTAATTTGCTTTTCTTTTTTCTTTTAAGATTAAAATTTTATTGTTTAAATGATTATAGATTTGATGAGCTCCACAATTTTCCACGTCAACGCGATATTTAAATAAAATTTTTTTGTTTAGTCCAAACTTATCAAGGAATGAAACTCTATCTCTCTAACAAGTCCAACTTAAACTCAAACTCATTATTAATATTTTTTTTTAAAAAAAATTATTTTTCTTTAATCCAAACTTAACAAGGAGTGAAATTCTATATCTCTAATAAGTCCAACTTAAACTCAAACATTGATAATTTATCTCCAAATTTGCAAGGTTAATCATGAACACTATTAAAAGGAAAGCAAACCCCAATATTTTGTTTTTTAAAGCCGAGTAGAGGTATGAGCCCTTCTTATGTTATTTTCTTCTCATCTACATTGTTAAAAAAAAAAAAAAAATATTTATGGTGGAGTCAACAAAGAATCAAAATAGAGTTCTTATCGGGAGTAGGAGTTTTATCTTCCTCTTTTCTGATGAATAAACTATGTACACAAGAGGAAAGGTGTTGTGCTTCTTGGCCACGTAGAGTATTTCCTTTTCCAATAATTTTATTGTTTTTGACTTTTAGGTTTTTATTTAATTCGAATTATTTGAAAAATATTGAGCCGGCCAATTA
Organism: Quercus lobata; assembly: GCF_001633185.2. NCBI lineage: Eukaryota > Viridiplantae > Streptophyta > Magnoliopsida > Fagales > Fagaceae > Quercus > Quercus lobata. Next base: position 2,837,573 of record NC_044907.1, on the reverse strand, counting down.
AATAGGGTTGACAAAAAATTAAAATAAAAAGGACCGCGTGAAGCATGATACATATTATTGAAATTTGCTTTTTTTTTTTTTTTTGTCTTTTCAGATTACAATTTTATTGTTCAAATAATTATAGATTTGATGAGCTCCACAATTTTCCACGTTAACACGACATTTAAATAAAATTATTTTTGCTTAGTCCAAACTTTACAAGGAATGAAACTCCATCTCTCTAACAAGTCTAACTTTAACTCAAACTCATCATTATCATATTTTTAAACAAAATTATTTTTGTTTAATCCAAACTTAACAAGGAGTGAAATTCTATCTCTCTAACAAATACAACTTAAACTCAAACTCAAACATTGATAATTTATCTCCAAATTTGTGAGATTAATCATGAACACTATTAAAAGCAAAGCAAACCCCAATTGTTTTTTTTTAAAGCCGAGTACTGGTATGAGCTCTTCTTATGTTATTTTCTTCTCATCTAATTTGTTAAAAAAAAAAAAATTTATTCTATGGTGGAGTCATCACAGAATCAAAATAGAGTTCTCATCAGGAGTAGGAGTTTTGTCTTCCTCTTTTCCTATGAATAAACTATGTACACAAGAGGAAAGGTGGTGTGCTTCTTGGCCACGTAGAGTATTTCCTTTTCCAATAATTTTATTGTTTTCGACTTTTTTGTTTTTATTTAATTTGAATTATTTGAAAAATATTGAGCCGGCCAATTAAATAGGGTTGACAAAAAATTAAAATAAAAAAGACAGCGTGAAGCGTGATAGGTATTATTGTAATTTGTTTTTTTTTTCTTTTAAGATTACAATTTTATTGTTTAAATAATTATAGAATTGATGAGCTCCACAATTTTCCACGTTAGCACGACATTTAAATAAAATTATATTTCCTTAGTCCAGACTTAATAAGGAATGAAACTCTATCTCTTTAACAAGTATAACTTAAACTCAAACTCATCATTATCATATTTTTAAACAAATTTATTTTTGTTTAATCCAAACTTAACAAGGAGTGAAACTTTATCTCTCTAACAAGTCCAACTTAAACTCAAACTCAAACATTGATAATTTATCTCCAAATTTGCGAGATTAATCATGAACACTACTAAAAGCAAAGCAAAGCCTAATAGGTTTTTTTCAAAGCCAAGTACTGGTATGAGCTCTTCTTATGTCATTTTCTTCCCATCTAATTTGTTAAAAAATAAAATAAAATAAATAAATTATTCTATGGTGGAGGCAGCACAAAATCGATATAGAGTTCTTATCAGGAGTAGGAGTTTTGTCTTCCTCTTTTCCTATGAATAAACTATGTACACAAGAGGAAAGGTGGTGTGCTTCTTGGCCACATAGAGTATTTCCTTTTCATTTAATTTTATTGTTTTGACTTTTTGGTTTTTATTTAATTTGAATTATTTGAAAAATATTGAGCCAGCCAATTAAATAGGGCTGAAAAAAAATTAAAATAAAAAGGACAGCGTGAACCGTGATTGGTATTATTGTAATTTGCCTTTTTTTTTTCTTTTAAGATTACAATTTTATTGTTTAAATAATTATAGAATTGATGGGCTCCACAATTTTCAACGTTAGCACGACATTTTAATAAAATTATTTTCGCTTAGTCCAAACTTAACAAGGAATGAAACTCTATCTCTCTAACAAGTCTAACTTAAACTCAAACTCATCATTATCATATTTTTAAACAAAATTATTTTTGTTTAATCCAAACTTCACAAGGAGTGAAACTTTATCTCTCTAACAAGTACAACTTAAACTCAAACTCAAACATTGATAATTTATCTCCAAATTTGCGAGATTAATCATGAATACTATTGAAAGCAAAGCAAACCCGAATAGTTTTTTTTAAAGCCGAGTACTGGTATGAGCTCTTCTTATGTTATTTTCTTCTCATCTACTTTGTTAAAAAAAAAAAAAAAATTAATTTCATGGGGGAGTTAACAAAGAATCAAAATAGAGTTCTTATCAGGAGTAGGAGTTTTATCTTCCACTTTTCTGAGGAATAAACTATGTACACAAGTGGAAAGATGTTGTGCTTCTTGGCCACGTAGAGCATTTCTCTTTTCAATACTTTTATTGTTTTTGACTTTTAGGTATTTATTTAATTTGAATTATTTGAAAAATATTGGGCCGACCAATTAAATAGGGTTGAAAAAAAATTAAAATAAAAAAGGACTGCGTGAAGCATGATAGATATTATTGTAATTTGCCTTCTTTTTTTTTCCCTACAGATTACAGTTTTATTGTTTAAATAATTATAGAATTGATGAGCTCCACAATTTTCCACGTTAGCACGACATTTAAATAAAAATATTTTTGCTTAGTCTAAACTTAACAATGAATGAAACTCTATCTCTCTAACAAGTCTAACTTAAATTCAAACTCATCATTAACATATTTTTAAACAAAATTATATTTGTCTAATCCAAACTTAAGAAGGAGTGAAACTCTATCTCTCTAACAAGTCCAACTTAAACGCAAACTCAAACATTGATAATTTATCTCCAAATTTGCGAGATTAATCATGAACACTATTAAAAGCAACGCAAACCCCAATAGTTTTTTTTTAAAGCCGAGTACTGGTATGAGCTCTTATTATGTTATTTTCTTCTCATCAACTTTGTTACAAAAAAAAAAAAATATATATATATATATATATATATATTTTGTGGTGGAGTCTATACAAAATCAAAATAGAGTTCTTATCAGGAGTAGGAATTTTGTCTTGCTCTTTTCCTATGAATAAAATATGTACACAAGAGGAAAGGCGGTGTGCTTCTTGGCCACGTAGAGTATTTCCTTTTCTAATAATTTTATTGTTTTTGACTTTTTCGTTTTTATTTAATAAGAATTATTTGAAAAATATTGAGCCGGCCAATTAAATTGGGTTGAAAAAACATTAAAATAAAAAGGACTACGTGAAGCGTGATAGGTATTATTGTAATTTGCTTTTTTTTTTCTTTTGGGATTACAATTTTATTATTTAAATAATTATCAAATTGATGAGCTCCACAATTTTCCACGTCAACACGATATTTAAATAAAATTATTTTTGTTTAGTCCAAACCTATCAAGGAATGAAACTTTATCTCTCTAACAAGTCCAACTTAAACTCAAACTCCTTATTAATATTTTTAAAAAGAAAAAAAAAATTTTAATCCAAACTTAACTAGGAGTGAAACTCTATCTCTCTAACAAGTCTAACTTAAACTAAAACATTGATAATTTATCTCCAAATTTAAGAGGTTAATCATGAACACCATTAAAAGGAAAGCAAACCCCAATATATTTTTTTTTTTTTAAAGCTGAGTAGAGGTATGAGATCTTCTTATGTTATTTTCATATCATCTACTTTGTTAAAAAAAAAAAAAAAATTAATTTCATGGGGGAGTTAATAAAGAATCAAAATAGAGTTCTTATCAGGAGTAGGAGTTTTATCTTCCACTTTTCTGAGGAATAAACTATGTACACAAGTGGAAAGATGCTGTGCTTCTTGGCCACGTAGAGCATTTCTCTTTTCAATACTTTTATTGTTTTTGACTTTTAGGTATTTATTTAATTTGAATTATTTGAAAAATATTGGGCCGACCAATTAAATAGGGTTGAAAAAAAAATTAAAATAAAAAAGGACTGCGTGAAGCATGATAGATATTATTGTAATTTGCCTTTTTTTTTTTTCCCCATAAGATTGCAGTTTTATTGTTTAAATAATTATAGAATTGATGAGCTCCACAATTTTCCACGTTAGCACGACATTTAAATAAAAATATTTTTGCTTAGTCTAAACTTAACAATGAATGAAACTCTATCTCTCTAACAAGTCTAACTTAAATTCAAACTCATCATTAACATATTTTTAAACAAAATTATATTTGTCTAATCCAAACTTAAGAAGGAGTGAAACTCTATCTCTCTAACAAGTCCAACTTAAACGCAAACTCAAACATTGATAATTTATCTCCAAATTTGCGAGATTAATCATGAATACTATTAAAAGCGACGCAAACCCCAATAGTTTTTTTTTAAAGCCGAGTACTGTTATGAGCTCTTATTATGTTATTTTCTTCTCATCTACTTTGTTAAAAAAAAATATATATATATATATAAATATATATATATATATATTTTGTGGTGGAGTCTATACAAAATCAAAATAGAGTTCTTATCAGGAGTAGGAATTTTGTCTTGCTCTTTTCCTATGAATAAAATATGTACACAAGAGGAAAGGCGGTGTGCTTCTTGGCCACGTAGAGTATTTCCTTTTCCAATAATTTTATTTTTTTTGACTTTTTGGTTTATATTTAATTTGAATTATTTGAAAAATATTGAGCCGGCCAATTAAATAGGGTTGAAAAAACATTAAAATAAAAAGGACTACGTGAAGCGTGATAGGTATTATTGTAATTTGCTTTTTCTTTTTCTTTTAAGATTACAATTTTATTATTAAAATAATTATCGAATTGATGAGCTCCACAATTTTCCACGTCAACACGATATTTAAATAAAATTATTTTTGTTTAGTCCAAACTTATCAAGGAATGAAACTTTATCTCTCTAACAAGTCCAACTTAAACTCAAACTCCTTATTAATATTTTTAAAAAGAAAAAAAAAATTTAATCCAAACTTAACTAGGAGTGAAACTCTATCTCTCTAACAAGTCTAACTTAAACTAAAACATTGATAATTTATCTCCAAATTTACGAGGTTAATCATGAACACCATTAAAAGGAAAGCAAACCCCAATATTTTTTTTTTTTTTTTTAAAGCTGAGTAGAGGTATGAGATCTTCTTATATTATTTTCATATCATCTACTTTGTTAAAAAAAAATAAATAAATAATTTCATGGGGGAGTTAACAAAGAATCAAAATAGAGTTCTTATCAGGAGTACGAGTTTTATCTTCCACTTTTCTGAGGAATAAACTATGTACACAAGTGGAAAGATGCTGTGCTTCTTGGCCACGTAGAGCATTTCTCTTTTCAATACTTTTATTGTTTTTGACTTTTAGGTATTTATTTAATCTGAATTATTTGAAAAATATTGGGCCGACCAATTAAATAGGGTTGAAAAAAAAATTAAAATAAAAAAGGACTGCGTGAAGCATGATAGATATTATTGTAATTTGCCTTTTTTTTCCCCCCCTTAAGATTACAGTTTTATTGTTTAAATAATTATAGAATTGATGAGCTCCACAATTTTCCACGTTAGCACGACATTTAAATAAAAATATTTTTGCTTAGTCTAAACTTAACAATGAATGAAACTCTATCTCTCTAACAAGTCTAACTTAAACTCAAACTCATCATTAACATATTTTTAAACAAAATTATATTTGTCTAATCCAAACTTAAGAAGGAGTGAAACTCTATCTCTCTAACAAGTCCAACTTAAACGCAAACTCAAACATTGATAATTTATCTCCAAATTTGCGAGATTAATCATGAACACTATTAAAAGCAACGCAAACCCCAATAGTTTTTTTTAAAGCCGAGTACTGGTATGAGCTCTTATTATGTTATTTTCTTCTCATCTACTTTGTTAAAAAAAATATATATATATATATATATATTTTGTGGTGGAGTCTATACAGAATCAAAATAGAGTTCTTATCAGGAGTAGGAATTTTGTCTTGCTCTTTTCCTATGAATAAAATATGTACACAAGAGGAAAGGCGGTGTGCTTCTTGGCCACGTAGAGTATTTCCTTTTCCAATAATTTTATTGTTTTTGACTTTTTGGTTTTTATTTAATTTGAATTATTTGAAAAATATTGAGCCGCCAATTAAATAGGGTTGAAAAAAAATTAAAATAAAAAGGATCGCGTGAAGCGTGATAGATATTATTGTAATTTGCCTTTTTTTTCTTTTAAGATTACAATTTTATTTTTTAAATAATTATCGAATTGATGAGCTCCACAATTTTCCACGTCAACACGATATTTAAATAAAATTATTTTTGTTTAGTCCAAACTTATCAAGGAATGAAACTTTATCTCTCTAACAAGTCCAACTTAAACTCAAACTCCTTATTAATATTTTTAAAAAGAAAAAAAAAAATTTTAATCCAAACTTAACTAGGAGTGAAACTCTATCTCTCTAACAAGTCTAACTTAAACTAAAACATTGATAATTTATCTCCAAATTTAAGAGGTTAATCATGAACACCATTAAAAGGAAAGCAAACCCAATATTTTTTTTTTTTTTTTTAAAGCTGAGTAGAGGTATGAGATCTTCTTATATTATTTTCATATCATCTACTTTGTTAAAAAAAAATAAATAAATAATTTCATGGGGGAGTTAACAAAGAATCAAAATAGAGTTCTTATCAGGAGTACGAGTTTTATCTTCCACTTTTCTGAGGAATAAACTATGTACACAAGTGGAAAGATGCTGTGCTTCTTGGCCACGTAGAGCATTTCTCTTTTCAATACTTTTATTGTTTTTGACTTTTAGGTATTTATTTAATCTGAATTATTTGAAAAATATTGGGCCGACCAATTAAATAGGGTTGAAAAAAAAATTAAAATAAAAAAGGACTGCGTGAAGCATGATAGATATTATTGTAATTTGCCCTTTTTTTCCCCCCCTTAAGATTACAGTTTTATTGTTTAAATAATTATAGAATTGATGAGCTCCACAATTTTCCACGTTAGCACGACATTTAAATAAAAATATTTTTGCTTAGTCTAAACTTAACAATGAATGAAACTCTATCTCTCTAACAAGTCTAACTTAAACTCAAACTCATCATTAACATATTTTTAAACAAAATTATATTTGTCTAATCCAAACTTAAGAAGGAGTGAAACTCTATCTCTCTAACAAGTCCAACTTAAACGCAAACTCAAACATTGATAATTTATCTCCAAATTTGCGAGATTAATCATGAACACTATTAAAAGCAACGCAAACCCCAATAGTTTTTTTTTAAAGCCGAGTACTGGTTTGAGCTCTTATTATGTTATTTTCTTCTCATCTACTTTGTTAAAAAAAAAAAAAATATATATATATATATATATTTTGTGGTGGAGTCTATACAGAATCAAAATAGAGTTCTTATCAGGAGTAGGAATTTTGTCTTGCTCTTTTCCTATGAATAAAATATGTACACAAGAGGAAAGGCGGTGTGCTTCTTGGCCACGTAGAGTATTTCCTTTTCCAATAATTTTATTGTTTTTGACTTTTTGGTTTTTATTTAATTAGAATTATTTGAAAAATATTGAGCCGGCCAATTAAATAGGGTTGAAAAAAAATTAAAATAAAAAGGACTACGTGAAGCGTGATAGGTATTATTGTAATTTTCTTTTTTTTTTCTTTTAAGTTTACAATTTTATTATTTAAATAATTATCGAATTGATGAGCTCCACAATTTTCCACGTCAACACGATATTTAAATAAAATTATTTTTGTTTAGTCCAAACTTATCAAGGAATGAAACTTTATCTCTCTAACAAGTCCAACTTAAACTCAAACTCCTTATTAATATTTTTAAAAAGAAAAAAAAAAATTTTAATCCAAACTTAACTAGGAGTGAAACTCTATCTCTCTAACAAGTCTAACTTAAACTAAAACATTGATAATTTATCTCCAAATTTAAGAGGTTAATCATGAACACCATTAAAAGGAAAGCAAACCCAATATTTTTTTTTTTTTTTTTAAAGCTGAGTAGAGGTATGAGATCTTCTTATATTATTTTCATATCATCTACTTTGTTAAAAAAAAATAAATAAATAATTTCATGGGGGAGTTAACAAAGAATCAAAATAGAGTTCTTATCAGGAGTACGAGTTTTATCTTCCACTTTTCTGAGGAATAAACTATGTACACAAGTGGAAAGATGCTGTGCTTCTTGGCCACGTAGAGCATTTCTCTTTTCAATACTTTTATTGTTTTTGACTTTTAGGTATTTATTTAATTTGAATTATTTGAAAAATATTGGGCCGACCAATTAAATAGGGTTGAAAAAAAAATTAAAATAAAAAAGGACTGCGTGAAGCATGATAGATATTATTGTAATTTGCCTTTTTTTCCCCCCCCTTAAGATTACAGTTTTATTGTTTAAATAATTATAGAATTGATGAGCTCCACAATTTTCCACGTTAGCACGACATTTAAATAAAAATATTTTTGCTTAGTCTAAACTTAACAATGAATGAAACTCTATCTCTCTAACAAGTCTAACTTAAACTCAAACTCATCATTAACATATTTTTAAACAAAATTATATTTGTCTAATCCAAACTTAAGAAGGAGTGAAACTCTATCTCTCTAACAAGTCCAACTTAAACGCAAACTCAAACATTGATAATTTATCTCCAAATTTGCGAGATTAATCATGAACACTATTAAAAGCAACGCAAACCCCAATAGTTTTTTTTAAAGCCGAGTACTGGTTTGAGCTCTTATTATGTTATTTTCTTCTCATCTACTTTGTTAAAAAAATATATATATATATATATATATTATGTGGTGGAGTCTATACAGAATCAAAATAGAGTTCTTATCAGGAGTAGGAATTTTGCTCTTTTCCTATGAATAAAATATGTACACAAGAGGAAAGGCGGTGTGCTTCTTGGCCACGTAGAGTATTTCCTTTTCCAATAATTTTATTGTTTTTGACTTTTTGGTTTTTATTTAATTTGAATTATTTGAAAAATATTGAGCCAGCCAATTAAATAGGGTTGAAAAAAAATTAAAATAAAAAGGATCGCGTGAAGCGTGATAGATATTATTGTAATTTTTTTTTTCTTTTCTTTTAAGATTACAATTTTATTTTTTAAATAATTATCGAATTGATGAGCTCCACAATTTTCCACGTCAACACGATATTTAAATAAAATTATTTTTGTTTAGTCCAAACTTATCAAGGAATGAAACTTTATCTCTCTAACAAGTCCAACTTAAACTCAAACTCCTTATTAATATTTTTAAAAAGAAAAAAAAAATTTTAATCCAAACTTAACTAGGAGTGAAACTCTATCTCTCTAACAAGTCTAACTTAAACTAAAACATTGATAATTTATCTCCAAATTTAAGAGGTTAATCATGAACACCATTAAAAGGAAAGCAAACCCAATATTATTTTTTTTTTTTTTTTTAAAGCTGAGTAGAGGTATGAGATCTTCTTATGTTATTTTCATATCATCTATTTTGTTAAAAAAAAAAAAAAAATTAATTTCATGGGGGAGTTAACAAAGAATCAAAATAGAGTTCTTATCAGGAGTAGGAGTTTTATCTTCCACTTTTCTGAGGAATAAACTATGTACACAAGTGGAAAGATGCTGTTCTTCTTGGCCACGTAGAGCATTTCTCTTTTCAATACTTTTATTGTTTTTGACTTTTAGGTATTTATTTAATTTGAATTATTTGAAAAATATTGGGCCGACCAATTAAATAGGGTTGAAAAATAAATTAAAATAAAAAAGGACTGCGTGAAGCATGATAGATATTATTGTAATTTGCCTTTTTTTTTTCCCCCTTAAGATTACAGTTTTATTGTTTAAATAATTATAGAATTGATGAGCTCCACAATTTTCCACGTTAGCACGACATTTAAATAAAAATATTTTTGCTTAGTCTAAACTTCACAATGAATGAAACTCTATCTCTCTAACAAGTCTAACTTAAACTCAAACTCATCATTAACATATTTTTAAACAAAATTATATTTGTCTAATCCAAACTTAAGAAGGAGTGAAACTCTATCTCTCTAACAAGTCCAACTTAAACGCAAACTCAAACATTGATAATTTTTCTCCAAATTTGCGAGATTAATCATGAACACTATTAAAAGCAACGCAAACCCCAATAGTTTTTTTTTAAAGCCGAGTACTGGTATGAGCTCTTATTATGTTATTTTCTTCTCATCTACTTTGTTAAAATATATATATATATATATATATATTTTGTGGTGGAGTCTATACAGAATCAAAATAGAGTTCTTATCAGGAGTAGGAATTTTGTCTTGCTCTTTTCCTATGAATAAAATATGTACACAAGAGGAAAGGCGGTGTGCTTCTTGGCCACGTAGAGTATTTCCTTTTCCAATAATTTTATTGTTTTTGACTTTTTGGTTTTTATTTAATTTGAATTAGTTGAAAAATATTGAGCCAGCCAATAAAATAGGGTTGAAAAAAAATTAAAATAAAAAGGATCGCGTGAAGCTTGATAGATATTATTCTAATTTGCCTTTTTTTTTTTTCTTTTAAGATTACAATTTTATTTTTTAAATAATTATAGAATTGATGAGCTCCACAATTTTCCACGTTAGCACGACACTGAAATAAAATTATTTTTACTTAGTCCAAACTTAACAAGGAATGAAACTCTATCTCTCTAATAAATCTAACTTAAACTTAAAATCAAACTCATCATTATCAAATTTTTAAACAAACTTATTTTTGTTTAATCCAAACTTAACAAGGAGTGAAACTCTATCTCTCTAACAAGTCCAACTTAAACTCAAACCCAAACATTGATAATTTATCTTCATATTTACGAGGTTAATCATGAATACTATTAAAAGCAAAGAAAGCCCCAATAGTTTTTTTTTAAGGCCGAGTGGTGGTATGAGCTCTTCTTATGTTATTTTCTTCCCATCTACTTTGTTAAAAAAAAAAAATGTACATATATATAAATATATATATATATATATATATATATTCTGTTGTGGAGTCAGCACAGAATCAAAATAGAGTTCTTATCGGGAGTAGGAGTTTTATCTTCCTCTTTTCTGATGAATAAACTATGTACACAAGAGGAAAGGTGGTGTGCTTCTTGGCCACGTAGAGTATTTCTTTTTCCAATAATTTTATTGTTTTTGACTTTTTGGTTTTTATTTAATTTGAATTATTTGAAAAATATTGAGCCAGCCAATTAAATAGGGTTGAAAAAAAATTAAAATAAAAAGGATCGCGCGAAGCGTGATAGATATTATTGTAATTTGCCTTTTTTTTTTTTTTACTTTTAAGATTACAATTTTATTGTTTAAATAATTATAGAATTGATAGGCTCCACAATTTTCCACGTTAGCACGACATTTAAATAAAATTATTTTCGCTTAGTCCAAACTTAACAAGGAATGAAACTCTATCTCTCTAACAAGTCTAACTTAAATTCAAACTCATCATTATCATATTTTTAAACAAAATTATTTTTGTTTAATCCAAACTTAACAAGGAGTGAAACTCTATCTCTCTAACAAGTCCAACTTAAACTCAAACTCAAACATTGATAATTTATCTCCAAATTTGCGAGATTAATCATGAACTCTATTAAAAGCAAAGCAAACCCGAATAGTTTTCTTTAAAGCCAAGTACTGATATGAGCTCTTCTTATGTTATTTTCTTCTCATCTACTTTGTTAAAAAAAATAAATAAATTAAGAAAAAATTATTCTATGGTGGAGTCAGCATTGAATCAAAATAGAGTTCTTAATAGGAGTAGGAGTTTTGTCTTCCTCTTTTCCTATGAATAAACTATGTACACAAGAGGAAAGGTGGTGTTCTTCTTGGCCACGTAGAGTATTTCCTTTTCCAATAATTTCATTGTTTTTGACTTTTTGGTATTTATTTAATTTGAATTATTTGAAAAATATTGAGCCGGCCAATTAAATAAAGTTGAAAAAAAATTAAAATAAAAAGAACCACTTGAAGCGTGATAGGTATTATTTTAATTTGCTTTTTTTCTTCTTCTAAGATTACAATTTTATTACTTAAATAATTATAGAATTGATGAGCTCCGCAATTTTCCACGATAACACGATATTTAAATAAAATAATTTTTGTTTAGTCCAAACTTATCAAGGAATGAAACTCTATCTCTCTAACAAGTCCAACTTAAACTCAAACTCCTTATTAATATTTTTTTTAAAACAATTTTTTTTTTTAATCCAAACTTAACATGGAGTGAAAGTCTATCTCTCTAACAAGTCCAACTTAAACTCAAACATTGATAATTTATCTCCAAATTTAAGAGGTAAATCACGAACACCATTAAAAGGAAAGCAAACCCCTATATATATATATATATATATATATTTTAAAGCTGAGTAGAGGTATGAGCTCTTCTTATGTTATTTTCTTATCATCTACTTTGTTAAAAAAATAAAAAAAGAAATTAATTTTATTGGGGAGTCAACAAAGAATCAAAATAGAGTTCTTATCAGGAGTAGGAGTTTTATCTTCCTCTTTTCTGATGAATAAACTATGTACACAAGTGGAAAGATGTTGTGCTTCTTGGCCACGTAGAGCATTTCTCTTTTCAATACTTTTATTGTTTTTGACTTTTAGGTATTTATTAAATTTGAATTATTTGAAAAATATTGGGCCGACCAATTAAATAGGGTTGAAAAAAAAATTAAAATAAAAAAGGACTGCGTGAAGCATGATAGATATTATTTTAATTTGCTTTTTTTTTTCTTTAAAGATTACAGTTTTATTGTTTAAATAATTATAGAATTGATGAGCTCCACAATTTTCCACGTTAGCACGACATTTAAATAAAATTATTTTTGCTTAGTCTAAACTTAACAATGAATGAAACTCTATCTCTCTAACAGGTCTAACTTAAACTCAGACTCATCATTATCATATTTTTAAACAAAATTATATTTGTTTAATCCAAACTGAAGAAGGAGTGAAACTCTATCTCTCTAACAAGTCTAACTTAAACTCAAATTGAAACATTGATAATTTATCTCCAAATTTGTGAGGTTAATCATGAACACTATTAAAACCAAAGCAAACCGCAATAGTTTTTTTTAAAACCGAGTACTGGTATGAGCTCTTATTATGTTATTTTCTTCTCATCTATTTTGTTAATATATATATATATATATATATATATCTTATGTGGTGTAGTCTATACAGAATCAAAATAGAGTTCTTATCAAGAGTAGGAATTTTGTCTTCCTCTTTTCCTATGAATAAAATATGTACACAAGAGGAAAGGTGGTGTGCTTCTTGGCCACGTAGAGTATTTCCTTTTCCAATAATTTTATTGTTTTTGACTTTTTGGTTTTTATTTAATTTGAATTATTTGAAAAATATTGAGCCAGCCAATTAAATAGGGTTGAAAAAAAATAAAAATAAAAAGGACCACGTGAAGCGTGATAGATATTATTGTAATTTACGTTTTTTTTCTCTCTTAAGATTACAATATTATTGTCTAAATAATTATAGAATTGATGAGCTCCACAATATTTCACGTTAGCACGACATTTAAATAAAATTATTTTTACTTAGTCCAAACTTAACAAGGAATGAAACTCTATCTCTCTAACAAGTCTAACTTAAACTTAAAATCAAACTCATCATTATCAAATTTTTAAACGAAATTATTTTTGCTTAATCCAAACTTAACAAGGAGTGAAACTCTATCTCTCTAACAAGTCCAACATAAACTCAAACCCAAACATTGATAATTTATCTTCAAATATACGAGGTTAATAATGAATACCATTAAAAGCAAAGAAAACCCACTAGTTTTTTTTTTAAAGCCGAGTAGTGGTATGAGCTCTTGTTATGTTATTTTCTTCCCATCTACTTTGTTAAAAAAAAAATGTATATATATATATATATATATATGCTGTTGTGGAGTCAGCACAGAATCAAAATAAAGTTCTTATCAGGAGTTGGATTTTTGTCTTCCTCTTTTCCTATGAATAGACTATGTACACAAGAGGAAAGGTGGTGTGCTTCTTGGCCACGTAGAGTATTTCCTTTTCCAATAATTTTATTGTTTTTGACTTTTTGGTTTCTAATTAATTTGAATTATTTGAAAAATATTGAGCCGGCCAGCTAAATAGGGTTGAAAAATAATTAAAATAAAAAGACTGCGTGAAGCGTGATAGGTATTATTGTAATTTGCTTTTTTTTTTTTTTTGTAAGATTACAATTTTATTGTTTAAATAATTATAGAATTGATGAGCTCAACAATTTTCCATGTCAACACGATATTTAAATAAAATTATTTTTGTTTAGTCGAAACCTATCAAGGAATGAAACTCTATCTCTATAACAAGTCCAATTTAAACTAAAAATCATTATTAATATTTTTTAAAAAACAAAATTATTTTTGTTTAATCCAAACCTAACGAGGATTGAAACTCTATCTCTCTAACAAGTCCAACTTAAACTCTAGCATTGATAATTTATCTCCAAATTTGCAAGGTTAATCATGAACACTATTAAAATGAAAGCAAACCCCAATATTTTTTTTTTTTTATAGCAGAGTAGAGGTATGAGCTCTTTTTATGTTATTTTCTTCTCATCTACTTTGTTAAAAAAAAAATATTTTATATTGGTGTCACCACAGAATCAAAATAGAGTTCTTATCAGCAGTAGGAGTTTTGTCTTCCTATTTTCTGATGAATAAACTATGTACACAAGAGGAAAGGCACTGTGCTTCTTGGCCACGTAGAGTATTTCCTTTTCCAATACTTTTATTGGTTTTGACTTTTTGGTTTTTATTTAATTTAAATTATTTGAAAAATATTGTGCCGGCCAATTAAATAGGTTTGAAAAAAATTAAAATAAAAAGTACCGCGTGAAGCATGATAGATATTATTGTAATTTGGTTTTTTTTTCTTCTTTTAAGATTACAATTTTATTGTTTAAATAATTATAGAATTGATGAGCTCCACAATTTTCCACGTTAGCACGATATTTAAATAAAATTATTTTTGCTTAGTCCAAAGTTAACAAGGAATGAAACTCTATCTCTCTAACAAGTCTAACTTAAACTTAAACTCAAACTCATCATTATCATATTTTTAAACAAAATTATTTTTGTTTAATCCAAACTTAACAAGGAGTGAAACTCTATCTATCTAAAAAGTCCAACTTAAACTCAAACTCAAACATTGATAATTTATCTCCAAATTTGGGAGGTTAATCATGAACACTACTAAAAGCAAAGCAAACCCCAATAGGTTTTTTTAAAGCCGAGTAGTGGTATGAGCTCTTCTTATATTATTTTTTTCTCATCTACTTTGTTAAAATAAATAAATAAATAAAATATTCTATGGTGGAGTCAGCATATCAAAATAGTGTTCATATCAGGTAGGAGTTTTGTCTTCCTCTTTTCTGATGAATAAACTATGTACACAACAGGAAAGCGATATGATTCATGGCCACGTAGAGTATTTCCTTTTCCAATAATTTTATTGTTTTTGACTTTTTGGTTTTTATTTAATTAGAATTATTTGAAAAATATTGAGCCAGCCAATTAAATAGGGTTGAAAAAACATTAAAATAAAAAGGACTACGTGAAGCGTGATAGGTATTATTGTAATTTGCTTTTTTTTTTCTTTTAAGATTACAATTTTATTATTTAAATAATTATAGAATTGATGAGCTCCACAATTTTCCACGTCAACACGATATTTAATTAAAATTATTTTTGTTTAGTCCAAACTTATCAAGGAATGAAACTCTATTTCTCTAACAAGTCCAACTTAAAGTCAAACTCATTATTAATATTATTTTAAAAACAAAATTATATTTGTTTAATCCAAACTTAACAAGGAGTGAAACTCTATCTCTCTAACAAGTCCAAGTTAAACTCAAACGTTGATAATTTATCTTCAAATTGAAGTGGTTAATCTTGAACACCATTAAAAGGAAAGCAAACCCCAATATATATATATATATATATATATATATATTTTTTTTTTTTAAAGCTGAGTAGAGGTATGAGCTCTTCTTATGTTATTTTCTTATCATCTACTTTGTTAAAAAAATAAAAATAAATTAATTTTATGAAGGAGTCAACAAAGAATCAAAATACAGTTCTTATCAGGAGTAGGAGTTTTAGCTTCATCTCTTCTGATGAATAAACTATGTACACAAGAGGAAAGATGTTGTGCTTTTTGGCCACGTAGAGTATTTCTCTTTCCAATACTTTTATTGTTTTCGACTTTTACGTTTTTATTTCATTTGAATTATTTGAAAAATATTGGGCCGACCAATTAAATAGTGTTGAAAAAAAATTAAAATAAAGAGGACCGCGTGAAGCATGATAGATATTATTGTAATTTGCTTTTTTTTTTTTTTTTAAGATTACAGTTTTATTGTTTAAATAATTATAGAATTGATGAGCTCCACGATTTTCCATGTTAGCACGACATTTAAATAAAATTATTATTGCTTAGTCTAAACTTAACAATGAATGAAACTCTATCTCTCTAAAAAGTCTAACTTAAACTCAAACTCATCATTATCATATTTTTAAACAAAATTATATTTGTCTAATCCAAACTTAACAAGGAGTGAAACTCTATCTCTCTAACAAGTCTAACTTAAACTCAAACTCAAACATTGATAATTTATCTCCAAATTTGCGAGGTTAATCATGAACACTATTAATAGCAAAGCAAACCCCAATAGTTTTTTTTAAATCCGAGTACTGGTATGAGCTCTTATTATGTTATTTTCTTCTCATGTACTTTGTTAAAAAAAAAAAAAAAAAAATTATGTGGTGGAGTCAATACAGAATCAAAATAGAGTGCTTATCAGGAGTTGGAATTTTGTCTTCCTCTTTTCCTATGAATAAAATATGTACACAAGAGGAAAGGCGGTGTGCTTCTTGGCCACGTAGAGTATTTCATTTTCCAATAATTTTCTTGTTTTTGACTTTTTGGTTTTTATTTAATTTGAATTATTTGAAAAATATTAAGCCAGCCAATTAAATAGGTTGAAAAAAAATTAAAATAAAAAGGATCGCGTGAAGCGTGATAGATATTATTGTAATTTGGTCTTTTTTTTTTTTTTCTTTTAGGATTACAATTTTATTGTTTAAATAATTATAGAATTTATGAGCTCCACGATTTTCCATGTTAGCATGACATTTAAATAAAATTATTTTTGCTTAGTCTAAACTTAACAATGAATGAAACTCTATCTCTCTAACAAGTCCAACTTAAACTCAAACTCAAACATGGATAATTTATCTCCAAATTTGCGAGGTTAATCATGAACACTATTAATAGCAAAGCAAACCCCAATAGTTTTTTTTAAAGTCAAGTACTGGTATGAGCTCTTATTATGTTATTTTCTTCTCATCTACTTTGTTAAAAAAAAAAAAAAAAAAAAAATTATGTGGTGGAGTTAGTACAGAATCAAAATAGAGTGCTTATCAAGAGTTGGAATTTTGTCTTCCTCTTTTCCTATGAATAAAATATGTACACAAGACGAAAGGCGGTGTGCTTCTTGGCCACGTAGAGTATTTCATTTTCCAATAATTTTATTGTTTTTGACTTTTTGGTTTTTATTTAATTTGAATTATTTGAAAAATATTGAGCCAGCCAATTAAATAGGTGGAAAAAAAATTAAAAAAAAAAGGACCGCGTGAAGCGTGATAGATATTATTGTAATTTGCTTCTTCTTTTTTTTCTTTTAAGATTGCAATATTATTGTTTAAATAATTATAGAATTGATGAGCTCCACAATTTTCCACGTTAGCACGACATTTAAATAAAATTATTTTTACTTAGTCCAAACTTAACAAGGAATGAAACTCTATCTCTCTAATAAGTCTAACTTAAACTTAAAATCAAACTCATCATTATCATATTTTTAAACAAAATTATTTTTGTTTAATCCAAACTTAACAAGGAGTGAAACTCTATCTCTCCAACAAGTCCAACATAAACTCAAACTCGAACATTGATAATTTATCTTCAAATTTACGAGGTTAATCATGAATACTATTAAAAGCAAAGAAAACCCTAATAGTTTTTTTTTTTTTAAAGCTGAGTAGTGGTATGAGCTCATCTTATGTTATTTTTTTCTCATCTACTTTGTTAAAAAAAAAAAACAAAAAAAAATTATTCTATGGTAGAGTCAGCATATCAAAATAGTGTTCTTATCAGGTTGGAGTTTTGTCTTCGTCTTTTCATATGAATAAACTATGTACACAAGAGGAAAGGTGGTGTTCTTCTTCGCCACGTAGAGTATTTCCTTTTCCAATAATTTCATTTTTTTTGACTTTTTGGTATTTATTTAATTTGAATTATTTGAAAAATATTGAGCCGGCCAATTAAACAGGGTTGAAAAAAAATTAACATAAAAAGGACCATGTGAAGCATGATAGGTATTATTGTAATTTGCTTTTTTTTTTCTTTTAAGATTACAATTTTATTATTTAAATAATTATAGAATTGATGAGCTCCGCAATTTTCCACATCAACACGATATTTAAATAAAATTATTTTTGTTTAGTTCAAACTTATCAAGGAATGAAACTTTATCTCTCTAACAAGTCCAAATTAACTCAAACTCATTATTAATATTTTTTTAAAAACAAAATTATTTTTGTTTAATCCAAACTTAACAAGGAGTGAAACTCTATCTCTCTAACAAGTCCAACTTAAACTCAAACATTGATAATTTATCTCGAAATTTAAGAGGTTAATCATGAACACCATTAAAAGGAAAGCAAACCCCAATATATAAATATATATATATATATATATATATTTTTAAGCTGAGTAGAGGTATGTGCTCTTCTTATGTTATTTTCTTATCATCTACTTTGTTAAAAAAATAAAAAATAAATTTATTTTATGGGAGAGTCAACAAAGAATCAAAACAGAGTTCTTATCAGCAGTAGGAGTTTTATCTTCCTCTTTTCTGATGAATAAACTTTTTACACAAGAGGAAAGATGTTGTGCTTCTTGGCCACATAGAGTATTTCTCTTTCCAATACTTTTATTGTTTTTGACTTTTAGGTTTTTATTTAATTTGAATTATTTGAAAAATATTGGGCCGACCAATTAAATAGGGTTGAAAAAAAATTAAAATAAAAAGGACCGCGTGAAGCATGATAGATATTATTATAATTTGCTTTTTTTTTTTCTTTTAAGATTACAGTTTTATTGTTTAAATAATTATAGAATTGATGAGCTCCACAATTTTCCACGTTAGCATGACATTTAAATAAAATTATTTTTGCTGATTCTAAACTTAACAATGAATGAAACTCTATCTCCCTAAGAAGTCTAACTTAAACTCAAACTCATCATTATCATATTTTTAAAAAAAATTATATTTGTTTAATCCAAACTTAACAAGGAGTGAAACTCTATCTCTCTAACAAGTCCAACTTAAACTCAGACTCGAACATTGATAATTTATCTGCTAATTTGCGAGGTAAATCATGAACACTATTAAAAGCGAAGCAAACCCCAATAGTTTTTTTTTTTTTAAAGCCGAGTACTGGTATGAGCTCTTATTATGTTATTTTCTTCTCATCTACTTAAAAAAAAAAAAAAAATTATGTGGCGGAGTCAGTACAGAATCAAAATAGAGTTCTTATCAGGAGTAGGAATTTTGTCTTCCTCTTTTCCTATGAATAAAATATGTACACAAGAGGAAGGGCGGTGTGCTTCTTGGCCACGTAGAGTATTTCCTTTCCAATAATTTTATTGTTTTTGACTTTTTTGTTTTTATTTAATTTGAATTATTTGAGAAATATTGAGCCAGCCAATTAAATAGGGTTGAAAAAAAATTAAAATAAAAAGGACCGCGTGAAGCGTGATAGATATTATTGTAATTTGCTTTTTTTTTTTTTCTTTGAAGATTACAATTTTATTGTCTAAATAATTATAGAATTGATGAGCTCCACAATTTTCCTTGTTAGCACGACATTTAAATAAAATTATTTGTACTTAGTCCAAACTTAACAAGGAATGAAACTCTATCTCTGTAATAAGTCTAACTTAAACTTAAAATCAAACTCATCATTATCATATTTTTAAACATAATTATTTTTGTTTAATCCAAACTTAACAAGGAGTGAAACTCTATCTCTCTAACAAGTCTAACATAAACTCAAACTCAAACATTGATAATTTATCTTCAAATTTACGAGGTTAATCATGAATACTATTAAAAGCAAAGAAAACCCCAATAGTTTTTTTTTTTTTTTTAAAGCCGAGTAGTGGCATGAGCTCTTCTTATGTTATTTTCTTCCCATCTACTTTGTTAAAAAAAAAAATGTATATATATGTATATATTCTGTTGTGGAGTTAGTACAGAATCAAAATAGAGTTCTTATCAGGAGTTGGATTTTTGTCTTCCTCTTTTCCTATGAATAGACTATGTACACAAGAGGAAAGGTGGTGTGCTTCTTGGCCACGTAGAGTATTTCCTTTTCCAATAATTTTATTGTTTTTGACTTTTTGGTTTTTATTTAATTTGAATTATTTGAAAAATATTGAGCCGGCCAACTAAATAGGGTTGAAAAAAAATTAAAATAAAAAGGACCGCGTGAAGCGTGATAGATATTATTGTAATTTGCTTTTTTTTTTCTTTGAAGATTACAATTTTATTGTCTAAATAATTATAGAATTGATTTGCTCCACAATTTTCCTTGTTAGCACGACATTTAAATAAAATTATTTTTACTTAGTCCAAACTTAACAAGGAATGAAACTCTATCTCTGTAATAAGTCTAACTTAAACTTAAAATCAAACTGTTCATTATCATATTTTTAAACATAATTATTTTTGTTTAATCCAAACTTAACAAGGAGTGAAACTCTATCTCTCTAACAAGTCTAACATAAACTCAAACTCAAACATTGGTAATTTATCTTCAAATTTACGAGGTTAATCATGAATACTATTAAAAGCAAAGAAAACCACAATAGTTTTTTTTTTTTTTTTTAAAGCTGAGTAGTGGTATGAGCTCTTCTTATGTTATTTTCGTCCCATCTACTTTGTTAAAAAAAAAATGTATATATATATATATATATATATATTCTGTTGTGGAGTCAGCATAGAATCAAAATAGAGTTCTTATCAGGAGTTGGATTTTTGTCTTCCTCTTTTCCTATGAATAGACTATGTACATAAGAGGAAAGGTGGTGTGCTTCTTGGCCACGTAGAGTATTTCCTTTTCCAATAATTTTATTGGTTTTGACTTTTTGGTTTTTACTTAATTTGAATTATTTGAAAAATATTGAGCCGGCCAACTAAATAGGGTTGAAAAAAAATTAAAATAAAAAGACTGCGTGAAGCGTGATAGGTATTATTGTAATTTGCTTTTTTTTTTTTTTTTGGTAAGATTACAATTTTATTGTTTAAATAATTATAGAATTGATGAGCTCTACAATTTTCCATGTTAACACGATATTTAAATAAAATTATTTTTGTTTCGTCCAAACTTATCAAGGAATGAAACTCTATCTCTCTAACAAGTCCAACTTAAACTCAAACTCATTATTAATATTTTTTAAAAAGCAAAATTATTTTTGTTTAATCCAAACTTAACAAGGAGTGAAACTCTATCTCTCTAACAAGTCCAACTTAAACTCTAACATTGATAATTTATCTCCAAATTTGCGAGGTTAATCATGAACACTATTAAAAGGAAAGCAAACCCCAATATATATATATATATATATATATATATTTTTTTTTTTTATAGCCGAGTAGAGGTATGAGCTCTTCTTATGTTATTTTCTTCTCATCTACTTTGTTAAAAAAAAAAAAAAAAAATTTATTTTATGGTGGAGTCACCACAGAATCAAAATAGAGTTCTTATCAGGAGTAGGAGTTTTGTCTTCCTCTTTTCTGATGAATAAACTATGTACACAAGAGGAAAGGCAGTGTGCTTCTTGGCCACGTAGAGTATTTCCTTTTCCAATACTTTTATTGGTTTTGACTTTTTGGTTTTTATTTAATTTGAATTATTTGAAAAATATTGTGCCGGCCAATTAAATAGGTTTGAAAAAAATTAAAATAAAAAGTACCGCGTGAAGCATGATAGATATTATTGTAATTTGCTTTTTTTTTTTATTCTTTTAAGATTACAATTTTATTGTTTAAATAATTATAGAGTTGATAAGCTCCACAATTTTTCACGTTAGCACGACATTTAAATAAAATTATTTTTGCTTAGTCCAAACTTAACAAGGAATGAAACTCTATCTCTCTAACAAGTCTTACTTAAACTTAAACTCAAACTCATCATTATCATATTTTTAAACAAAATTATTTTTGTTTAATCCAAACTTAACAAGGAGTGAAACTCTATCTCTCTAACAAATCCCACTTAAACTCAAACTCAAACATTAATAATTTATCTCCAAATTTGCGAGGTTAATTATGAACACTATTAAAAGCAAAGCAAACCCTAATAGTTTTTTTTAAAGCCGAGTGGTGGTATGAGCTCTTCTTATGTTATTTTTTTCTCATCTACTTTGTTAAAAAAAAAAATATATTCTATGGTGGAGTCAGCATATCAAAATAGTGTTCTTATCAAGTTGGAGTTTTGTCTTCCTCTTTTCTGATGAATAAACTATGTACACAAGAGGAAAGCGGTATGATTCTTGGCCACGTAGAGTATTTCCTTTTCCAATACTTTTATTGTTTTTGAATTTTTGGTTTTCATTTAATTTGAATTATTTGAAAAATATTGAGCCGACCAATTAAATAGGGTTTAAAAAAAAATTAAAATAAAAAGGACCGTGTGCAGCGTGATAGGTATTATTGTAATTTTTTTTTTCTTTTAAGATTAAAATTTTATTGTTTAAATAATTATAGAATTGATGTGCTCCACAATTTTCCACGTCAGCACGACATTTAAATAAAATTATTTTTGTTTAGTCCAAACTTAACAAGGAATGAAACTCTATCTTTCTAACAAGTCTAACTTGAACTCAAACTCATCATTATCATTTTTTTTAAACAAAATTATTTTTTTTTAATCCAAACTTAACAAAGAGTGAAACTCTATCTCTCTAACAAGTTCAACTTAAACTAAAACTCAAACATTGATAATTTATCTCCAAATTTGCTGTACATGCAAAGCCGAGTGTATTACTGCAAAGCCATCAAAGATCACACAACAATTTGACCAAAAGTTCAAATACCCATATTCACGCATGAGATACACAGATATCAACAAAAACACACAATCCAAGAGGTATACGGCAAGAAATATATGCTTGGCTAGTTGTAAAATACCCAAGGAAAATACGTTCATCACTTTTTGCATCAAATTTTCCAAGGTTCTTCCAATCATTTAGAATATAAAATTTGCTTCCAAACACTCGAAAGTACTTCATTCTCAGCTTCTTTCCATTCCAAATTTCATAAGTGGTCTTCTTTGTTCCTGCTCGGAAGAATATTCTATTACTAATGTGACATGTGGTGTTCACAACTTCTCCCCAAAACTTTTGAGGAATTTGCTTGTTGAGTAGCATAACTCTTGCCATTTCTCAAATCACCCGATTCTTCCTCTCAACCACCCCATTTTGTTGAGGAGTTTTGGGGCAGAAAATTCCTTTTTGATTCCGTTCTTCTCACAAAACGACTCAAATCTTGCATTCTCAAACTCCTTGCCATGATCACTCCTTATCTTGACAATAGGAACCCCTTTCTCGTTTTGTAGTCTCTTGCAAAGAATTTCCAATTTCTCACATGCTTCTGATTTTTCTCTAAGAAATTCAACCCAAGTGTATCTTGAGAAATCATCAACAATGACCATAATGTACCTCTTTCCTCCTAGACTTTCAGTTCTTGTAGGCCTCATTAGATCAACGTGAAGAAGCTCTAAACAACGTGAGGTTGCAATCACATTCACCTTGTGATGACTTGCCTTTGTTTGCTTTCCCATTTGGCATGCACCACAAATAGTCTTCTTTATCTTTCCAAACTTTGGAAATCCCTCGACCGCTTCAAGTTTAGATACTTTAGCTACTTGTTTGAAATTTGCATGCCCAAATCTGTGATGCCAAAGTTCCAACATGTCAACACGAGCACTTCTACAAGATATGGGTGCCTTAGGAACTACTCCGTAGCAATTGTCGGTAGTCCTATTTCCCTCCAAGACTTGAATCCCTTCTTCATCAATGATTATGCACCCCTTCTTTCAGAATTGAACAAGGAAGTCCTCATCACATATTTGAGTGATGCTTAAGAGATTCACCTTCAACCCTTTGATGTATAAGACATCTTTCAATAGAGGTAATCCGAGTATCTCAACAGTCCCTTTGCCAAGAATTTGAGCATGACTTCCATCGCCAAATGTCACATAGTCACCAACCTTCTATTTGAGAGACTTAAACAGTGATTTATCCCCTATCATGTGACGAGAACAGCCGCTATCAAGATACTATAAACATGAATTGAAAACCTTCAAGGAAGTGTGCACAAACAAGCAAGTATGAGACACGCACTCTTGACCTTCAAACAGAAACTTGTCTACATTTTCCATGCTCTTGTTAGAATGAATTTTCTTTTTCAGATTCTCAACCTTATCACACAATATTCTATTTCTTCTTTTATATTTCTTAATCAAAGAATTAGACTCACATAGACTATTGTGTAAGATGTGATTCTCATTTTCAAAATATTTCAGCATGTGAACAAACATCCTAGCATGTTTCTTTGTTTTTAATAACTCTAGGAGTTCATTGTTAGGACACCCTTCAAACATACTCATAGAGTCATTATCACAAACATTTAAGCCACAATTCAACATAGCCTTTTCCATAGCTTCATCCATAGCTAAGGGGTCTATGATCGCACTTAGGTAATTAAACCACAGCAAATGCACCCACTCTAATACCAATTGAATGTTCAAATATTGTGTAAAACTCCTTGAACGTTTAGACCCCCAAATTACAAATTACTAATTCAAGCTTATTATCAAACAATGTATGTGCGGAATATGAACATAAGCTTAAAACAGAATTGATAAAACAATCTAAACTAAATAAAATCACAACCACAGCAAAAATTAAATGGAAAAGATTAAGGGAAGAGAGATGCAAACACAAAGACAACACAGCGATGTGCTATCGAAGAGAAAACCGAAGTCCTCGTCATAAAACCTCTCCACCACCCTCTAAGCAGTCAATAATCCGTTAGAGAATGAAGTTGGGATACATGAACAGTAGAAGACCCTCCAAGCCTAATCTACCCAATGTACCTAAGCCCTTCAAGTTTCTTGCTCCAACAAGGTTACGCCGAACATTTGTCTTCTCTAACTTACCGGATTCCGCTATAGCCCATAGCATCAACCAATATCAATTGGTCCCTTCCTAACTGCTTCCCAAGCACCAAACAGCCTCTTCACAGATATGGGTATGGTGAGAAAAGGTTTTGGCTAATATACCTCTCAAGAATGTAACAATGGAGAGGGTGAGAGTAGAGGAATTTGGAGAATCAAAGGATGAAGATTGTGGATGAGTCAATTTTGTTTTTCTCTAGGGTTTCTCTCTCAAAATTCTCTCTAGAAGCTCTCTACATTTCGTGGGTATAAGGGTCTATATATAGTAGGGTGTGTATGGAATGCGAAGAGTTAGTTTTGTAGCAAACAGGGTGTTTTGGCGACTTGGTCTCACGACATGACTGAGTCGCGAGTCCGAGTCACAAGCTAACTGCTTGGCCAGACTGGAAGATTTGTCTTGTAGTGCAACAACTAGCATGACCCTTCAACTCCCCTGCATGCTTCACACATGTGCCTGCTTTGGTGACTTGCAAGCCGCGAGCCAGTCGCAAAATCCAGTCACAAGGCCCTGCTAAGTTGCACACTTTTAAGCTTTTCTTCACACTCTCTCACACACTACCCTTACATGATTACCACCTAATACAGGGTTTATAAATGCTGAATTACAATCAAATTTGGCACGGAATAAAGCCAACAAAATGGTTGATTAAATTCAACCTTACATTTCTAAATCTTCTCTATTCTCATTTGTCTGACCAATAGGGTGCCAAGAAAGATAGTGTGGTTCTCACAGAATACCACCATTATAGCTTCCCAGAAGGCTTTTAAAAACCTGCCCATCCACCAGGTTGAGAAGCTGGCTTGGTAGTTGTGATCTTTGGCTTTGCCAAAAGGCTGAGCATTATTTCCTTCACCAATGGGTTTTGATATCTGAGGGCTACTAGTGGGGTAGTAAAGAAACTCTTTGTTCCAAGACCCCATGTATCAAAACCAGAGTTTACTTGTGTAGCCTGCTACTTTGGTGACCATTTCTTGTCGAAACAGATTTGGAAGGGTGTTCTGTTAAACATATGCCACCTCAGACAAAAAGTTCCTCATCTTTTTTATTCAGTTTTTTCTTTCTTTGTGTTAGTATTGTTGAGAGATGTCTGAATAAAGGGCATATTTAAATTTCTCTGGAATCTCTGTTACTTTGATATGGCATACTTCACAAAAATACACTCTTCCTTTTTCTTTTTCTTTTTTCAATTGGTTTTTTTTTTTGTTCTTTATCCCTTAATTTTAGCCCCTTATTAGTTTCTTACTAGATTTAAGATTGAATTCCTATATTTTTAGGGTTTTAGAATTTGAATTTCAAAAATAGTGCTTTTATCTTTTGGCAATTTAAGTTTAGCTTTTTGCTTTTTGTCTAACTGTTTTTTTCTCCCCTAAAAAAGTAATAAAATTGGTTGTTTTTTGAAAATAAGCTACCAAAAATTTTGAGATACCAAAGTGACAAGTATGACACATATGATTTGAATATTTTTCTTTTTGAGAAATCAAATATGCTTGACTAGCATGTTTCATTTCCTTTCCTCTATTAGAATTCAAAGTTAGTCGGAAAATATGATTGATGTAGGCTTTTTCATTTCCTATTTCAAATTTAAATTTGTACATGTTTGAAGTGATTTGCTCAAGGAATAATTATAAATGAATCTCGACCCCCTTGGGTTGCAATTCTCAAAGTTACAAATCCAAATCAACCCACACACAAGTATAATTTAATCCCACAAAAACCACAGCAAGAACAATATTTAACAAACCCATGATTAAAAAAAAAAAAAAAATTTCAGATTGAACTATGAACCTTATTACCAAGAACAAACCACAGTGCAAAAGATAAATGCATGAAGGAAACCAACTGCTAATCATCCTGACTCTGATAGCATAATATAAACAAGAATAGGTGTGGCACTACTGCCGTTTCATTCTAAAAGAAAAATAGAATAGGGATTACTAAATACTCAGTCACATGTACAAAGTTACCCATTCTCATCCATCATAAATGGGGCACAGAAACTGAGGACAATGAAAAATCAAAAAATGAACTACTTTTTGAGGACGAAGAGGAAGTATACAATGGAGGACTTGGGGGTACGGAAACTTCAATTACTCCTTCAAGCATTTGTGTGACCTTCTTCATTGAGGGTCTTAGTGAAGGATCTCCTTGAATACACCAAAGTGCCACAATCACAAGCCTCTCTAGCCTCTTCATGTCATTCCTTGCCTCCTCATCGTTTTCTATCAACTTATCTAATCTTTTATCTTTGTAGCATACATAAGCCCAAACTATAAATGCCTCCTCTTCTTCCCTTGCAAAGGCAATGCAGGACTTGCAACAAATGATCTCAAGTAACATCACCCCAAAACTGAACACATCAACCTTAACTGAAATGGATGCTTGGGTAAACCATTCAGGTGCAAAGTACCCAATTGTCCCTCTTATTGCTGTAAGAGCTGCTCGACTTTGCTCCATCAACAAAAGCTTTGCTAATCCAAAATCAGCAATCCTTGGGGTAAAGTACTCATCTAGAAGTATGTTTTGAGGTTTTATGTCACAATGAATAATCTGGGAGCTGCACTCTTCATGTAAATACATTAGGCCTTTCGCTATTCCAGAAGCAATTTTCACTCTTTGGTTCCAATGAGGCTTAGATATCCCAAAGAGAAAACTAGCTAGAGAGCCATTACTCATGTACTCATAAACCAGAAGCCGGTGCTGTCCCTCATCACAATAGCCAAGCAAACGGACTAAATTCTTGTGATGAGTCTGACCGATAACATTCACTTCAGTTTTGAATTCCTTCTCACCTTCTTCTACTACCTTATCTAACTTCTTGACTGCAACAAATATTTTAGAATCTGATGCAAGGACACCTTTATAAACAGTTCCAAAAGAACCTTTACCCAATATTTGCTTGAAGCCCATGGTTGCTTGTTCGACCTCTTTATATGTATAGCTTCTCACATTTATTGAAAGTGTGCTGTCAATATTCCATGGCATATTCACCTTTTTATGGTAGATGTAGAAACTAGCCACGAAACTAGCTAAGAAGAAAAGGATATTGAGGAATGCAGAGCTGCTAAGTAGTACTGCCAAGATAACTACCATTGGCTCACCTTTCTTATCTGACTTGCCTTTCATATCTGAACCATGGCCTTTAGGTACTTTAATGAGAGCTATTCTTGTAATATCTGGGTTTTGTCTTCCATTGGACAGAGGATACTTCGTCTTCCAGCAAGATTTACCTTTATCATCATAAACTGCCACAACACACAAGCAATCATCGAGGCATAGCTGTCTACACGTTGCCTCATCAACCGCAGATCCTTGAAGAAAATTGTTATCTGAGACCGGCCAGTCTGTGTTTGTTAGCTTTACAAAATCAAACTCGTTATTTGCTTCCCGTCCATTGTGGCAGTTAGATACTGTGAAATTTGGTTTGCAGCCTGTCCAATAGTCCGATTGGTCCAAGGCAGAAAATCCAACAGGACAAGAGCAAGATGCATGACTATAACCACTTTCTTTAGTACAAATGCTGTTGGGTCCGCAGAACCCACCACCATTAGCATAATTAACAAATGCATCACAAATATTATCAGGAATGCCATCTACTTCAGTCCATGATGCAGGACTACTTCCACCACTTGTGGTGTCCTCCTTTCTGAGGTGTTTGTATAATCTGAAGACTCCATCGTGATCAATCCTAGCCATGTCGTAGAAAGTTTCATTTGAGCCAGGACTTTTCTTGAAAACGTTGAACCAATTGGTTAATATTGCGTTTTGGACGCACACGTATCCGGCCTCAGTAAAGTTCAACTGTGTTGCCAAGTTTACTGTCCAGCTAGAAAAATAAGCTTTCCCAAGGATTTCAGATGGCATAGATAGAGAATAAAGCACCAGATTTCCATCAGACTGAAAAGCAAGCTGGAAGCGCCCTTTAGAATAATTTGTGTCAGATTGGCGAGACCTGAGTGTGGTATTCCTGTACAGTGTTTGACCTGGCAAAATTGTATCAGTAGGCTCTTTGAAGCTCTCCCACATTGGATTATATTGCTCATCTAAAATCACCAAGTTCCCATTATCTAGCATAACAAAGCAACTGGATTTTGAACCATTCCTTTGAGGCTTCCATAACTCTTTGCCTAGAGGGTCATAGAGAACAAACTCTTTGTTGCTAGATAGCTTCAGTGCAGAACCTTGTGGTGCTGGATTATTGCCATTTGCAGACCAAACTATGGTTTTTTCTTCTATTTTATCAAACCAAACTGCAAACAAGAATTGATTCAGAGTCTTATCGCTTTGAATAGGATAAAATCCAAAGGAGAATTCACCTGAAGGCGACTTCCCTGGACCAGTTCCTTGCTGTGCAATTAAAGGTGAGTCCAGCCTTATGTTACAGTCATCTTTGGTGTAGGTAAAAACAGTAGGAAGGAGAGGAAGAAGCAGAAGTAGAAGCAAGAGAGAACAAAAATGAGGAAGTGTTGAATTAGCCATTGCAATGGTTATGGCTTATCGGTTTATGAGTTAGAAAGAACCCATGGCAGCCTTTATATAGAAGAAAACGTTTAATGGGTCTTAAACTTGACTTTCTAAGCAGTTGATCGTCTTGTGATTGGAACTTCTAAGAACCACGGTCATTTTTCATGGTCAAGATATTTTTTAATAGACTAACACCAAATTCTTTTGGAAAACGTCTAACTAATAATAAGACTAGCGTCTAGAAAGCATGAATACATCAACTAGTAGAAATATCCGTACCAGACACGTACCCAATGTGATTTAAAAAAATAACTTAAAGTAATTGTCTCTTAAATTTGTAATATTTAATTAGAATTAAAAAATTTATACGTTTCAAGTGAAGAGAATCTTAATCCACCAATTTATATTTTGAATTGAAAATTAGGATGGGTACTTAATTATTTATTTACTTTAAGTAAGTGTAATCAATGTATTCATATAATACCATATCATAGATTTTCAAGAATAGATATATATATATATTTTTAAAAGTCATACCTAGTGCATAAAGCTTTCAAGTCCACAGGGTTTGGAAGAGGTCATGATTGACAATTAGGACTATCCACCACCTGCCTGGACTCGACGATCTCCACCCGTTAACTGCCCGATCCAAGCGGTGGTTCGGTCGGCCGTGGGTTGCCGACACCAGGACCTGATGTTGTTAGTTTGAGTGGCAGGTTGGTTGTTTGGGTAGGACCCGACCTACCCAAAGACTTGTTCTTTCCCTATCAGAAATCGTGAGTTTTGGCCAAAACTTTGGTAAGCCTGACTTTAACTCCGCTAATATTAGGTGATTTAGGCCAAATTTCGACAAATCTAGCCAAATCTCGACCAGATCTCCATAAATCTAAAGGAATATCGACCAGATCTCATTACATTCGGCCAGATTTCTGCCAAAATTTAGCAAGATTGGCAAATCCAAAACCAACTGATACACACCCAAAACAAATACAACCTAACCTGGTTGATCCGAAACTTCATTCGGGTCGGTTGCGAGTTAAAATCTCCCCCACCCAATGATGTCAAGTCAAGTCCAGATTCGGCACAAACCTAACCTGGCCCTACCCATTGTGCATATTAAAATCTCCATTAAACCCATCGTTTATATTAAAAGACTAATTTTTCCATAAAGATTAAATAGGGTAAAAAAATTATCAAGGATTATCTAGATCTAGATCGAGTACCTAAATTGTTATTTTTATAGGAAAAAAAAAAGAAAAAAAAAAAACCCCAATTTCTTAATTTAAAGAGAGAATAACTGAAAAATATTAGAATCATCATCTCAATTCCTGAAGAGGAAGAATAATCAGAAAAAATATGACAACAATCCCAAAAATCATCCTTTCATGAAAGCAAAAAAATATCCTGTAATTTGTTAAAATTCTTTACTCAGAGCTAACCATAAACTTTGTCACTACCATTAGATCCATAACCATAAACTTTTCAGCCCTCAATGAATTGACCCACAATTTGACCATGCTTCAAAGACTCTTTCCCCATCGAAACCCCCATACCATCTTGTGCCACCCACAACCCATTCCCATGGGCAATGAAGAGAGAGAGAGGGGGGATACTTTTTCCCCCTTTTAAGGTATTCATGATTTTTTTTTTTGAGTTGAACACAATTTTTGATAAGAAAATTAAAAATTTCTTAAAAATTTTTGAACTTGACAAAATCCAGTAACAGCGGGGTAATATGCATATTGCCAATAAATCAAAGAATCATTGCTTAGTTTTAAAGTTTAGGGAGTATTGAGGGGCCGAACTAGATGTATGTACTCTAATTAGTATAAGACAACTCTTGTGAATGTTTCAAAGTATCCCATTATTAGTTGATTACAGAGAAAGTGCAAGTAATTAACCCTCGATGTATTGGTGTTTGGCTTGCATTCAAGTGCTCTTGTGTGCTAGAGGCGACTCGAAAACGACATGTATCCTAAAATGACAACATGTTGACCAGGTGTTCTGTCCAATACACGTAAGCATTTACGGAAGCCTCACCCAATGTATTGTCGTATCCAAATAACATAGTATACGACTTATTGGCATTTACTATTTTCATGAGCAAAACTGCCGAAAGCTAGACTTATTCATTTTAGCTGAGTTCTAGAATCATGAGTTCATGTCAATTCCACACGGTTTATTGACTTTATACATGAATTAGTATTTCTGGCCTATAAATGAATCAGTTAGTCCATAATTGTTAGCAGTTTCGGTCTTTGAGTTCTCTGCAGCACAGCACCACAAAATTACCAATTTTAGTTAGACATGACTTTTATACTGAAATTTTCACACCCAACCAAGGCTTTTATTTTTGAATTGTGGTGACCCAGTCAGAATGCGTGTTATGAAATTTTTTATGAAAAATTGGTCAACTTTTCAAGGGATACTTTTTGTGCAGTTTTGTCAAAGGTAGGTGGCGGCAATTAGAGTGTAAATTTTACTATTCTTTGTGATTTTTGAAAGACTTTTTTTTTTTGTTTTATTTTTTGTATTTTTTGGTGTATTTGAGGTTTAAAATTTTGAGAGTGCCTTTGTGCTAGGTTGTTGTCTCAGATTCATTCGGCAGATGCGGGATGGGAACACCTTTAACTTAACTGAATTGAGAAGTTGTTGAAATAGAAGTTCAAATGATTGAACGAAAACATTGATTTTACTTTATAACTCCTTTCTAGCACTCTCAAGCTGAGGTAGCTAGATGGAGACTAGGAGAAGATTAATAGATAAGCTTGCACCACCATCCGTTTTTGTTTTGCCAAGGATCCAAAATATTTATTATATAAGGTAGACAAATGATAACAAGCTATGAAAAAAAAATTGGAGAACAGGGCACATGGCCAAGAGTATGGAGATCCAATTCTTTTGAAGAAAAAACTCTTCCGTTTTCATTATTGTGCAAGTATTTGTCTATCTAACGAGTTGAATGATCATAACAAAATACTAGCAGATTTGCAAAATTTTGAAGTTGAGATTAAATATGAGGATAAAGCTTTTTTGTTATTAACTTGATACCTATGTTCACTTAATTACTACACCATTGTATGGAAATGATAAAGATTATATTTGAATTTATTGTCCAATATCAAGGTGAACTATTTTTTTGAAGACAAGGAAGTAAACAATGAAGGGCGTGGGGGTACAGAAACTTCAATAACTCCCTCAAGCATTTGTGTGACCTTTATCATGGAGGGTCTCTGTGAAGGATTTTCATGAATACACCAAATCGCCACAATCACAAGTCTTTCTAGCCTCTTCATGTCATTCTTTGCCTCCTCATCATTTTCTATCAACTTTTCTAATCTTTTATCTTTGTAGCATTCATAAGCCCAATCTATCAATGCTTCCTCGTCTCCCAATGCAAATGTAACACTGGACTTGCAACAAATGATCTCAAGTAACATCACACCAAAACTATAAACATCAACCTTAACTGAAATGGATCCTTTCCTAAACCATTCAGGTGCAAAGTACCCAATTGTTCCTCTTATTCCTGTGCGAGCTGCTCGAGATTGCTCTGCCAACAAAAGCTTTGCTAATCCAAAATCAGCAATCCTTGGAGTAAAGCATTCATCTAAGAGTATGTTTTGAGGCTTTATGTCACAGTGTATGATTTGAGTGCTGCACTCTTCATGTAAGTACATGAGGCCTCTTGATATTCCAAAAGCAATCTGCACTCTTTGGTCCCAATGAGGCCTTGATATCCCAAAGAGAAAGGTGGCTAGAGAGCCATTACTCATATATTCATATACCAGAAGTCGGTGTTGCCCCTCGTCACAATAACCACGCAACTGAACTAAATTCTTGTGATGAGTCTGACCAATCACACTCACTTCTGTTTTGAATTCCTTCTCACCTTCTTCTACCATTTTATCTAATTTCTTGACTGCAACAAATCTTTTAGAATCTGACGCAAGGACCCCTTTATAAACAGTTCCGAAAGCACCTTTACCCAATATTTGCTTGAAGCCCCTAGTTGCTTCTTCAAGCTCTTTATATGTATAACTTCTCACATTTGTTGCAAATGTGCTATCAATATTCCGTGGCAAATTTAGCTTTTTATGGTACAAGTAGATAATGGCCACAGAACTAGCTAGGAAGAAAATGATATTGAGAAATGCAGAGCTGCCAAGGAGTACTGCCAAGACAACTATCAGAGACTGGCCTTTCTTTTCTATACCTGTATATTTAGGTACCTTGATGAGAGCTATGCTAGTAATATTTGGGCTTTTTCTTCCATTGGACAAAGGATACTGCTTCTTCATACATGTCTTGCCTTGATCATAAACTGCTGCAACACACAAGCAATCATCTAGGCAATGTTGAATACAGCTTTCCTCGGAAACACCAGGTCCCTGAAGAAAGTCGTAATCCGAGGATGGCCAATCCATGTTTTCAAGCTTTACAAATTCTACATGCTCTTTATTTACTTCCCATCCATTGTTGTCGCAGCTAGGCAGTGCAAAGTTTGGTACACACCCTGACCAATTGTAGGATTGGTCCACGGAGGAAAATCCAGGAGGACATGAGCAAAATGCCGTCCCTCTTGAACCGTCAAAGGTACTACAAATGCTGTTGGGCCCACAGAACCCACCTCCAATAGTGTCACCAGAAAGTACACTACAAATATCATCAGGAATGCTTTTCACTACAGTCCATGATGAAGAAGAAGAACAGGTCACAGACTCATCATTTGTGGTGTCCTCTTTGAAGTGTCTGTATAGTCTGAAACCTCCGTCATGATCAATCCTAGCCAAGTAGCAGAAATCTTCTTTTGAGCCTGGATATTCCTTGGTAAGGTTGTGTACTCTGTTTGATTCGTTTGCGTCTTTGATGTACATGTATCCGTCCTCAGTAAAGTTCAACTGTGATTCCCAGTTCAGTGTGCCGGTGGCAAAATAAGCCTTCTGAAGGGGTTCAGATGACAGAGATTTTGTCAGAGAATAAAGCACCAAATTGCCATCAAGCTGTACAGAAAGCTGGAAGCGCCCATCCGAATGATTTGTATCAGATTGACGAGACCTGAGTGCGGTATCCATGTACAATATTTGACCAGGCAAGATTGTATCAGTAGGCTCTTTGAAGCTTTCCCATACAGAATTATTCTGCTTATCTAAAATCACCAAGTTCCCATTGTCCAGCAAACCCACACAACTGGATTTGGAACCATTCCTTGGAGCCTTCCATAACTCATTGGTTCCAAGGTCATTGAGAACAAACTCGTTGTTGCTGTTCTGCGTCAGTTTTGAACCTTGTGGTGCTGGTTTATTGCCATTTGCAGACCAAACTATGGTTGGGTCTTTTGTTTTATAAAACCAAACTGCAAGCAAGAACTGATTTTCTTTCTCACTTTCAAGAGGATGGAATCCGAAGGCAAATTCTTTTGACCTCGACGTGATTGGATTACTGTTTTGCCCTGCAACTAAAGGTTTGTCCAGCTTTATGTTACAGTCTTCTCCGGTGTAGCTGAAAACAGTGGGAAGGAGAGGAAGAAGCAAAAGCAAGAGACAACAAAAATGAGGAAGTGTTGAAGTAGCCATTGCTGCAATGTTTATGGCAAATGGGCTTATGAGTTAGAAAGAACCCAGGGCAACCTTTATATAGAAGAAAACGTCTAATAGGTTTAAACTCGCTTTTCTAAGAACCACTGTTTTTTTTTTTTTTTTTGAGAAATTCTAAGAACAACAGTCATTTGTCATGGTCAAAGATATTTTAATAAAATAATAATAATATATTGTTTGGAAAACGTCTAACTAAAGACTACCGAGTAATTTTTCATTTGTTGACTAGCGAAAGCATGAATACTTCAACAATTTGCAATATCCGTATTGCACATGTGTCCAATGTGAACTTTTGAATACCTTAAATTAATATCTTCTTAATTAGTTATTATTATTTAGAAAAATTTTACTCCTTATGACATTTTGTATGATAATTGGGATTTTATTTTTTTAGATCTAACAATATAATATTTTATTAAATAATGTGACATCAATAAATAAATAAATAAATATATATATATATTATATATATGTGGCACCTTCTATAACTCCTTTATTTCAGTTAACCTTTTTTTTTTTTTTTTCTCAACTTATTACACCTCATCTATTACTCCTTATTCCTCTAACGTTTAAACTTTCAAGTATACTATTAATTCAGCCCTGTTACGTCTAAGTTCTAACCCTTCATTTGCCTGCTCCTTGCAATTATTCAAGTTATATTTTTGGCTTTACCATACTTCTAGCCCTGAGTCTTAACAAAAGACTAAAAAATTTCTGTAATTTTTTAATCTCTCTTGCCTCTCCTCTTCGCTCTGCAACATCACCACCATATCTTCATCACCATCGCCAAACAAATCTGCAACTTCACCATCATCTCTTGAGCCAAACTGAAAAAATTTCACAGCAGAAACTGAAAACCCAAAACCCACCATTTTAGCCAAACGGAAATCCTAAACCACCTACCACCGCCACCAGACAGCCCAAATCTCTACCATTGTCACCCGCGCTGCCGTCGATCTGGAACCCAAACCCAAACCCAGAACCGCAACACCCCCACCCAAAGCCGATGCTTTTGACCTGAGGAGGTGGACGGTGATCTGAAAAAGGGTGGGGATCTGTTTGTTTTGTGGTTCAAAAGGTGATGTTTATGGCCAAGAAAGAAGTCTTAAATCTTTGTTTTGGAAAATTTTCTTTCATTACCTTCTCGCATGATTTCAGTATGGCTAATATGGTGGGTTTGTGAAATCTTTTCAATTGTTCTTCTCAATAAGATGATAATGGGTATTGCCTAAAATCTATGTTAGCAATGTGCAGTTCTTCATTGTTGATTTAAAAAAAAAAAAAACTGGTGCTTCTGCCTCTATAATGTCGGTGGTGATACTGGGGAGAGAGAAGAAGAAGAAGGTGACGTTGGAACTTAAAAACGAGAAAGAGAATGAAATAAAACAATAATGAGAAAAACTGTGGTTGACGTGCCTTCTTTTTAAAAAGCTTTTAGATGAAATAGTTGCCACGTGTAACTCATCTCCCATTACAGAATTACAGTGAACCTCTCATCACATTTGAATATGGCAAAGAGTACAATTGAATAGAATGTATTGATACAACATTTCAAATTGTTCCTGAAATAGATGAGAAGCTCTTTTTGAAGGGTTTTTGAACTCTTAGAAGATGAGAGAATGGCCACAAAATTTGCAGCAAGGAAATGGTTATTGAGAAAGGTTTGACAGGTCATCTATTTTGCTTGTCAAATTGGGATATAATTTAGATTTGGTTCCAGAGTTTTGTCAATGTAAATAAGATCCAATTTTAGAGTAAAGATATTTTTGGAATAGAATTTCTTGCTTGATTCATTGTTATATTTATACCCAAATCATTTTCAACTGTTCAAGGTTTTAATAGGAGTCAGTTTGATTTTGTTGGGAGTACCTGCAGCTGCATGGTGATGTTTACTGTCTTGCTTCATTGATGAAAAAGTAACTAAGTTTATGTACACCGATTTACTTTTTTAAGGCATCCTACTTACAAATTAAAAATAAAAATAAAAATAGTCATTAGTCTTTTATTAACTTATTTTTAGGTGGTTTGGGCTTAACCCCCAACTGTGTTTGGGCTCATGTTTGTAGAATTTATCTCCCTATCTCTTTTATTCACTTAGCAATAAATAAATAAATAAATGATACTACCAGAGCACCAATCAGTATAAGCAAATTTCATGCTAAAATGGCAAAGAGGGTGTTGTTTGCACCCAATGCATTATACATATATAACCTTTTTGGCATTTCTGCCATTTGGATCTCTAAGAAAAACAACCCAAACAATTTATACTTGTGGCCCAATATGTCAAAATTTACCCTATTTGTCAAACTGTATATTGTTTATTATAAAAAAAATGTAAAAAAATTGTGTCATTTTTTTCTTAATGCGGATCATTTCATTTACATATATGAGTTCAATAAACATTATGCTGCTTGCAGTGTAAATTCGTGTAGTAGACTCTGACTGTGGATTGGATGCTATAACATAGAAGTACTGGTAAGAGCATTTGCATTGGACTACTCAATAGGCTAGTCCAGCCAAAATATGCCAAGAAAGCCCAATTAATTGACCCACATTGGACTTGCAACCTAATAACAAAAATTCATGCAAGCTACACTAGTCATCCAAACATAACTGGCATTGCAGCTTAAACAATTGCATTTTTTTTTTTTTATTCATTTTCTTCCTCCATACCTGAGCTGTTTGGTAGTAGTTGGTTGCGGGTGTGGGTAGCAGCATGGGCAAAGGTGTGCAGTGCAGTGTGGCATAGTGGGATTGACATGTGCATTGGCAAAGACAAAGTGAGAAAAATGTAAAGAGTAAGACTAAAAAAACCAAGAAAATCAACCTCCTCTCTTATAGTATTTTACATACATTTAGTCATACCCTCAATCTTGAATAAATTACTTCAAAGGGTTTCAAATATACCACCGAGGTGCTCTCCACGCTTTTCATTGATTTTTTCACACCCC
Source organism: Quercus lobata (assembly GCF_001633185.2). NCBI lineage: Eukaryota > Viridiplantae > Streptophyta > Magnoliopsida > Fagales > Fagaceae > Quercus > Quercus lobata. Next base: position 2,799,522 of record NC_044907.1, on the reverse strand, counting down.
AACCATTTTTTTTTTGGTTAAAATCATTGGTCCCCTCCCATTTTTTCATCCCCCAACCAAATGGACCAAGTGTTTGTTTAGAAAGAAATTGATTTTTGTGTTTTTTGTTTTTGTTTTTGTTTTCTACTCATATGCTGTGGTAGGTTTTTTTTTAATCACCACGTAAGTTTTAAGTGTGCCAACTTGTCATTTGTTTGCCACATCAACATTTTTCGTTAATAAGTTTCTAGTAGAGACTAAATTAACTACAAATTGAAAATAGTAAAGACTAAATTGATTGTTACTAAAATGAAGAAACCAAACTAACTATAACCCCAATGTATGAACTAAAATTGTAATTTCACCCAAAAAAAACCAATATGGAAACATAAACTTAAATTCCTACTTGGCAGCTCTAATGTGTCAATGGCTATATAAGACAAATATTTTTCAATAGCTCTATTTTGTCCCAGTACCTTTATTTTATATGCCATACCAATTACGAAAGGACAATTGACCAAGAGCAATCTTTGAAATTCCTAGAGCCAAAGATGTTGTCACTTGCATGAGTTACATTATGGTTAATAAAATTGCTATATTTGACATGAACCTTAATCATATTATGATAAATACTTGGGTCATTCACAAATACAAGTTGCCATTGAAAGTTCGTCGTCCTCAAAATTTTCTGGCTTCATATCTTGGTTGGAATGTGGTTTCCAATGAGCTTTTCTACACATAACAAATTTCCAGTAAACACATTGTTTGTGCCTATCTCAATGGTGTGTAAAGTCTTGCTCAAGATGGAGAATTGGCACACCTTTCCATTGAAGGTAAGCAGCCCAAACAGTTACTACAGCTAATGATCCTTAATTTATTTTATATAGTTCCCGATGATGAATCAGCTTCAATTAAAACTAAGCTACAACTTAGCATATGATATTCTTTGAATATTTTTGAAAAAAAATTACTACCAAAATTGGTCACTAAAGTTACTTCTCTTCACTACATGAAATTCTCTAGGAATTTAATAGTTATCCTTCCTACTTTGAACATGATTATAATAAAGTGCATCTATAAATGAAAATTCACACCTTTTTTTAAAAAAAAATTTCTTTCAGGTCTTGACTACTATGTTTGATAACCATAAGGGCAATCCTTAAATAATTGGTGACATATTTGCATCACTTGGAATGAAGGTCCATGATGGCAAAAATGGCCCTTATGTGTGGTACATTTTTTTGGTATTTGTTCCTGGAATGTAAGACTTGGTATTTGTGGCAAAAGATATATTTCTTACTATACCTCGCAAAAAAAAAAAAAAAAAAAAAAAAAAAAAAACTAATTATTAACTCAAATCAAATCAGACCAATGGGATAAAGAAAAAGAACTTGTGATCGAGAGTTGGAATGCCAAAATACCTAAATATGCACAAAAGTCTATATAAATTTACCAAAAAGATAAACAAATGTAATGTGACAATTAAATCAAAAAAAAAAAAAACCATTAGTAGAAAAAAGTGGTTGAAACAATAAATAAATAAATAAATCCACCAAAAGAGAAACAAAATTGGAGAAAGAGAGAGAGTGTTGAGCTTTTTGGTTGTGGACAACTTGGAAGGAATAGGGAAGAGAGGTGGAAATGAAGTGAAAAGAAATTTGTATGAAAATTAAGATGGAAGAGGGTGGAAGTAGATGAAAGGTTGAATAAAGTGAAACTACAGAATTTAAAAATATATTACGGAAAAATATTTAAAAATCTATGAAGAGAATCAAATTAAAATTTTAAAAAGACAATAACTGGAAGGGATGAAAGATTGAACTAATTAATAGACAATGGTTGAAGAAGGTAAAAAGTTGAACAAAGTAAATATTACCAAAAAAAAAAAAAAAAAAAGAGGGTTGCTAAAGATGTGGTGCATAAAGAGTTTTATAAAATTTATTACAAAATTTTCATTATCATATAAATAGTATAGATATGTATAAACATTGTTTTTGGTTTTTGATTTTTCATTATTTAGTTTTAAACATTTAAATTAAACTAGATAAATATGTAGAGAAAAAGTTATATGTAGTTTTAAAACTGCCCAATATGAATGTGTAAAATCAATAATCACTTTATATATTTTTGTAAAAAAAGATAATATTAATTTCGTGACTAATGATGTGGCAATGAGGTGGTGTAATAGGAGCTTAGCAACAATAAATGATACACTCAGCTTGCTCTTATATATATATATATATATATATGTATGTATGTATGTATGTATATTGCATTGATAGATATATATATATATATATATATGTATGTATGTATATTACATCAATGCAATTTTTCATAAAATATTAATATTATCCTTGGCTCCAGAAATTATAGATGACTTCAACAAAGAAAATAAGGAAGCATCAACTCACTTGAAGTTATACAGGGGCAACACTAATTGCCATTGAGCCAAAAAAAAAAAAAAAAAATTTGTAGTTACATCCTACATCAATACAATTTTCCATTAACATAACATTTATCCTTGGCTCTTCAAATTGCATATGACTTTCAATAAAACAAAAAAGAAGCATCATTTCAATTGAAGTTAAATAAAGACAGCACTAATTGTCACAAAGTAAAACAAAATCTAGGAAAATTATTGAATACTTCGTGAGTACCATATATGTACTTTCCCTCTCTCATATAAATTGTGGGTCTCACCATAAATTTAATTTGTAATTTTTTATTATAAAATTATGGCAAAAATACACATTTGGTCCCTATATTTTGGGCTAATTCTCATTTTGGTTCTTAAATTGATTTTGCGCCTCCTTAGACCCTAGAAATAGAAAATCATTCTCATTTTGGTCCTTGTCGTCAACCCACTAACAATCCTACGTGACAAACAAAGTGTACTATTGACACAATAAATGCTAATGTAGCTATTAAAATAATAATTTAAAAAATTATTCGACATTTAAAAATTGTCACGTCAGCATATAAATTAATATAAAATAAAACAAAAAATTTTAATGTATCAAAAACAAAAACAAATAATTCAAATACTAAAATAATTCTAGTTTCTCTTAAATAATAATAAAAAAAAAACTGAAGAATTTTGATTTAAACCGAAATAATTCCAAAAAAAAAATACAAATAAAATTTAGTTGAAATTTGCCCAAAAAAAATAAATTTAGTTGTATTTGTAATTTGCCCCAAAAACAAATAATTTTTTTTAAAACAAGTTTTCTCTCTCTCAAACCCGTTAGAGCCCGTGGATTTGTCTTCTCAAACCGTTGGATGTCTCTTGGTTCAAGCTCTTTCGGTTCAAGCCATTGCCACTGCATCTAACGGCCGAAAACCCAGATCACAATACCTATCAGCTCTCACCCTCCCACGCTCTCTCTCCCTCTCAGTTTCCTCTCCATAGCCCAGCCACCTCTAATCCCTCTCTCCCACCCATCATTGACTCTGAGATCTAATATCTATGTTAGAAATATACTTATCATTTCAATCAGTTATTTGAAGTATTAATGAGACCGATTGCTCATCATTTTCTTCAGCTTTTAACCAAAAGGAATTGTCTTTTGTGCTCTTTTAACCTCCACACACCAGTGGCGACGCCACGTTGGTCCCAGGGTGTTCCCAAGAACACCCTGAACTAAATTTTTAAAAAAATTTATATAATAATTAAATTTTTTTTATTTTTTTACCCTTTAAAAAATAGGAACACCCTCAATCAAAATTAGGAACCCTCAAATAAACAAAAAAAAATTATTTGTTCTACTTTCAAGCAACCAAAAAAAAAAAGCCCAAAAAAAAAAAAACCCAAGGTAAAGCAAACCCAACATATTACAGTAGCAAACCCAAAGATTCTCAAAAAAAAAAAAAAAAAAATCCCAATATACTGATCAGATTCTCAGAAACCAATGGACAGTGCTTCAAAGAAAGATAGAATCCTAACCTAAATTCTAAAGAAAAAAACCTAACCCATAAACCCAATATACTGAGCTCCAGAATGGCAGAACGCCAGAACCAACGGATCGGAGAAAGAGATCGGAGATTGGATCAGTCTTCCTCTCCTCGACGTGCTGCCCGAGTCCCGACAGCGTCGCCCCTCAGCCTCAGGCCTCCTTGCTCCCTCAACCTCAAGGTATTTCATCTCTATCTCAGTCTCTCTCTCTTCATCTCAAACTTCTCAGTCTCTTAATCTCTCTCTCTTCATCTCAGTTTCTATTTATTAATATTTACCTTGTTTTTGGCTTTATCTGGTGTTGGTGTTTTTTTTTTTTTTTTGGCTAAATTATCCGGTGTTGGTGATGGACTGATGGTGTAAGGTGTTGGTGAGATTATTAATTGTCTTTTAGTGTTAGTGTTGGTGTTGGTGTCGTTTGGTGAGATATAATAAATTGGCTTTATCTGATTGGCTCTAGTCTTGTGATTGGGACCATGGGGCATTGGGGCAGGGTAGTGCAAGTGTTATGTGTGCTTGTACTAGTGCTAGTGCAAGTGTGCAACTAATAATTAATAAATATGGCTGTGTGCTATGTGCTATGTGCTAGTTGATTAGTTCAACTAATGGTCATAAAATATATAATGAATCACTCTTTTTTACACTTGGACTTAGTTATATGGCCTATAAATTTTTGTGCTGCACAATTTATTGACTTTTTTTTTTTTAAGTAATAGTGTGATATTCCAAGTATCAAACAACCATAGTAATTAGTTGAACTAATTAATTTTGTTTGTTTGGGATATTAATTAACCAATAATTAATTGGGGAAAGCAACTAATAAACAATAATTAATAATTTAATTAACCAATACATTATAAAAGACAAATAAATTAAATTATATTAGGCTAAATAACAATTAATAATTTTATAATTAATGAAAAAACAATATAACAAATTATGGTTTATAAAAGACAAACAAATTAATGAAACAACTAAACAACAATGCATTTGGAAAAAATTTTTGGAGCCTCTACTAGGAAAAATTATACTTCTTAAGGAACACCCTGGAAAAAATTCCTAGAGTCGCCACTGCCACACACCGAGAATGGAACCCAACATCAATAGAGTAAACAATAGTGGTGATAATGGGTAGATTACCATCATTGTCAACATCTATGGAATGGGGTTTATTTCATGTGCTAGTTGGTCATTTTGACATCAACCAACGATTTCTAAAAGCTCCCATTTTGGGAAGAACAATATGGTTTTTTGGTGTTGATTTGGTTGTGTGAGATTCATTTATTTCTTTGATGATTTTGATTTTGGTTGTTTGATATGAGTTAGGGATTATGATATTCAAATCTAGATTTTTTTTTTTTTTTTTGGGGGGGTTTTAGTTATGTGTGGCATTATGATCTTTGTGTGATGAAATTGTTGTTAAATATTTGACACATCATTTTCATGTACACAACCAAACACTATAAAATGAAAAATATTTTCCTAAAAATATTTTACTTCTACAAATATTTTACATCAAAATAAACGGATTGTAAAATACAAAAAATTAATTAGAAATTTTATATCTCGAAATGTAATAAGAAAGGGGTTTTAACTAAAAAAATTTAATATAGAAAATCAAATAAATATTATTTAATTAATATTAAAAAAATCCATCTAAATATATTCCCAATTTATACTATATACTATTATACTTTATATAGTATATAGTATAATGCCTTTTTAAGATAGTATACTTGTGGGTCCTCAATTTGGGATCCAAGCCCAACAGGTATGGGGTTCAGGCCCAAGGAGCCCGAAACAATGAATTTATAGAGAGTGGGTTACAGAACTAGGCTCTAACGAAGTACATACTAGTTAACATTAGGCCATACAACAATTAAAAGTAAGAAAAATCTCCTTTATGTCCATTAGATATTCGGTTCGAGGAGACGTGGGAGATGTATCTCTGTCCCTACTCAAAAGTTATGGTTCTCACTCTGTTCTTTTGTTCTAAGTTCCCCCTTTTTTTTTCGTCCCTTTCTTCATGGGGACTCCCCTCTCTTATATAGCCCTTTTGAAATCATTAGGACCTTACACTTGTTAATCATTTGGACCTTCACTTGAGTGCTCGTCCCATCGGACATCTCCCCCATCTTTCTATGAGTTGCGGTAACTAAGGTAACACTGTTCGTAAGTCCTCTCCACATTAATGCGGCCAGAAAAGTAGCTGTCATGCATTTAATGTGGCAGTTGTAGCCTCTCCCTTGGTATCCTACACTTTCTTCCCTCTTACAGGATTGCGGGACTCATCCCTGTTACTAATACTCGTTGTAGTGGATCCTTATAGCTGGCGGAGTGCATGTTTAAGCCATATTTGGTACATTCGAGGAGACATTTCTCCTCGAACCACCTTTTAAATAATTTTGGGCCCATAAGAATTGCGTCTGGAGCCTTTTGGGTACCCACACCTTCTCCTCGAACGTGGTCGAATTTTATATGGGGCCCAAGGCCCATTGTAGGGTCTTGGGACTTTACCCCTACAATACTCTTAAAGCATCCGCAGCCCGCCTAGCATATCCTATATCTTGGGATGATATACCATTAAAGGCCAAAATTCACCAACATTCGGACTTGTAAACATTCGGAATTGTAAAATTTTTTACAATTGTGCTACAGTAGCATCTTATTTATAAGATGCTACTGTAGCATAATGGTATTTTTAAAAATTAATTTTTAATCGTCTCTCTCATACTTTCTCTCTCCTCTCTCTCTCATTATTTCTTTTCTTTTCTTTTCTCTATCTTCCTTCTCTCTCTCATTCTGCCCTCCTCTCTTCAAACTCAAAACCCCATAACCACCACACCATGGCCTGGGGTTGTCGTGGCATCTATACAATAGCATCTTGTTTAGATTTTGTTTGGGTTTGTCATGGGTTGCGTGGGTTTGCCATGGGTGGGTTGCGTGGGGGTTGCAGTCTTAGAGGATTCAGTGAGCATTTGGACTACTTGTTTGAAGGAGGAAATGTCTGCTTGGACAAAGGTAGTCAGATAAGGGTTGGCCGATTCGGATCTGGTGATTGGTTTTGTTGCTTGGCGTGGAAATGATGGTGGAGTTGGAGGTGGTGTGGGTTGTTGTTGCTATTGCTGTTGTTGTTGTTGTTGTTGTTGTTGCTGTTGGAGTCCATTGCCACTGCTACTGGTGCTACTATTTGAGTTGTGGCTATTTAGGGATGGCAGAAAAGTTGGGTTTTCATGGTTTCTATGAAAGATTGTTGATTCCATTTCTATCTCTCTCTCTCTCTCTCTCTCTCTCTCTCTCTCTCTCTCTCTCTCTCTCTCTCTCTGTGCATGAGTTTTTGAGGAAAAAAAATAAAAGAGAGAGGTTGAATGGGTGCTGCAATGGTGGGGTTGTGGGGTTTTGATGGTGGTTGTGTGGGGTTTTGGGTTTGTTCACGGTGGAGAGAGAGAGAGAGAGAGAAACGAGAGGAAAGAGAGAGATTATTATTGCAAATATATATATTTTATTGTGTAGATATATTATTTTAATGTATTGAATTGAAATATAAAAGTTGTGATGTTTGGTGTATTGTAAAATGGTATTGTATAATTAATAAAGTAGTTTTTTGAGATGATAAAATAGGATAGGATGAAATTTTCGGCTGTGGATGCTCTTAGTCATAGATACAAGAAATAATATCTTTTTTTCAAATCTTAACTACCAAATAAATGCTAAAAAAAAAAAAATTAATTAAGAAGCTTTAATTTAGGATGTGTTTGTTTGGATGTGAAACATGGTAAATGGAAAACTTTGGAGAGAAAATGGGCAGAAATTTTTTTTTGAAATATGTTTGGTTGGATGAGGAGAAAGGAAGATAAATGGTGGGGCCCAAATATGTTTTTTCTCTGGACCCACCAAAAAGTTTTCTCCCTAAAATAGAGAGAAAACTAAATGGGGATTCATTTTTTCTTAATTGACAAAAATACCCATGTGCACATGAGCTTCTTCAAGTTGCCGTTAATTTTTTTTCTTCTCCCCAAAATAATCATTGCCATTTTTTTTTGTTTTGGTTTTGTCTGAGCTGTAAGTAACGTTGCCTCTTTCTTCTCTTTCTTTTTTTTCCTTTTCTTTTTTTATTTCTTTTGATTTTCTAGGGCCCGGGTGAGCTTCTTTTTTCCTTTTTTTTTTTTTTTTTTTAAGGCAGTAATGTTGCCTCTCTTTTTTTTTCCTAGGGCCTGGGGTATGATAGGCTTTTTTTTTTTTTTTTTTTTAACTAGACGTGATTTTTGTTGGGGACATGATTTATATTTTTTAATAAATTTGGGTGATTGCTCTTTGTTTTTTTATGGTTATTTGTCACTTTTTTGTTTTAATTATGCATTATTCTTTAACAAGGGTATATGAATATATTTACTCAAACTCATTTTTTTCATCCCTCCACTTTTCAACTTCCAACCAAACAAAAAAGAAATAAAATAAATTTTTTTCTATCCTCTCACCATTTTCTATCTTCCTACTTTTCTCCCCTTTCAACCAAACGGACCTTTAAAAGAGCAATGTTGAAAAGGCATCTTAAGGTATTCAAAAGTATTCGCATTGGATAGGCATCCATGCATTCTTGACGCTAATGTTACTAGTTTGACATTTTCCAAACAATTTTTTGTTAGTGTATTATATATCCGAAGAAGACTCGGGCCAAGAAAAAAGACATTGGATCTTATTACGAGATTTAAAACCAAGTTTAATACCAACCAAACATTTTCTTCCATAAAGGTTGTCGTGGATTTCTTTCTAACTCATGAACCCAAAAACCTGTGCAGTGGTTTCTTCAACACTTCCTCATTGTTGTTTTCTCTTGCTTATGTATACTTCTGCTTCTTCCTCTCCATCCCACTGTTTTCACCTACACCACAGATGACCGTAACATACAGCAAGGAACTGGTCAACACTCAGTTATTTACAACGTAACCTATTATCATCTATCTCAAATGCTTACCTTTCAACTGAGAGTGATTATACGTACAATGAAGGACTTGGGTGCACAAAAACTTCAATTACACCCTCAAGCATTTTTGTGATCGTTTTCTTGAATACACCAAATTGCCACAATTACAAGCCTCTTCATGTTATTGCTTACTTCCTCATCGTTTTCTATCAACTTAACTAATTTTCTTTTTTAATGAATTTTGTTGATACGGCACCGTTTTGCCTTAGATTTGCTAAAGGATTTATTGAAACGGTGTTGCAGCACTTGAGTGTAATGAGTTCAGTAGTTTGTTATTAAACACAGAACACGTGTTATTGGCAGTTAAGTGTGACGAACTTTCCCCATAATCTTGAAATTAGTTTCAGAGTTTTCTTCTTCTTCAATTAGAATGTATATAAATAAATAAAAAAACACTCAAAAAAAAAAAAAAAAGAATGTACATAAATAGCTAGTCTTTGTAATCAATTCTCACAACTGTTTGGGATTCACTTATTTTGTTGAAATTGAAAACTTTTTGCTGAAAGTACTATAGATAAAACTAAAAGTTAGATAAAATAGTACAGTTAGTGAGACTTATGAGTAGTATCAAAAAGTAAAATGAGACTCACGAATAGTAGCAAAAATGAACTGAATAGTAAAATAAACTGGTAAAAAATAAATTTATCCAAATGGATATCTCTCTTTTCATTCAATAAAACTGTGAGGTTTATTTTTGGAGAGATTCTTCAAGTGTTTAGAGGTACCAATAAATTTGTTCAACATTAATAGTATTTTTTTTCTTTTCTTTTTTCTTGTTTTTTATTTTTTTATTTTATATTTTTATATTTGAGAAGAAACATTAATAGTATCTAGGTGTCTTACATTGATGACTTTGATAGCGAATTATCCAGTTCCTAGTTCTCTCAGAATATTATTACCCAATTAATGTTCAAAGCCTGCCACAAATACAATGAATGTCAAATTGAACTTGCTAGTTGCTACAGGTCATGTACCAACTGAATCGTAATGATTCCAACACCATGCATAATATAAAGCACAGTGAGACTAAAATTAGACGCTCCTGAACGCATATTCAGTCTCTTCAATATGTAAAATTCCTTTACATGCGACTCGGGAAGACCATGCACAAAATAATTAAGGGAAAATATGGGATCGTCTCACTTTTCTGTCATCAAGGTGGTTAGAATATGACATCAATCCCATGAGGTATAATCGTGAGAGAGTATGGGTTCAATTTATGTGTACATTATTTTGTCAAATTTATGTAGAAATACATCTTAACATTAACACTCGTTATAAGAGCAAAATATAATTGGTGCAAACACAAGGAAATTGGAAATAGAACAAGAGAAAGTGAATAGACACACTTCTGGATAAATCTTATTTGAGATAATTACACAACAAAATTTTGGCTGTGGCATAATGCTCACCCTCTTTAAAATGAGATTCAAGCCCTCAAATGGCTAAACGTCGTGACCAGTATAAACCTTCTCTAACTTGTCTCTTCAAAATACAACAGTCTAAGAAATGTCGTATAGCTTGAACAACTTTTGAACAAAGTGTAAAAGCCCAAAGATGGTATCTTTCACCTCAACAGTGACCGCAATTTGGTTATTGAACCACGATTTGGTTCTTGGGTTTGAGCAGTGGCGGTTCCATGAATTTTTTTTAAGGTGATAATTACGAAATTTAAATTATACAAAATATAATTAGAAAATAACTTCATATATTGACCAAAAAAAAGACAAATACATAAAAGTTTTATAGTTTTCTTGTATGAGTTTTCATATTTTGAAACCGTTGCATAATAATCTCATTATCAATATTGCAAGCTACATATCTTTTAATGTACTCAACCAAGCAATTATTCATCCACTGATCTCTCATTCGATTGCGCAGCTAATTTTTTTATTTAATAAATCAACTCAACTTAGTAGTCTTTAATTGTATTAAGAAGAATTTTTGCTGTGTTCATAGATTAGTTTAATAAGAATTCAAGTCATCAATTCAATTAAAAAAAAAAAAAAATTGTCTTTCACCGCCTCAAAATCTAGTCTTTAAGCTTTTTTAAAGACCATAGTTCCATTGGTCTGACTGACCCGTGTCCCACAACACAACCACTCACCTCTACGCAAATTAATCTATATATACATATAAAACCAAAACCTTTAGAGCTCCCACATTTTTACACATCAGCATTATTAAAAAAATAATAATAAATATCTTTTTTCTCCCCATCAAATACAAATTAAAATCCCGATACTTCTTGAAAAAAAAAATTCTCTCTTCTCATCTCTCTTCTCCCTCCTTCGAAGCAGCTACCGTCTCTCTCTTTTCTCAGCCTTTCAACCAAGGGAGTGAATACGGGACTGTCCTGGTTGGTACAGCCAATATATTTCGTACCGGTACTTTGACTAGCACTAATTTAAACACAAAAACACAGTCCCTTACCAAGCAGAAAGAACTTCGGCCATTGCTGCTGAGAGAAACCTTCGTCCATGGACCAATACTTGATGCAATGGCTGCCAGTTATATAAGGAAACAAAGAGAGATCTGCAACTTGTATGAGGAAAGACTAAAAGAGAGTGAAATATATGTTTTTATTTGAAATTAGATCTTAATTTACCCTTTGTGGACGTGGAGTAGTGTGTCAAATATTGTGGAGAGGTAATGTGTGTCAGTGGCTGAAGCCAGCTGTGGAGTAAAGAAGATAATATGCAAGAAAAAAAGAGGGAAGACAGTAAAAAGGAAAAATAAAAGATATTAACACGTAGAAGAGTAGATAAATCATAAATATAGTTTTTTTTAATGGGTTTGGTTTATCTCCAGTATTTTTTAATAGAGAATCGTTTTTTATTCTAAATACACGATAGCAAGTGGTGGTGAGTTTTAATCTCTACATTTTATTTAATTAGTGGATGATATGACAGTTTCTCATTAAAAAAAAATTTCAATTAAAAAAGTATTGGAGATAAGACAAACTTTTTTTTATAAGTCTAAATTAATATATAGATATACATTTAGCTTGCGGCTTGGTTTATTTCTCAAAAAAAAAAAAAAAACTTGCGGCTTGGTTTAAAAAGCTTTTTTTTATTTTTTTTTATAACTATTTAGCTTATTTTTGCTACTATTAAGTTTATTTTTACTATTATTCATGGGTCTCATTATACTTTTTAGTACTATTTATGAGTTCCATTGTACTATTTCAGCTACCTTCTGGCCTTATCTATGGTACTTTCAACAACAAAATTTCAGTTTCAACTAAATTAATTGTTCCTAAACAAACACTTAAAGTGTAGAATTTTTTTTAATCAGGTATTAACTTCTACGGTGGATAAAAGAAAAAGATAAAAATTAAATAAAGATTAAAGATAAAGATAGGAGAGAGAAAAAATAGAAAGAATAAATCAAATCAAATAGGAAAAAAAATAGAAGATTGTGTGTGTGATTGAATAATCTTCTAAGTCATATTTAATAGCTTTTCCGTACATCGCACGGGTTAGCGACTAGTTATTCATATTTCGTAACACTAAACAAACACTTGTTATAATTAAAATACTATGCGCATCTGGTGATGTTTGGTTACAATAATTCCAAAACTCAATTGGGACGCTATAATCTTATTCAATATTTTTTTAGTAACGGTAAATTTTGATAAATTTGCCATTAGATTATATATTCTTTTTATATCTTTCATGTTTGTAAAATTTTTTAAAAATTAAAAGTTAATCATCATGTCATCAATAAATTATTTCAATGATACGTTTTTAAGTTTTTATCACAATAAAGTTATTATCAAGTTTAAGTTAGATTATAAGTTTTATAATCTGACGAATTAAGCAGGTGGGTTTGAATAGGTCATTAGCTTTTCATGTCAACCCCATAGGATTGGAAGGCCCATGACCTGAGATCCAATACCCAGCGCCTAGGAGGAGTTAATTTTCTAGGCCCCTTTAGAAATTAAAGTTTATAGAGTGAGCATCTTCTGACTTTGAAGTTTTAAAGTTGGTTCTTAATGTTTTAAAAATAATTAAGGATCATTATGTTAACAGATATTATTCTCATTTTCTTTTTTTCTTTTTTATAGAAGCGATATTATTCTCATTTTCTATGCAGCTGATTTAACGATGCCATAACATTTAGTCATTTAATAGCGACATGACAATATTTTTAATATTAACAAATTACACATTAAAAAACACAAGACCTACGGAAGATCAAAGATCAAAGCCAAATCCATTTGAAACGGGTTTTCGTCAAATCAAAACCAAGCTAAAATTTCCATAAAAAATAAAAATAAAAAATCAAGCTAAACTAATGCCTTTTGGGACCGATAACAATTATTTGAAATTTTAAGAGCAAAAAGCATCCACTTGGGTAAACTTCAAAGTCTAACCACGTATTTTGGCCATTTTTTAAAAGAAAATTCAAGGCAAAAATCTACTTTATATCCAATTACTTTCACCGATTGTTATTTTAGTCCATTCACTTTTATCAATTGTCATCTTAGTCCACAATGTTTAAATATTGTCATTTCAGTTCATTAACTTTGAATAATTGTCATTATAGTCCATTGAATTTAAATATTTTTAGTTTTTGGGCTTAAATAAATTAATAAAATAATCATTTGTAATGACAACCTGGTGTGTATGGGATAGGAAATGCATATGTCCGATATAATAGTCAGATACTCAAAAAGGTTTAGATATCAAAAAAATTTTAAATTAAAAAAAAAAAATCATTTTTCTTGATATTGCATATTGATAATATGAATTACCTATGATTGCAGTGATCGAAAAGGAGAAGCAAAGTTATATGATTTCTAGTTTGTCTATTCATCCCAGCCTAACCATATAATACTGAAGGAATTTTTTGTTTTTTTAATTATTTCTTATATGTGTGGATACAACTCTAAACTTTGAAGGTGTCTAAAATGCATTTTTAGCCTAAAAATTATTAACAGAGTGGGTTTTGATAGATATTCTATTTTCAAAGTTTCAGGACTACACTGATTAATTATAATCCTATAACCAAAAGTTTGAAAACGTAGTTTGTCATCTGCTTCCTTAACTGCAAAAGTACACTCTTTGTTGTTGTTGAGTATTTGAAGTTAGATCTGTATGAATAACCCTACAAAGCTACACTGAGGCTTTGACGCTTTGTTTTGTCTTTTCAATTAGCAGTGCAACAAGCACGCCACTTTGTTCTCTTGATTTTAGACAAAAAAAAAATCACATTGAAAAAGACATTTATAGATACATGGAGAGAGAGAGACAGAGAGAGAGAGAGAGAGGGGAAGACGAGCACAACTTTTGAGGTGCAAACTACGTAATGATACTACGTAATGTGAAAGTTTCTAACCCAAATTCCTTCTTTTTTCCATTAAACAGTGTTAATATCAGAAAATCTCAGTCCTCCGCTAAACATTGTGTTGTGTTAATTCAAAGAGAGAAAGAGAGTAGACTGGCACAACTTTTGAGGAGAACAGTGTAATTATGGAAATTTCCAACCAATTCTTTGCCCTGCCAAGCACTCTGAGAGAGGGAGAGGACAAACAAGTCTGGCATGGTGTACGAAATTTCCAACCCTTCGTTTGACGTTGTAGGAGCAGATTGAAGATCACGCGCATTTAGAAAATTTCCATAAAACCTTCGTTAGAGCATAAAAGAGGACAAATAACTTCTTATAATATTGCTTTGTGGCCAGTTTTTTTTATTTTTGCTGAATATTGTGACCCATTTATTTTAAAGTTCTTTTTATATTGCTTTTCACAAGCTTTTTAAGTGAATTTTACATTACTTTTTGACCAGTTATAAAAGTTTTTATTTTACATTACTTTTTGACTAATAATAACGGTTTACATCATTTAATAAAGAGTTAAATAAATCTTAACTCTAACTCAACTTGGGTTCCATATAAGATAGAAAATTAAATGATCTTAGAATTTTAATAATCAACTTGATTCAGTTTAGCACAATTAGAGCATCCACATCAATAGATGTAAAAATTGTGTAAATTTACACATCTAAAACTTACTTTTTCTATTTTACACTCTCACTTTTACAAAACAACCACATCAGTTTGTCTATTATACACATTTATTCAAATAAAATATTCAATTCACACCCACCGTCAACCCACCGAGCCACCATCATCAAACCACCCAGCCATCATCTTCAACCCATAAATCTTCAGCTAATTCATTCTTATCAAACCCATAAACAGTCAAGAAAATTTTAAAAAATAAAATAATAATAATAATAATTCTAAGCAAAATTATGAGCAGCCAAACAAAAACCCAGATGATTTTCTGAGTAGCCAAACAAAAACCCAGGTGCGTTGGTGTTGCTCTATTCCTCCAAGGTTCCAGGCTTCAAACGCCTAGCCGGATAGAGTTTTTCTAGGTGGGTTTCTTGTCGAGCCAGACGAAACCGCATGTTGCGTTTGGGTCCCACCAGAGCTCGCTGTATCGGCTACGCTTGTTCCACGTCTGAACCATGCCGGTGAGGCCGAGGAGGAAGGCGGCGCAGGGGATGAGGCCCATGAGGGCGATGGCGAAGGATGTTGCTCCGGTGGCATCATTTTGGCTAGCCGGAATATCAGATTGAAGAAAAGGATTTGAGATTGAAGAGAAGGATCTGAGAGCAACAGCAACAAGGAGAGGGACTGAGATAGAACGAGAGAGAGGTGAAAGTGAGGCGAAGGAGTGAGAAAAAATTAATAAAATAATTATAAACGAGCTACAGTAACCATGTAAATTTGCACAGTTACTGTAGCTCGTGGAAACGTTTACACGATTTTACACATTTTTACACCCACTGATGTGGGTGTTTTTTTGCTCAAAATGTGTAAAATTTGTACTTTCTTCTAAAATGGAAGTCTATACATGGGCTGATGGGAATGCTCTTACAACCTATCTCACAAAACCCGAAAATACTTTATTATTGCTCATGTTATTCAAACAAATTTAAACATCATGTTATTCAAACAAATTTAAACATATTTTGAGGAGGACCTGAGTTTTAAGTTTCAAGAAGTGAAAATCACAACCACCCTGTCATTTTTCCTGGGATATATTTATGGTGAAATTACCAATTCAAAAAATTCTCCCACAAAAGTTGGCATACACCTTGTATTTAGCTTATGTTTGGATAGCGGCCACGTCCAGCGTTTTTGCTATGCTTCAGCTTTTAGTAATATATAGATATAGATATAGACTAGATGATATCTCACACGATACACGAATACTTTATAATTTTATTTTGAAATAGTTTCTTGCTATTCTTTATGACCTATATATAACCTTAAACCTTGTGCTACGCAGTTTGAAGAATTAGTTTCAATTATATTATACTAGGCTTTGGAATTGTAAAAACTCTTGTTAGTTGATTGAGATTTTGTGCCAAAGTTTCGAGTCTAAGGGAAAAACATGATCTCCTTTTTGTGGGCCGATGGTGAGTATTTATATTTAGTTTTTGGAGATGCTTGTAACTGGTTTTTTGGTTGAGAGGAGAAAAACTTTTAAGGGCGTGGGGTTAGGAATTGTTGTAAGGTTGAATTTATTCAACCATCTAATTGGCTTTATTCCGTGCCAAATTTGCTTGTAATTCAGCATTTAGTAACCCTGTATTTAGGTGGGTTTGATGTAAGGGTAGTGAGTGAGATAGAGTGAAGATTGCTCAAGAGTGTGCAAGAAAATAGAGACTCGCGGCTGGGACTCGCGGGTGACTCGCGGCTACAAGCCGCCAGACGCAGCACACGTGCCAAGCATGCTGGAAGATGAACAGTCATGCTAGCTGGAGCACTACAGGACAAAACAAGACAACTGGCCATACGGTTATCTTGCGACTGGATCTCGCGACTTAGTCAAGCCGAGAGGTCAAGCCGCGAGCCACCCCTGTTTTGTAAAACCTGACGTTTCACATTCCTCTCCCACTCCAGTATAAATACCCCTTTTACCCACGATTGAAAGAGAGCTTCCAGAGAGAATTTTGAGAGAGAAACCCTAAAGAAAAACAAGATTGATTCACCCCCAATCTATACCTTAGAGTCTCTTCAAATTCCTCAACTCTTTTCCTCTCCATTGTCAAATCTTTGAGAGGCATTATACCAAACCTGGTTCTCACCATCATCATCACTGTGAGACAGCTATTTGGATTTCTGGGAAGCAGTTAGGAAGGAACCAATCTTCATTGGTTGATGCTACGGTCTAGTAGCGGAATCCGGGAAGCTAGAAAAGAAAAAGGTTCGGCGCAACCTCGTTGGAGCAAGAAGCTTGGAGGGCTTAGGTGCACTGGGTAGATTAGGCTTAGAGGGTCTTTTGCTGTCCATGTATCCCAACTGTATTTTCTAGTGGATTGTTTACCGCTTGGAGGGCGGCGGAGACGTTTTACGCCGAGGGCTTCGGTTTCCTCTTCGATAACACATCGTGTGTTGTCCTTGTGTTTGCATCTCTCTTCCCTTTATCTTTGCCTTTTATTTTCTGCTGTGGATGTGATTTATAATTGGCTTAGATTGATTTCCAATTCTGTTTATAGCTTATGTTCATTTTCCGCACACTAGTTGTTTGTCATAAAGTTTGAATTGGTTATTTTGTATTTGGGGGTCTAAACGTTCAAGGGTGTTTATAAACGTTTTTGAATTTTCAGTTGTCCCCCTTAAGCCCCTAGCCTCGCTCACGTTTGAGGGAATAGTCAAGTATCGAGACGCTTTGCACGCCTATGTTCATAAAAGAAAAAACATACTACTTGAATTTGTTATACTAATTTGAATGTGAATTAAATATTTGTTTTGTCTAGGGGTGAGCCTCTTGAGTTTTTAAATTTGTCCCCTTTATTTTTATAAATTCAATAGAATTGCCTCTCTTCATTTTTTTTTTCTTCTAATATCTACTTTTTCCCAATGTGGGGCCCAATAGTTTATGGGCCAGGCCCATTTACTCGTGGGGAGTTCAAAGACCCAAGCCGAGGAGGGCTATGGCCCAAGCTCAATAATATAAAGCACAAGATAGCCTTGGGATACAGCCGAGGATCGCTCAGTCCTCGGCAGACCCAAAGTCTTACCGGAAAGAGGGGCAAAAACGGTATAGGACTAAGCTTGAAAGAAAATCTAAAATATCCAGGGAAAGCTGCCCTTACTGCCATTCAATACTCTGCACCTGACAGAGCCGTATTTTTCGGCTTTTACAACCACCCCCAACGATTTTGGGTATGGGCTGATGGGACAAGTATCAGTCTTGGAAAGTTTGACCCTACACGTGGACGAAGAACAGTGAACGAAGGCTAGTATGAAAGGAAAAGTAAGTAATCTAGAGAGGAGGCTGGGAAAAATGGCCAAAAACCAGAGCCTCCCAGCCCACCTCCAGGAGAAAAACTCCAGGGGTGAAGATAACTTAACCATGCACGAACACCACGAAAAACCCACCGCTTGGTGACCAAGGCCTAGCCTTTCAAGCCCACGCTCTACAAATGATATTGTTTGGGCCGTTTTACGTGCGAACCCAACACTGTTACGGTTCGTTACAAATCGTGTCCTTACAATTGGCGCCGTCTGTGGGAAAGGCTTATGTGTTGGCATAGACGGTAGGTCGAGAGAGTTCATTTGTCATCTCTAACAACTGGTTATAGAGTTTTAGTGTAAAGTTCCGCTAAGGTCTATGCTTCTTGACTAGGGGCTACGCTTGGTAGCGTCAATCGCACGGATAATTCTAGGGGCTTGGCCGAGGAGCTAACTCCCCTAAAGCCAAGGTCCCACGCAAAGAGAAAACTGAGTTTTGGACAGAACCAAGGCATTGCATAGTTCTCGGACTCAAGCCTATGGGGAAACCAACTACTTGGATGAGAAAACTGAGTTTTGGACAGAACCAAGGCATTGCATGGTCCTCGGACTCAAGCCTATGGGGAAACCAACTACTTGGATGAGAAACTGAGTTTTGGACAGAACCAAGGCATTGCATGGTCCTCGACTCAAGGTCTTGGATGAGAAAACTGGTTTTGGGACAAACAAGGCATTGCATGTCCTCCGGACTCAAGCCTATGGGAAACCAAACTACTTGGATGAGAAAACTGAGTTTAGGACAGAACCAAGGATTGCATGGTCCTCGGACTCAAGCCTATGGGGAAACCAACTTGATTGAGAAAACTGAGTTTTGGACAGAACCAAGGCATTGCATGGTCCTCGGACTCAAGCCTATGGGGAAACCAACTACTTGGATGAGAAAACTGAGTTTTGGACAGAACCAAGGCATTGCATGGTCCTCGGACGCAAACCTATGGGGAAACCAACTACTTGGATGAGAAAAAGATTGAGTTTTGTAAGATTGGCTACTTAATAAAAATTCTAAGTTACTCAATCCTCGGCTCAAATACTGTAAAAGGTTAATGCCAATAGGAGTGTTAAGAAGATGGTGAAACGCCCCACTATTCAGTAGCCTAAGGGGGCTGTTCATTTTGCGGGTGATATGTCCTCGGATGGTCACTTCCTACACCGCATCGAGCATTCAGTTATCATCTCGGCTAGTTTTGGGGTAAGTATCGTTTTTCACAGGTCGGCATTGTTGTGCCAAACAACTCTATTAAAGTTATGGTGATATCTTTTTCTTAGCAAGTATTTTGGCCCTAGGTGTCATTGATTCAAATGCTATATTATTGTGCCGAACAACACTTGCAAATTCGTAATAGCGCCCTTCTCTTTGATAAAGGATTAGGGTCCCAAGTATTGTACTCTAAGGTCGGCGATATTGTGCCAGGCCGACTCAGTAAGCTCATCATAATGTCCTTTCGTTTCCTGCCTAATGGGAGTTTCAGCCCTAAGTATCATTCGTTCCATTCAGTATTATTAAGCCGGACTGTTTTTATAAACACAGAGCAAGATCTTTTTATTAACTGGGACTTTGGTCCTAGACGTCGGTCGCGGTTTAAAAATAAAAAGAATTTACAAGATTGTATGTCTACGCATTGCGTTATCATTTCGAAAATATAGAGATAGAACATGTCAAGTAAAGTGATGACAATTTTTATTAATATAAAAATGTATTACAACGTACAAAGAGGGGCTTAAACAAGCCTATACAAAAGGTAGATTGCCAAAACAATAAAAAAAAAACAATACATTAAGTAAACAATCAGATCTCTTTTTAAACTCGTCTCCGAAATCCTTCCAAACTCTGCCTCAGTCGCGCCCATATCGAGAGAAGGACCTTCTTCAGAAGAAGATGGAGGAGATAAATGAAGAAGATGGAGGAGATGAATGAAAAGAAGGAGGAGAAGAAGAGGGAAGAGATGAAAAGAAAGAAAAAGGAGCAAAAGAGGGAGAAGGAAAAGCACCAGGATGGATCTGGTGGTGGAAAGAAGAAGAAAGAGAGGTAAAAGGAGGCACCAGTGAACGAAGAGAGGAAGAAGCAGGGGCACTTAGTCCCTGCCTCAGTCCTGACTCCTAACACACTGGTGCCATGTTAGGTATGCTCATGAGAGAGCGGTTGGTACTGATAATGGGTGTCTTCGACTCAGTCACGCCGAAAGTTTGACGTGACGAGTCCCTGCTTCGGATTTTGGCTGAAAGGAAGGTGAGACAAATCTTGAGTCTCCGCCATCCTTGCCCTGACCGAGCCATTTTGAGTTTTATTAGAACATGGTACTTTTGGGAGGGGTATGGTTCTTTCATTGCTTATTACTATGGTGAACGTATCACAATTTAAGGTATAACCAGAGGGTGAAAGTAAACTCTGGGAGGAGTCTAAGGGTTTCAGATTTTGGTGGGATTAAAGGGGTTCATGTATGGGAGAAACAACTCTCGCCTTTTCTTTTTATATAAGGGGCGAAGCGGAAGGAACTTAATGTGTTCAGATCTCCAAGGAAATCTGCAAACAAGAATATACCCGTTCCGCTTCCCCACATCATCAATAACCATTAGATCTGAAAGGTCTCGTAAAGGGAAACTATTAAAGACACGCTTTGGATAGCCAAACGGCATGAGCGCGTCGTGAATAAATTAAGAGGAACATCTCGTAGACCGGTACATTTCCTGGGCAGGTGGAGAACCGCCAGCATCAATGAAAGGCTGAATTAAATGAGCCATAATAAAGGCTCGGTATTACCAAAACCCCCCTTTCCAACCAAGAGGTCGGACAACAGGGTTTTGAGGGGCTATTGTGGGGCCCAATAGTTTATGGGCCAGGCCCATTTACTCGTGGGGAGTCCAAAGGCCCAAGTCAAGGAGGGCTATGGCCCAAGCTCAATAATATAAAGCACAAGATAGCCTTGGGATACAGCCGAGGATCGCTCAGTCCTCGGCAGACCCAAAGTCTTACCTGAAAGAAGGGCAAAAATGGTATAGGACTAAACTTGAAAGAAAATCTAAAATATCCAGGGAAAGCTGCCCTTACTGCCATTCAATACTCTGCACCTGACAGAGCCGTATTCTTCGGCTTTTACAACCACCCCCAACGACTTTGGGTATGGGCTAATGGGACAAGTATCAGTCTTGGAAAGTTTGACCCTACACGTGGACGAAGGACAGTGAACGAAGGCTAGTATGAAAGGAAAAGTAAGTAATCTAGAGAGGAGGCTGGGAAAAATGGCCAAAAACCAGAGCCTCCCAGCCCACCTCCAGGAGAAAAACTCCAGGGGTGAAGATAACTTAACCATGCACGAACACCACGAAAAACCCACCGCCTGGTGACTAAGGCCTAGCCTTTCAAGCCCACGCTCTACAAATGATATTGTTTGGGCTGTTTTATGTGCGAACCCAACACTGTTACGATTCGTTACGAATCGTGTCCTTACACCCAACATATATAACAAAAGTTTTTCATTTTTGTTTTATAATATACTTTATATATATATATATATATATATATATATTCCTTTTTTTCTTTTCAATTTCATGAATAATTGAATTTAGAATATCTAATTCGCCACTTTAAAAATATTATAGAATCTTTTATGAAAAAACTGTTTTCATTATATTTTTGTTTTAAAAATAATAGGAGAAAAAAATAAAGTTTTTTTTTTTTTGAGCAAAGACAAAAAATAAAGTTTGTGACTCTAGATAATTTTTTCTTTTTTAAAAAAAAATTTTAGAAACAGACTCTAGATAAAGCTAATCGGTCAGATGAAAGTATAGGAAAAAAATTAAGGGATATTTTGGTTTGGTTGCAAAATAACTTCATCTTTCC
Source organism: Quercus lobata (assembly GCF_001633185.2). Classification (NCBI taxonomy): domain Eukaryota; kingdom Viridiplantae; phylum Streptophyta; class Magnoliopsida; order Fagales; family Fagaceae; genus Quercus; species Quercus lobata. The sequence goes on along the minus strand of NC_044907.1, from coordinate 2,777,448 downwards.
TTGAAAGCTGACAGTCTGATCCACGTCTAACGCTCACATCCAGCTTTTTCCTACTCCCAAAAACATTAGTATTTTAATGTAATTTTATACCAGTGCTGCACAGCAATACGTTAACAAGACCCATAAATACATAAGAAATGTTAATGAGTGTCTTTAGGATACTGGTTAATAATTCATTTTAGAAAATTTTTAATACCACTTTTATAGGAAATGAAAAAGTTATCAAAATATTAATTTTTTTTTATTTTTTATAAAAACTTTCTTTAAATGTGTTAGAAATACAGAATGATTGTATTGTATTTCTCAAGTAATAGAATATACATAAGTGCCTTTATATAGGAGGCAGAGTGTGCAGTACAAGTAAGTGTGCTATACAAGTAAACAAGGTGGGCCTAAAGCCCACATATCCTAATACACGTTAACAAAATGAATTATTAATCAGTGCCCTAAGGACACTCGTTAATATTTTCTAAGTACATATACCATTTCATCGTAATTTTCTGGGCAGGGCCACAGGGGGATGCATATTTATTATGATAGGACAGGGACCATGCATTTGTTATGATAGCATTGGTAGGCATGACGTTCATGTATTCAGACTTCTTAATTAGATTTTAATGCAATCCTATTCTTGGTGAGGGTTAGGTGAGCACTCGCGTCTTCCAAGTTGACAAGCCTGTTGGATTCCAACAATACAGTCAATGGCTCTACCAAGTTTCATGGAACCGAAACCGTTGTCAAGATATCGTCGAAACCTTGTCATGTTTGAGAACATTTTTATCGTAATATTTCCATAATTAATGAGGTGTCTGTTTTTTATAAGATAAAATAAAATAATAAATTATCATACTGAAACTAATTACAATTGAAAATAAATTTATTGTGAAAAGTTATAACATTTTTTGAGGTGTTAGTTGCATATAGATAAAATAAAATAAAATAAAAATAAGATATATCATATGAGGACGTACCACAACATAAAATAAATGTATTGTTAAAATGTAACATTTTATTGTTGATATCTATGTGTGTGTAATTTTGAAAAGAAAGATACAACAAAAAAAAAAAGTGGAAAAAAAAACTGATTTAAAAAATTAATTTTTTTTGTTTTGTATTCTCTAATTTCAAAATACGATGTGGCAACAAAAAAGGATAATCTCGAATTTCACATTTATTTTTTTTAATCTTTCCTTTTAAAGATTTTATATATAAAATTTGGTAATTATGTATAAAAATATGTTTTAAAGAGAAAAGATTATAATATTATGTGTATATATATATGTGGGGCCCAAATGATCTATGGGCCAGGCCCATCTACCCAGGGAGAATCCAGAGGCCCAAGCCGAGGAGGGCTATGGCCCAAGCTCGACAAAATAGCCTTTGGATACCGCCGAGGACAGCTCAATCCTCGGCAGACCCAAAGTCCCCCCAAAGAAGAAATAAGGGTAAAGACGGTATAGGACTGAAACTTGGAAGAAAGATCTAAAATATCAAGGGAAAGCTGCTGTTACTGCCATTTAATGCTCTGAACCTGACAGAGCCGTATTCTTTGGCTTTTACAACCATCCCTAACGACTTTGAATATGGGCTGATGGGACAAGTATCAATTTTGGAAAGGTTGACCTTATACGTGGACGAAGGACAATAAACGCAAGAAAAGATAAAAGGAAAAAGGAGGAACCTAAAGGGGGGGTTGGGAAAAATGGCCAAAAACCAGAGCCTCCCAGCCCACCTCCAGGAGGAAGACTCCAGGGGTGTAGGAAAGCTTAAGTTCGTACGAACACCGCGAAAAACCCACCGTCTATCGAACAAGGCCTAGCCTTCCAAACCCACGCTCTACAAATGATATTGTTAGGGGCCTTTTCACGGGCGAACCCGACACCGTTACGGTCCGCCACGAATCGCGTCCTTACAATTGGCGCCGTCTGTGGGGAAGGCTTGTGTGTTGGTATAGGAAGTGGGTCGATAGAGTTTCTTCGATATATCTAACCGTCGGTTATAGAGTTCTAGTATAAAGTTCTGTTAGGGACTATGTTTCTTGACTAGGGGCTGGGTTGAGGAGCTAACTCCCTTAAAGCCAAGGTCCCCTGTAAAGAGCAAACTAGGCACTTGGTAGCGTTAACCGTGTGGATAAACTCTAGGGGGCTTGGCTGAGGAGCTAACTCCCCTAAAAGCCAAGATCCCACACAAAGAGAAAACTAGGTTTTGGACAGAACCGAGGCATTGCATGGTCCACGGACCCAAGCCTCAGGGGAAACCAACTACCTGGATGTAATGAAAACTAGGTTTTGGACAGAACCAAGGCATTGCATGGTCCTCGGACCCAAGCCTCAGGGGAAACCAACTACCTGGATGGGGAAAACTAGGTTTTGGACAGAACCGAGGCATTGCATGGTCCACGGACCCAAGCCTCAGGGGAAACCAACTACCTAGATGTAATGAAAACTAGGTTTTGGACAGAACCAAGGCATTGCATGGTCCTCGGACCCAAGCCTCAGGGGAAACCAACTACCTGGATGTAATGAAAACTAGGTTTTGGACAGAACCGAGGCATTGCATGGTCCTCGGACCCAAGCCTCAGGGGAAACCAACTACCTATGTAATGAAAACTAGGTTTTGGACAGAACCGAGGCATTGCATGGTCCTCGGACCCAAGCCTCAGGGGAAACCAACTACCTGGATGTAATGAAAACTAGGTTTTGGACAGAACCAAGGCATTGCATAGTCCTCGGACTCAAGCCTCTGGGGAAACCAACTACCTGGATGAGGAACCAGCTATTTAAAAAAAAAAAAAAAAACTATGGCGCATAAACCTCAAAATACCATCCGAAGAGAGCTCCGCGTTAACAGATGGGCTAATACCTTGATTGCATGGATTCCTCGGTCTACCCTCTGATCCCCCAATATCAAAGGGGTTGATGCGACACGGCGCAACATATTATCCAAAAGCACAACCAAAGTCCCTCGCTACTTAGCTACCCTTTCAGACGAATTATTTAGAGATTATCGTTCTCGGACATTGGTCTAGCATGCATCGCGTAGTACTCAGCGCTTATCCCGGTTAGTTCCAAGAATTTAATTTATTGAAAGTTACCATTGTTATACTTGATAATATTTGTGAGTTTAAATTATTAGGAACCTGTGTTAAAGCATTTTTTCTGCCTGGAATATCCTTAAGGGCAAGCTTGCATTTAATATTCATGCATAAAGTAGTTGTTACGGAGAAGAAAGATATGTATGGAGAAATAGACACATATTTTATTAAGACAAAGGAACAGTACAGTGTACAATGAAAAGCTGAAACAAGCTTACACTAAAGCTGACTACATAAGTAAAGGAAAATACAAGCGAGTGGAGATAAGGCCGTGGGGACAGCTCAGAGGAGAGGTTGGCTACTGCGCCAAGTTATTGTCTAAGGAAACTATTCCCCGACACTTCTGCATGCCCATAACTCAGGCAGCCAAAGAACCTGACCTCAGGCTAACACCATCTACAGAAAAGGTGCTAGGAGCTTGAGGTTGGGAAGCCCCCACAAAAATTTGCCTGCTACAAGGCAGACAGTGCTGATGGTGGAAATTCCTTCTTTGGACATACCGAAAAACTGGCATGACCAGAACCTGCTTCGGATTTTGACTAAAAGAGGGAAAAAGACCCTCTCCCCTATGACGAAATGGAATGCTCCCTTGAACTTGCACCTCCTTGGCCCGTACCTCCCTACTCTGAGTCTCGGGGGGACATGACGCCTTTGTGGCGGAGGGAGCTCCTTTTTCCCAAGCCCTGCCTCAAGCATGATGAACTAAGGGAGGAATCTGAAGGATTTGTGTGTGGATAGAGCAACTTTCTCTCCTATTTTTGTTAAAAGATAAGGTGGTGGCATTTAATTCACGCAGCGTCTCAAGGAACGCTACAGACAAAACGTCTCTGGCACGATTTCCAATGTCGTCTGCAGCCCTGAAGATAAAGGAGTCTCGAGAAGGAGCACCTCGAACATCGGGACGCCCGAAAAATACCGCGTGACCTAAAATTACGAAAATACCCCCTAATTTTTGGGCCCAATAGATTCGCGGCCCAAGCCCGATTCAGCACAGGGGCCCGGGGACAGAACCAAGGCATTGCATGGTCTTCGGACTCAAGCCTATGGGGAACCAAGTACAAAAAATAAAAGTTACAAGTTCGGACAGACCAAGGCCTTGTATGGTCCTCGGACTCAAGCCTATGGGGAAACCAAGTACAAAAAATTATAAAAATTACAAGTTTTGGACAGAACCAAGGCCTTGTATGGTCCTCGGACTCAAGCCTATGGGGAAACCAAGTACAAAAAATTATAAAAATTACAAGTTTTGGACAGAACCAAGGCCTTGTATGGTCCTCGGACCCAAGCCAATGGGGAAACCAAATACTTGGATAAGAAAAGGTTTGAATCTCGTAAGATGGGCTACTTGATAAAAACGTCAAGTCACTTCGTCCACGGCTTAAACACCATAGAAGGTTAAGGCCAATAAGGGTGTAAGGAAGGTGGTGGAAAACCCCAGCATTCAGTCGTATACGAGGGCTATTCATTTGGCAGGTGATATGTCCTCGGATGGTTATTCCTTACATGACATCAAGCTTTCGTTTCTCCTCGGCTAGCATGGGGTAAGTATTACTCTTCACTGATCGGCCTTATTATGCCAAGCATTTCTATTAAAGTTATGGCGATATCTATTTATTATCAAGTATTTTGGTTTTAGTCGTCATTGATTTAGATGCTATATCATTGTGCCGAGCAGTGCTTGCAAATTTATGAAAACGTAAAGACATAATATGCGAAATAAGGTAGACAACAATCTTTATTAATATGAAAAATTGCTACAACATACAAAAAGGGGCTCAAACGAGCTTATACAAAATGTGAACTGCCTAAGCAACCATTACATCTGTAGTACAGAAAAGTAAACTGTCAAGCGTCTTTTAAACTCGTCTTCAAAGTTTCTCCAATCTCCGCCTCATTGCTGCTCATACTAAGAGAGGGACTCACCTTAAAAAAGAGAATGAATGAAGAAGAAGGAAATAGTAAGGAAGAAATCAATGACGAAGATGGAGGGGATGAATAAAGAAGATGGAAGACATGAGTAAAGAAGGAGGAGAAGAGGAGAGAAGAAATGAAAAGAAAGAAAAGGAGCAAAAGAGGGAGAAGAGAAAGCACCAGGTCGGAACTGGTGCTGGGAAGACTATAAGGAGAGGGCGGGGGAGGGCACCAGGGAGCAAAAGAGGGAGAAACAGAAGCACTTAGCCCCTGCCTCAGCCCTGACTCCTAACACGCCGGTGCCATATTAGGTACGCTCGTGAGGAGCCGGATGGTAATGATCTTGGGTGTTCTCGACTCAGTCACGTCGAAAGTTTGACGTGACGAGTCCCTGCTTCGGATTTTGACTGAAAGAAGGATGAGGTTGATTTTGAGTCTTCGCCATCCTTGTCCCGATCGAGCCATGATGAGCTTTATCGGAACGTGGCGTTTTTGGGAGGGGTGGGGCTTTTGCATCCCTTGTTGTTACGGTAAAGTGTATCACGATTTAGTGTATAAACCAGTGGGTAAAATGAACCCTAGGGGAGGCCAAGTATTTCAAATCTCAGAAGGATGAAAAGGGATTCTTTACAAAAACAATAACCTCCTCCTTTCCTTCTTATACAGAGGGTGGAGCGGGAGACATTTAATAGGTTCAGATCTCCAAAGGAATCTGCCAACACAAACATGCCGGTTCCGCTTCTCCACCCCATCAAAACAAACCGCCAAATTAAAGTAGTCTCGTAAATAGTGGTCATTAAAAGCACGTTTTGGAATACCCAAACGATAAGAACGCGTCAAGCGCGAAATCAAAAAAAAAACCGTCTCATAGACCGGTGCATTTCTTGGACAGATGAAGAGCCGCCAGCATTATTAATAGGCCAAATTGATTGGGCCGTAGGACGAGGTTGGACATCACCAAAACCCCCCTTTCCAACCAAGAGGTTGGACAGCCGGGTTTTGAGGGGCTATTGTGGGGCCCAAATGATCTATGGGCCAGGCCCATCTGCCCAGGGAGAATCCGGAGGCCCAAGCCGAGGAGGGCTATGGCCCAAGCTCGACAAAATAGCCTTTGGATACCGCCGAGGACAGCTCAATCCTCGGCAGACCCAAAGTCCCCCCAAAGAAGAAATAAGGGTAAAGACGGTATAGGACTGAAACTTGGAAGAAAGATCTAAAATATCAAGGGAAAGCTGCTGTTACTGCCATTTAATGCTCTGAACCTGACAGAGCCGTATTCTTTGGCTTTTACGACCATCCCTAATGACTTTGAATATGGGCTGATGGGACAAGTATCAATTTTGGAAAGGTTGACCTTATACGTGGACGAAGGACAATAAACGCAAGAAAAGATAAAAGGAAAAAGGAGGAACCTAAAGGGGGGGTTGGGAAAAATGGCCAAAAACCAGAGCCTCCCAGCCCACCTCCAGGAGGAAGACTCCAGGGGTGTAGGAAAGCTTAAGTTCGTACGAACACCGCGAAAAACCCACCGCCTATCGAACAAGGCCTAGCCTTCCAAACCCACGCTCTACAAATGATATTGTTAGGGGCCTTTTCACGGGCGAACCCGACACCGTTACGGTCCGCCACGAATCGCGTCCTTACAATATATATATATATGTGTGTGTGTTATAAGAGCGGGGGAAAATGTAAATTTTGAGATCTTTCTCATTTAATTACATATTCAAACACTCATTTATTTAGGAGTATTTTTAAGAAGGCTAAATATTCTATAATTAAATGAATATAAATAAGCAATTACTTGAAAATGCTAATGCTCTTGTAGGGAATAAAAGCTGAGGGGGGTTTTGAAAAACTACGTACTAAATCTATTGCTTTCTTTTTCTTTTTCTTTTTTCCTTTTTCATGTAATTGCTCTTGCATCTTTTGGTACGTGACAAGGACATATAGCAGAATTCCGAAACTGTTAAGTTTTAATTTGTAGTTATGTGAAACAGTGTAAATTTTAATTTGTGCCGGTACAATCTGCCAATTTCAATGGAGTTGCATTAATGTTGTGACAGTGTACTCTACCGCTTATTCTAAAAAAAAAAGAACAAAATTACATGAATTTAGAGGGAAATTCTTCAACTTTTCATATTTTTTTTAGGTGAATTTTGAAAATTTAACCATTAAAATTCATGTTTCTTATGTTCTTAACATGTATATCAAATTTCATTCAAATCGGATATTATTTACTATTTGATCAATTAACTTATTTTTTATATACAACTTTAGATTACAAAAACTTAAAATTATAATATTTATATGATGACATAGTAATTGATTTTTGATTTTCTTAAAATTTTGTAAGCATTAAGGATGTAATAAGAACATGCAATCTAACGGTTAGATTTTCAAAATTCACACTCAATATAATTATAAATGATGAGTTTGTAGGGTTTCTAACCCGAATATCTTCTTTTTTCCATCAAACAGTGTTAATGTCAAAGAATCTCAGTCCTCCGCGAAATATTGTGTTGTGTTAATTCAAAGAGAGAAAGAGAGTAGACTGGCACAACTTTTGAGGAGAACAGTGTAGTTATGGAAATTTCCAATCAATTCTTTGCCCCGCCAAGCACTCTGAGAGAGGGAGAGGACAAACAAGTCTGGCATGGTGTACGAAATTTCCAACCCTTTGTTTGACGTTGTAGGAGCATATTAAAGATCACGCGCATTTAGAAAATTTCCAAAAAACCTTTGTTAGAGCATAAAAGAGAACAAATAACTTCTTATAATATTGCTTTGTGGCCAGTTTTTTTATTTTTGCTGAATATTGTGACCCATTCATTTTAAAGTTCTTTTTACATTGCTTTTCACAAGCTTTTTAAGTGAATTTTACATTACTTTTTGACCAGTTATAAAAGTTTTTATTTTACATTACTTTTTGACTAGTAATAACGGTTTACATAATTTAATAAAGAGTTAAATAAATCTTAACTCTAACTCAAACTCAACTCGGGTTTCATATAAGATAGAAAATTAAATGATCTTAGAATTTTAATAATCACCTGAGTTTTAAGTTTCAAGAAGTGAAAATCACAACCACCCTGTCATTTTTCATGATATATATTTATGGTGTATTTGCCAATTCAAAAAAGGGTTGTGTTAACTGACACCTTAAAGTGCCCGTTAACAACACACTTTGGATAATTTTTTGGGTAACTTTTTCAGCTTTTGGCAGTTTTTCAGTTTTTGGCAATTTGTTTTGACAATTTGTTTTTCTTTTTTAAATGAAACACAAAAAAGGAAATGTTAACCAGCACCCCACTGTGCTTGTTAACATTTCACTTCAAAAAATTCTTCCACAAAAGTTGGCATACACCTTGTATTTAGTTGAGAAACAGATAAAAGAATTTGCTTGTACTATATAATATATATAACAGCAGAAGCCTCATTTAGACATGTAAGAAAAAAAGTTATTTAAAAATCTGACACATTACCAGCCAAAAAACACGGAATTAAAAGTGAAAGGTTGTGCCTTTTGGGTCTTCATTATGGGCTTTGCTTTATTTAAATGACCTGGATTCAACAAAGGCCAGAGACTAAGTGCCATTTAAAAAGTATAAGTGCTTTCTTGGAAAGTGGTTCATAGTGAACAATGAACACTAATCCATATCTTTAGCATTATGAAATTTGCATTATTTATGAATACCTATACCACGACAGTCAAAACTTCACATCCATATGTCTTTCCACTCACCACCATTAGAATTTAAAAAAAAAAAAAAAGTTTGAAGAAGATAATTCCTTTTCTTTTCAATCAATAAAGAATTTCATTAAGGAATGAAAAAAGATTCAAAGGCCTAGCCTACATGCTTTCATGAGCAAAGAGATAAAAGTGCTATGAATATATGAAATAGGGATAGGCCCCCAAGATGAAACCATATTGGCCCAACAAGATTATGAGGAAATTTCGAGTGTCTTTCTGAAGTGGATTGTAAAAATGATGTGGGATCCGTATGGTTTAAAAACCATTGGCCCATAATTCATCCCTCATGCTCAAAATGCGTTAAACAATATATATATATTAGCCAAATTTTAGAAAAAACTTGATTAGATTTTAATTGGATTTTTAATTTTGTACCATGTGTCCCATTTAATTTTTAATTTTGTGCCAAGTGAATTATTGAGTATAAAAATGAAGAGTCTAAATCCAATTAAATTCTAAATTAGATTTCAATTGGAGTCTAATTTTTCGTCATGTGTCAATCTAAGTTTTTAATTTTTGTGGCAGTAAATTATTGAGTGCAAAAATCAAAGATTCTAAAACCAATTAAATTCTAAATTATATATATATATATATATATATATAAATATATATATATATATATATAATGAGAAACCATTACCTATTTTAGAAATGTATGGTTTAAAAAAAAAAGTGTAAGATAAAATTACATATAATTTGAACCTCTTCTAAAAAAAAATGAAGATATAGATTCTATCTTGTGGTTTGTTCGAAAGTCTACGCATTGTTGAAGAAGACCTCAAGTCAGGGTCTTGGCATCCAAGGCGTTTTTCCACCCACTATCATGAAAAGCTCGGATATGACTACAATTAAATATTTTCAATTTACAAGTCATTATAGAATAACATTTATTTCTACATCTAAGTTGTCTGGACCAGAAAGGAAATTTATCCTTCAATGGTGACATCTTTTAGATGTCTAATATAGTCTAATAAAACAATAAAACACTCTCATCTCTTGAAATTTGAAAAAATTAACACATTCCACCTTTTGTTTATATTAATAACGAAATATTCCAAATTTCTATAAAAATCTCTTTACAAAAGTTTGAACAAGGTTAGTAAAAATATAATTGATAATTTTAGAATAAAAATGCAAAATTTATCAAGCACCATAGGGTAAAGCCGCCCCTGAATCCTTCAATTTCTTAAAACCTACACTCAGGCTTGATTGCTTAAGTGTTATCAATTTGCTACTAGCTAGTTGAAGTACTTGGAGACGGAGATTGTACCATAAAATGATTCTTGATAGGGGGTTTCATTTGAAAAAAAAAAAAAAAAAAACCAATGTTAGGCTGTATATTCCAGCAGATAAGACGCACAAACTATTTTCAAATACACTTTCCAACAGATTCTCTATCTTATTATCTATTTCATTTAAATATTATTTCTTCATTCATTATTTATTCTTTTTTTAACAATTACATAGTTTCCAATATTTTTGTATTCAACACCTAATTATTATAATAGTAAAAAAGGATTTGAAGAATGAACAGTAGCTCATCAAACTTGATGAGCTATTGTTCATGAGCTAAAAAAAATTTCATGTATAGAGAGGCCATTGGAGCAACATTTTGTGGTTATATTGTCTAAAATAGAGAGTATTTTGTGTTTGCTGATGCTATTGGAGATACTCTAAGAGCATCTCCAACAAATTCATCAAATTTTTGTACTGTTTGGAGAATGAACAGTGACTTTTACCTTTATCTATCTACTTTTTCAAATACACTTCCAACAGATTCTCTATCTCATTCTCTATCTCATTTAAATATTATTTTTTTCATTCATTACTTATTCTTTTTTTAACAAGTACACATCTTCCAACATTTTTTTATTCAACACATAATTATTATAATAGAAAAAATGTATTTGAAGAATGAACATAGCTCATCAAACTTGATGGGCTACTGTTTATTAGCCAAAAAAAAATCCAGCTATATCGAAGTTGCTGGAGCATATACCGTACACAAAATCTCCAAATTTTAGCTAATAAAGTTGGATACCGATGCTCTTGGAGATGCTCTAAGACACACAAACCATCAAGAAGCAAAAAGTTACACCCATTACTGATAAAATGGAGGTTTCTCCAGAACGAATCTTGTGCTTTCATCGAAATTCTAAAGTTTTTGCTTTAGTTAAGACTTAAGAAAACCTAGACCAAGACTTGGCATCCATATCTTCTTTCCACCCCACAATACCATGGAAATCTTTTTCTAATTTAGTAATATAAAATAAAAAAGTGGAAGAAGATAATTCATATTCTTTTGATGAATATATACTATACCGTCAATGGATCTTTTCCAGTGTCATATCTGTTACTTTCTTCGAAAAAGCTTAGTGACAACTATCCAGCCCATACTAATGGCATTATGAGCTTTGCATTATTTAAGAAAATCTAAACTCAAAATAACGCCGCCAAAGTCTTTGGCGTCAATGGTGCTTTCCTAATCCCTATCCAGTATGTTCTTAAAAAATGACCTCGATTCAACAAAGGGCCAAAGACACAGGAAAAGGATTACAACAGGGGCCAAAGCCTACAACAATCAACCAAGACCTGGAGAAATTATAAGGTCCTCATGGTGGACAAGTGATGTGGTCCACCATTCCAATAAAAGACTCCCATTTGTTTAAAACTGTAGAGTTTTAAATAAAAACTGAATATTGACTCAGCAATTTTAAATAGATGGGAGTCTTTTACTGGAATAGTAGACAAATGACGTAGTCCACCGTGAGGACTGTATAATTTCTCAAAGACCTGAACGAATCAAGTGATATTATACATTTTCTTCTCAAAAAAAAAAAAAAAACAAAAACAAAAAAACAAAGGGCCAAAGACCTGCATCAATTGTGCTTTCCCAACTTCTAAGTGCCTTCTTGGAAAATGTTTCATACTCATAAGTTTGTAGCTATAGTATTTTTTATTATAAACTTTGTACTATTTAAGAAAACCTGAACCACGAATGTCAAAAACTTCACATCCCTGGTGTCTTTCCACTCACCACACAATGTGATTTTTTTTTTTAACTAATATTAAAAAAAAAATGATAAAGTTTAGACCCTAGGAAAACTTAGTCTGTTTAACCTAATAAGTGTGTTCATGTGAACACTGGACTAACACATAGCTGTTTTTTGTGCTTTCTTAACTTGTAAGTGATTTCTTGGAAAGTGCTTCACAGTGAACAATAAACACTAATTCATATCTCTGACATTTTGAACTTTGCATTATTTAAGAACACCTAGACCATAACAATCAAAACTTCACATTCATGGTGTCTTTCCACTCACTACCATCAGAATTTTTTTAATACTAATATTTTTATTCTCAATTAAAAATGTAAAATTTATCAAGCACCAAAAGGCTTGTAAGACAAATCTATCAACAATCATTTGAAAAAAAATCATAATTAATATTTTAAAATAAGATTTACCAAAATTTAACCATCAAATTAATATTTTTGCATATAATTATTTTTTTATCAAGACATACATCACATGGGCATAATACTAATATATATCGTAAAACAAAAAGATTTTAAAAATTTTGAGGAGAAAGATTGTGTTGTGTTAATTCAAAGAGAGAAAGAGAGTAGACTAGCACAACTTTTGAGGAGAACAGTGTAGTTGTGGAAATTTCCAATTAATTCTTTGCCCCACCAAGCACTCTGAGAGAGGGAGAGGGCAAACAAGTTTGGCATGGTGTACGAAATTTCCAACCCTTCGTTTGACGTTTTAGGAGCAGATTGCAGATCACGCGCACGTAGAAAATTTCCCAGAAACCTTCCTTAGAGCATAAAGGAGGACAAACAACTTCTTATCATATTGCTTTGTGACCAGTTTTTTTCTTTTTGCTGAATATTGTGACCCATTCATTATAAAATTCTTTTTACATAGCTTTTCACAAGCTTTTAAAGTGATTTTTACATTACTTTTTTACTAGAAATAACGGTTTACATCATTTAATAAAGAGTTAAATAAATCTTAACTCAAACTCAACTCGGGTTCCATATAAGATAGAAAATTAAATGATCTTAGAATTTTAATACTTAGCTTGATTCAGTTTAGCACAATTACAACTTATCTCACAAAACCTGAGAATACTTTATTATTGCCCATGTTATTCAAACAATTTTAAACATATTTTGAGGAGGACCTGAGTTTTAAGTTTCAAGAAGTGAAAATCACAACCATCCTGTTATTTTTCCTGGGATATATTTATGGTGAAATTACCAATTCAAAAAATTCTCCCACAAAAGTTGGCATACACCTTGTATTTAATTGAGAAACAGAGAAAAGGATTTGCTTGTTGAAAAGAATTGCTATTCTCGTAGAAGATTTTGTACCACTGAAAAATTGCACTGTTGATCAACAAAATGATTAGTAGTCATTTTGAATTTAAAGCCTTCCAAATTTGATATTCCATGGGACTTGAGGCATGTATGTTGACCAAATAGCTATAGCCATTTACTGTAGGTTATCTTTGTCTAATGGCAAAAATATTCCAACAGTAATTTCCTTTGTCAATGTTTGCATGAATTACTACATTATTTCCCTTGTTAATATTTGCATGAATATCAGTGTATGCAGTATTTGTTTGTATTATTTCTCAATGCAAATCTCCAACATGTAATTCCGACATGTTTACCAATGTTGGGGGTGCTCATATTCACTTGTTGTGAGAAAAAAAAAAAAATCTTATCATATGTTCATCTTTCTGCAAAGCTTTTTTTTTTTTGGGTGGGGAGGACTTTCCACAAAACATTTAAACTAGCAACTATGTACTGTTGTTTTCTCTATGGTTTCTTTTTCCTTTTTCCTCTTTTTACTAATAGAATATAATTGAAGCTAATTCTTCAAAATGCGTAGCACAAGGTTCAAGGTTATATATAGGTCATAATTCATAGAGAATAGCAAGAAACAATTTCAAAATAAAATTATAAATTATTCGTGCATCCGCGTGAGATATCATCTAGTCTATAACTATATATTACTAAAAGTTGAAACGTAGCATTTATTGCTGCTGAGTTCCTGTTGCGTCATCTCATCGCCACATAATTATTTTTTTATTCTTTTTTTTTTTTTACAAAAAAATATATAAATAGATTATTGACTTTACATATTCATCTTTGTTGGTTTGAACACTTATGTATATTTCATTTTTTTTTTTTTTGACATTCACTTATTTTTTAAATATTTACACTTTCTTCAACCTTTCTTCTTTCCTTACCTTTTTTTATATCCTCACTACCCTCTACTTTAATATTACTATTCATCTTTCCCTTCATCTTCCTTTATTTGTCTATTCTTATTCACTCCCTCTTACTATAAACTTGTCATTCTCTATTCCATTCTTTGCATAGTTTTCTCTCACAAAAAAGCTCTCTCTCTCTCTCTCTCTCTCTCTCTCTCTCTCTCACACACACACACACACATACACACACACACACACACAATGTTTTGATGAATTTTTATTTTTATTGCATCTTTGCTTTAGGTTGATAAATTTTTGTATTTTTTAGAACTCGAATTTAGTTTGATACAATTTAGTTTTGTGTTTTAAGTTTTTTTTTTTTTCTTTCTCTTTGATTGTTATAAAAATATAATAGTATTCCATTACATAGCATAATTTGGATAATTTAGTATTTATTGTTATATCTTTTAATTTTTCTTATCATCCATGTGGAAGTGATAGGCAACAACTCTCAATTTATCATATTAAAATTTTGGCAAAGTTGTGACCAAAAAAAAAAAAATTTCTGGTCCTAAAACTACTGAACATGCAGAGACAAAATTAGAATATTAATTAACTTGTGTAACTTAAAAAAAAAAAAAAAAAAAAAAAAAAAAAAAAAAGCTAAAAATACAAAATATCAACAAGAAAATTGCTCAAGCTACTACTAGTTTTACAAATGGTAAACTTTAGATATTGTTACTTAAGTGATACTTATGGTTCCCCAATAAAATTCATACATTAAGTTATATTGAAATTAATTCCCTCTGAAAAATATAGCGATGTTTGTATTTTATTAGTTGATACTTGAATTTAATTGGGGAACATACTTAATTTTTGCTCTTTACTTAAAAACATTACAAATTGATATGGCAATAAACATGATTACTACCACATCAATAACATAATAAATAAATTAAAAAAACCAAACCTACTTCCAACTTTATTATAAAAAATTTACAAAATAATGTGATAATAAATATGATTGGTATTCCATCAACAATATAATACTTTTTTATTATGTTTTAAAAATTGATACATTTGTAAATCCTATATTTTAAAATTTATAGTAGTTGTAGCATTATTCTAAATAAATTTCTTTGACCAATCAATTAAAGAAAATACATCCCATAAAAATAATAAATAATTAAAAGAAAAAACACAAAATAACTTTGTGATTATTTGTATTTTTCTTTTGAAAAAGCCAAATATTATAGTTATATTTCCCATAAATTACCAAAAAAATAAAAAAAAATTCTATATATTATCTATTTATATATTTAATATTATGGAATTAAAAAACTGATTAATATTACCAAGGATAAATAATTAAAAAAGTCAGTTTTTTTAACTTTGGATCACAAACAACTTAACAGCAAAAGTCATTTGAATAAAATAAAAAAAATAAAAAAAATAAAAAAACCGATTCTAAAAACACCAATGGAAAAAAAAAAATTAATAATTAAAAACAACACACCTTACTGGCATATTTGGTCTTACAAACGGTCACATAAATGTGACGCCAAACTTTTTTTTTCTTTTTTTTATTGGGTTCTTTCACATATTTCTTGAATAGGAAATTCTTTAAACTCTTCTTGTCTTCTTTTATTTATTTATTAAATATGAATTTTAAAAATTTAATCGTTAAATTGTATGTTCTTTATGTTCTTAACATGCATATCAAATTTCGTTTTACTTGGATTTTATTTATTATTCGATCAATAAACTTATTTTTTATGCATAATTTTTTACCACAAAAGCTTAAAATCAAAATATGACATTATTGACATATATAGTTATTAATCTTTGATATTTTTGAAATTTTACAAGCAAAAGGAATAACAAGCACATGTAATCTAACCATAGAGACGGTTTGATACCCACTTTTAAACAACAGTTTTCACTTTTCATTATTTTAACGACAATAACACTTTTGATACGTATTTTTATAATACTTAAACACGTATTTTCATATACTATCAAGAGACAAAGAAATAAAGGAGCAATTTATTGGAAAATGACAATTGACAAGAGATAGATTAGAGCAGAAAGTGCCCCATGCACGGTTTACTATCAAGAGACAACGAAATAAAGGAGCAATTTCTTGGAAGATGACTAGAGATAGAGCCGAAAGTGTCACAAGCATGTCGATTGTCCGAAGCCTGTCAAGTTGTTGACTACGGATGTAGCCAATCCAGAAGGTCTTGATGACTTATTTAACTATGAAAAAAATTGAGTTTTATGGAACTAACTTCTCATTATGAAAGTAGTCAAATATCATGTTTGGCAAAATTTATAACAAATTAACACTGTTTCAAAAATATTTAGTAATTTATTATTATTATTTTTTTTAAGAACCTAAATGGTGTAATCGGCAAATGATTTAATAGCCACGATTTATTTCTTACACTAAAATAGATTAGCATTGCCCATTCCGAAAATGGTTTCTAGGCATGGAAAAAAGGCTCCTCAGGAAACGTTATCTAGTTTGATTTCAATGTACACCTTTGGTTTTCTTCTCTAAGGATTTTTCCTACGAATTACTGTTTACTGATTGAGTGAGTCTATATGGTAGCTGTAGGTGATAATATTTGTCCCTGCATTCCCATAAGTATTTCAAACTTGCCAGGAAACACACACGAAAGAGGGGGCTGGGGAAGACTTGACTTAACATCGTGAGGCACGGGTCTTCATAGTCTAGTCATTTTTATCTGCTAAAGTACTACACCAAAATTTTTGAGTCATAACGACCAAGACTATCTTCCTCTCAAGAAAATGAGTATCAAAGACTAGAAATGGCTTGATTCAATGTCAGACTGACTAGGAAATCCTGATTAGTTTTGCTTGCAATCGTGAATCACAGGCACCGAAACTTAAGCATTGATTAAGTTATACTTGTGTATTCTCTCAATTTCATACTGCATATGTTAAAACCACTAATGTCAAGCCATTAAGTTTGACTATTCAAGCAATTCCAACATAAACAAAATGTTTAAAAAAAAAAAAAAAAAAGAGTTACTCGACTGTACTTAGATCAGGTACTATAAAGAGATATTCGATTCCACTAACATTGAGTACCACAATATTTTTTTTAATTAACTCGAGCACTAAAAAAGTGATAAATTATTAAATATTTTTAAAATAGTGCTAATTTATCATAAATTTTGACAAAACGAGATATTTGACTATTTTTACGGTCCCCACGATATCTTAACACTGGTTTTGGTTCCATGAAACTTGGTAGAGCCATTGACTGTATTGTTGGAATCCAACAGGCTTGCCGCTTGTCAACTTGGAAGACACAAGTGCTCACCTAAACCTCAAGAAGAATAGGATTGCATTAAAATCTAATTAAGAAGTCTGAATACATGAACATCATGCCTATCATAACAAATGCATGGTCCCTGTCCTATCATAATAAATATGCATCCCCACTCGGCCCTGTCCTCTCCTATCATAATAAATATGCATCCCCATGTGGCCCTGTCTAGAAAATTACAATGAAATGGTAAAAGTATTTATGGGTCTTGTTAACGTGCTGCCGTGCAGCATGGTATAAAGTTACATTAAAATACTAATGTTTTTGGGTGTAGGAAAATCTGGATGTGAGTCTTAGGCGTGTGTCAGATTATCAGCTTAATTTGAAGAAAAGATGAAGTTATTTTGCAATCAAACCAAAATGCTCTTTAATTTTTTCCTATACCTTCATCTAACCGATTAGCTTTATCTAGAGTCTGTTTCTAAAATAAAAAAAATAAAAAATAAAAAAAAAATAAAAAACTTTATCTAGAGTCACAAACTTTATTTTTTTGTCTTTGCTAAAAAAAAAAACTTTATTTTTTGTCTCCTATTATTTTTAAAACAAAAATATAATGAAAACCGTTTTTTCATAAAAAATTCTATAATTTTTTTAAAGTGGCCAATTAGATATTCTAAATTCAATTATTCATGAAATTGAAAAGAAAAAAAGGAATATATATATATATATAAAGTATATTATAAAACAAAAATGAAAAACTTTTGTTATATATGTTGGGAAAAAGTAGATATTAAAAGTTAAAAAAGAAAAGAAAAAGAAGAGAGACAATTCTATTGAATTTATAAAAATAAAGGGGAGAAATTTAAAAAGGCAAGAGGCCCACCCCTAGACAAAACAAATATTCAATTCACATTCAAATTAGTATAACAAATTCAAGTAGTATGTTTTTTCTTTTTTTCTTTTATGAACATAGGCGTGCAAAACTTCGTGATACTTGACTATTCCCTCAAACAAGAGCGAGGCTAGGGGCTTAAGGGGGACAATTCCTAACCCCACACCCTTAAAAGATTTTCCCCTCTCAACCAAAAAACCAGTCACAAGCATCTCCCAAAACTAAATATAAATACTCACCATCAACCCACAAAAAGGAGATCACATTTTTCCCTTAGACTCGAAACTTTAGCACAAAATCCCAATCAACTACCAAGAGTTTTTACGATTCCAAAGCCTAGTATAATATAATTGAAGCTAATTCTTCAAAATGCATAGCACAAGGTTCAAGGTTATATATAGGTCATAAAAGAATAGCAAGAAACTATTTCAAAATAAAATTATAAAGTATTCGTGCATTGCGTGGGATATCATCTAGTCTATATCTATATCTATATATTACTAAAAGCTGAAACGTAGCATTTATTGCTGCTGAGCTTCTGCTGTGCCACCTCATCGCCACATCATTCGCCACATAATTATTGTTTTTTTTTATTCCTTTTTTTTTTTTACAAAAAAAATATAAATAGATTATTGACTTTACATATTCATCTTTGTTGGTTTTACTTTTAACACATATATATGTTTCTTTTTTATTTCCAATTTTCCTATAATTCTTTTTTGACATTCACTTATTTTTTTAATATTTACACTTTCTTCAACCTTTTTTTATTTCTTTACCTTTTCATCTCCTCACTACCCTATACTTTAATATCACTATTCATCTTTCCATTCATCTTCCTTTATTTGTCTCTTCTTATTCACTTCCTCTTACTATAAACTTGCCATTCTCTCTTCCATTATTTGCATAGTTTTCTCTCACAAAAAAGCTCTTTCTCTCTCTCTCTCTCTTAATGTTTTGGTGGATTTTTATTTTTATTGCATCTCCGCTTTAGGTTGATAAATTTTTGTATTTTTAAGAACTCTAATTTAGTTCAATACAATTTAGTTTTGTGTTTTAAGTTATTATTATTTTTTTTCTCTTTGATTGTTATAAAAATATAAAGATAGTAAATAAAAATATAATAGTATTCCATTACATAGCATAATTTGGATAATTTAGTATTTATTATTATATCTTTTAATTTTTCTTAATTTTTTTTCTCATCTTATTTTATTCAATGTTGAAATTCAACCACATCCTCCTTATCATTAAATAATTTATATTTTATCTCTTTTTGTTTTAAAAAATAAAAATGTAATATTTTACTTAAATTCAAATAAAAGAAAATTGTGCTCATCAAATTGTACTAATTTTTTTAACATTTACACTTTCTCCTTCCCTTTGCCTTTTCATCTCCCCAAACATTCTACCTTGATATCACTCTTCCTCTTTCCTTTTATCTTCCTTTGTTTTGTTTCTTTTTATTATCATCTTCTTAGTATAAATTTGTCATTCACTCTTCCATTCTTTACATAATTTTCTCTCACAAAAAAGGGGTTATTTCCCACTCTTTCTCCCTCAATTTTTTGGCGGATTTTTATTTTTATTTTTCTTGCATCTCTATTTTAGTTTGATAAAGTTTTGTATTCTTTAGAAGTCTATTTTGGTTGATGGGATTTAATTTCATGTTTTAAGTTTTTTATTTTTTATTTTTTTTATCACTTTGATTGTTAAATGTTATCATATTGCATTATAAAGAATTAAAGATAGTATATAAGAATATACTATTATTATATTACATAGAATGATTTGGATAAGTTAGTGTTTATTGTTATATATTTTATTTTTACCTTTTTCTCATATAATTTTATTCAACATTTTTAAATTCAACCACATCTTCCATATATATCATTAAATTATTTATATTTTCTCTCCTTTTTTATTTTAAAAAAATAAAAATATAATATTTTTCCTAAATTAAATTAAAAAAATTGTCCTCATTAAGTGGAGTAATGCTAGGGAAACACTCATTCTCACATCCAATGCATTAGAGGAAAAATGAAATACAAAACAAATCAAGTTAGAAACACTAATTTAAAAAAAAAAAAAAAACTAATAATGCATATTTAATGTCATAGAATCATTGTCCAATTTTGGAAAATGATAGGTTGCCAATGAGAGAGAGAGAGAGAGAGAGATGGTAAAGAAAAAAAACAATACAAAGTAATAAAGAGTAGATAAAGAAAAAAAAAATAGCAAACATCAATTAGTAACCATTGATTGGAAAACAAAGAGGTTATAAAGAGAAGTAAAAAATAAAATAGAGATTATTGTGTAGAAAACATTAAAAACTTTACAGTGTAATAAAATAAACTGTTAAATTTACTAAAAAAATTAAATCAACAATCAACAATTAAATACAATCATAGTACTAAATTTAAATTTAAAACTAATCAAACTCTAACTATGGAAACTATATTAATCATAACTAAAAAATAGATAGTAGAAATTACATAAGAAATAAAGTCAGGAAATTTTAAAATCTCCTTTTTCACATTTCATTTAACCTTGTTTATAATATATATATGTATATATATATAATTTCCATACACTATTATTTTTGAAAATCTAATGAACAATGCTACCTCTCATTTAACGTCTTTGTTATGCAAATCATCAGTTAGTAAATATATGATAATGGTAAGAAGTATTATAAATGAGATTACTAAAAAATATATAAAATTAATTAGTCACTATCATTATGAAGTAGTAATTTATAATTTTACGCATCCAAAGAAGTGGAATATATAAAGTTTTCTTGAAGGTATGTGTAAAGATTCACATTATATATATGTGTGTGTGTGTGTGTGTGTGTGTGTGTGTGTGTGTGTGTGTGTGTGTGTGTGTGTAAAGGTAAAAAAATGTATATTTATGGTTTTTATTAACTTAAAAACTAATGAAAAACCAATGGTTAACAAATAAAATTATAGTATTAATAAAATATTTAATGAGATCATCTTAAAAAAATTATCATACGCAACGCACGGGTATGCGACTAGTATATATATAAAAGTAGAGACCTCATGCAAGAGAGCATAAGGTCCTACCACGTGGCACTCTATTAGAGCAACTTTTGCATTTGACCTTCCACCTCATCTCTTAAAAAAATGGAATTTTAACATCTTTTTTGAAATTGAAAGGATGCAGGTTATTTAATTGCTTCAGCAAAAACCATTGAACCAATTCACTTCTCTTTTCAATTGAAGTTAAATAAAGACAGCACTAATTGTCACAGAGTAAAACAAAAGAAAAAATGTATTGGACTTAGGAAGCACTAATTGCATATGCTAACCATGCGACTCTCTTTCAATGTTTTAGAGTATTAATTAAGCTCCACCATAGGAGATTTATCTATATAGAAACAAAAAAAAAGACTCAAATGAGAATTAAAAAATAAAATACTTATCAGAAGCCTTTTGTCAAACACCTGGCGAATCTAGTAATTTGCTCTTATTGACATAACCCTTATGGAAAAATAAATAAAAGAAACGCTATTATAGAGCCTAAAATATTATCAACCCATACATACCCTACAGCCTATGCCAAATGAGTTCATAGCAAAATGATCAAATGTATGGGAAAAAGTGGAGATAAAAATAGATGTCAAGAGGTTAGAAGAGATTGTGTCAAAGTTCGGGCATTCCAAAAGACAAAGACAGGTTTAGGAAAGAGTAAACTAATGTGGCACTTAATAAAAAAGTTTTCCCGGAAGAACGTAGAGAGTCTTTCAATTTTAAGTGCCACTTAGCAAAGCCTGGTTTTTAAAGTCAAAATTTAGGAAAATTATTGAATACTTTTAAGAATACCGTATATACGTATTTATTTTCTTTTACATGAATTGTGAGTCTCATCATAAATTTAATTTGTAATTTTTTATTATAAACTTACGACAGAATTACACTTCTGTGCCTACCTCAGTCCTTGAAAATAGAAAATCATTTCCATTTTGGTCGTTGTTGTCAATCTACTAACTGAAAAGTCCTACGTGGCAGACGGAGTGCGTTGTTGAACAATAAATGCTAATGTAGGTATTAGAATAAGAAAGATACTATGTCCACAACATTTTTATTAGAATAAGAAAGATACTACATCTACAACATTTTTACAACAAATCATAGGTGATTAGTTGTTAATGGTTCAAATTTGAACCTAACACTAAGATTACTTTTTTGTTCCAACAATAACAACCAGTAACAACCTGCTACTTAAAATTTATTGTGAAAATATTGTGGACATATCATTTCCCATTAGGATAATATTAAAAAAAAAGTTATTTAGCATTTAAAAATTGCCACATCAGCATATAAAGGCACAATTGCACTTTTAGTCCCTATGTTTTGAAGTTTTTCCATTTTAGTCCCTACATTTTATTTTTTCCATTTTTAGTCCCTTAAACCAATTTACGCTTTCCGTTTTAGTCCTTTCCGTCAGTCAACCAACGGAAATAGCTGAGGTGGCAGCCGGAACAATTAAAATATTATAAAAAATGCCACATCACCCTGACAAATCAGCATATATATTTTAAAAATTAATTTATTAATTTTAACTAAATAAAAAAAAATTAAAAACGAATCATTTAAAAAAGAAATTAAATTTAAAAAAAAAAAAAATTTCTTTACAATATGTTCTTCCCAGCCATCATGAAGAACAAGTTCTTCCTCAAGGTTGTTGAGGAAATTAAAAAAATCAAGAACATGCCAACATGGGCACAGATCTACAAAATACAAAGACCTTCAAAAATTCAAAACACAAAGAACACAAACCCAAACCCAACCCTTAATCTCTAGCAAACCCAGAACATCAAATGAAAAATCAAATCCTCCATACAAACATCAAACCCAGAAACAAACCCATAAATTTCAAACCCAAATTCAAGAAACCTGTAAACAAACCCAGAAATTTTAAACCCATCGATCTATAAAGACCCACTGATCTGTGAGAGATTGGAGGTAAACCACCGCCGATCTCAGCCCCTCCACTATCACACACTCAGCCCCACCGTCCTTCACATCGACACAAGACACAGCCCCAACGTGTAGCTCCTTCGCGGGGACCGAGCACTTGGACTCAAGCGAGGTGTCGACGGCGTTGGCGAAGAGGAGGTGGAAGGAGTTAGAGAAGGTGGAGGCGGCAATGAGGGGTTTCTGCGTTGGGGTTGGTGTTGAGGGAGGGGATTCGGGAAGGTGGAGAAAATGTGGATTGAGGGGTTAGGGTTAGGGTTTGGGATTGGGGATTGAGGGAGTGGATTTCGAGAGAGGGGGTGTTAGAGTCGGAGTCGAAGAGAGAGAGGACGGCGAAGCAGTCGAGGGCGGAGAGTTGAGGGAGCTAGCGGACGGCGTCGATGTATTTGGTTTATGGGAATCTGTGGATTTGAGGTGGGTCTCGGAGAGCTGTGCTTGTGGCTGTGGTTGTGGTTGCCATTGTTGGAGTTCCATTCTCTCTAAACC
Organism: Quercus lobata; assembly: GCF_001633185.2. Taxonomy (NCBI): domain Eukaryota; kingdom Viridiplantae; phylum Streptophyta; class Magnoliopsida; order Fagales; family Fagaceae; genus Quercus; species Quercus lobata. The sequence continues at coordinate 2,753,787 of NC_044907.1, read as the reverse complement.
ACTGCCGGCCCCCTTCCTCTAGATCTGCTCCAAACCGCCGGCCTAATCTCATTCTCTCCCTCCCTCTCTCTAAACTCTTTTTTTTGGGTAGAGCTCTCTCTAAACTCAGATCATGGTTTAAAAAGGTCTGATAATAAAAAAATAAAAAAATTCGTTTGATGCTTTTGAATAGCTCACTTAAAGAAAAGTAAATACACTTAAAACTAAAACGATCTAATGATAAATTTTTGTTTGGGTTGGTTGAGATGAGAGAATAGTTTGCTTGGTTTGATGATCTCTAAGGTGTTGAATTTGGGTTTTTTCTTCTTGTTTTCATTTATGTCTTAATGATCTGGGTTTGAGTTCTTAGGTTGCTGGGTTTGTGTTCTTGTGATGGATTTGAGTTCTTGGTTGTTGGGTTTGATTTGGGAAGAACATGAAGAACAAGTTGTAAAATGAAGAACAATCTGAAGAACATGAAGAACAATCTTAATTAAGGTGAATTTTGATTTTTAATTCTGTTTTTATTTTTTTTATTTAGTTAAAATTAATAAATTAATTTTTAAAATATATATATGCTGATTTGTCAGGGTGATGTGGCATTTTTTATAATATTTTAATTGTTCCGGCTGCCACCTCAGCTATTTCCGTTGGTTGACTGACGGAAAGGACTAAAACGGAAAGCGTAAATTGGTTTTAGGGACTAAAAATGGAAAAAATAAAATGTAGGGACTAAAATGGAAAAACTTCAAAACATAGGGACTAAAAGTGCAATTGTGCCGCATATAAATTAGTAAAAAAAAATTTAATGTATAAAAAAACCAAAACAAATAATTCAAAAACTGAAATAATTCTAGTATCTCTTAAATAATAAAAAACTGAAGAATTTTGATTTTTTTTTAACTAAAATAATTCAAAAAAAACAAAAACAAATAAATTTTAGTTGAAATTTGTCCCAAAAACGATAAATTTAGTTGTATTTGTAATTTGCTCTAAAAATAAATAAATTTTTTTTTTCAAACATGTTTTCTCACCCTCAAACCCGCTGCTACAGCCCCCGGATTTGTCTCTCTGTCTCTCTCTCAAACCCGCTGGAGCCCCTGGATTTGTCTCTCTGTCAATCAAGCTTTAACATGATTTAAGTTAGTGGAACAGTTGTATAAGATTGCATGGAAGAGGGACATCTACGGGTATCACATAGTTTGATTGACCACAATGACCCCGGTATGATTTGTTGAAAGTTGAAAGAGTTATTTTGGGCTTTACCCAGAAACTTCCATGATATTGCAATTAATGAAAAATTATTGTATCAATCTCAGCATCCAAAAACATTGTGCTAATTTCAAAGAGAGAGAGATTGGAGAAGACGGGTTATTTCAGTATAAATTTGTCACTCTCTCAGCATCCAAAAACATTCACGCTTCCATTTTTTACATAATTTTCTCTCACAAAAAATGGGTTATTTCCCACTCTCTCCCTCAATTTTTCGGCGGATTTTTATTTTTATTTTTCTTGCATCTTTATTTTATCTTGATAAAGTTTTGTATTCTTTAGAAGTCTATTTTGGTTGATGGGATTTAGTTTCATTTTTAAGTTTTTTATTTTATTTTATTTTTTATCACTTTGATTGTTAAATGTTATCATATTGCATTATAAAGAATTAAAGATAGTATATAAAAATATACTATTATTATTGTAGGGACTGAAAATGTTTTGGACCCAAAACGCGGCTGGGCTCAAATGCTAACGGCCCGAACAATAAATTTTTAGAAAGTGGGCAGAAGAACTAGATTTATCCTAGAAGAGAAATGATCAGGTTTAACGTTCTAAGACAGTTCCATGCAAGTGCTATCAACAATCTCCCTTTTCTCAAGCTCACCCTATTTGTTTCATCTGATTTTCCTTAAAAGTAATATTGTACAGGAGTTCCAATCCCTCTCTCATTGCATTCTTCCATGTTATATACTACCATCTTGGTGTCATCTTCACAACACACGTGTAGGATGGATTCGGGGGATTCCTTCTTGTCCCATCTAACACTTCCTGAAACCTTCAACCAGTAGCTGTAAGGCTGCTTCATCACTGTTCAGGCATCACTTCCACATTAATATGGCCAGAGAGTTGGTTAAGAGGCAATTAATGCGGAGGCAGCAGTTGTTGAAGATATTTGTTTTTCTTTCTTTTCTTACCCTTGGCCCAATGTCCCACCTTTAGTGGTAATGTAGTTTCGAAGTGAGTCTGTGATGATATGGCATTCAAGTCGGCCTTGGACACATATTGCCGAGAAGGATTTTGTCCTCGGATGAATACTGGACCCATCTCATGTGGTATCTACTCCTCTTTTCATTTGGTTTCCCTTATAACCTTATGTGGGCATTCTCGGATGGTCTAATGTCCTCAGATAGGGCCACAGGCCCAGTTAACACTATTTTAATAATAATTATTAGTTAACTGGCCCCCACAATTATGGGTCTGTTTGGATAGAACTTATTTTGCTGAAATTGAAAACTTAAAAAACTGAAAACACTGTAGCAAAATAATTTTTAAATGTGTGAATAGTGCTGTGAGACCCATTTTTAATGAAAAAATTGATAAAAAATGAAATTTGTGGGTCCATGAACAGTGCACGGATCCACTGATTGACAGAAAAGTCAAAAAAACAGGGCCAAACAGTACTCTACTGTTCGCTTGTCCCCTGAAAGTCTGAAACGCGTGTAGAAAAAAAAAAAAAAAAAAAAAAAAAAAAAAAAAAAAAAAAAAAAAAAAGCAAAACGCAAAACGCAAAAGTAACGTGGATCCAAACTTACACTATATTACATAGAATGATTTGGATAAGTTAGTATTTATTGTTATATATTTTATTTTTGCCTTTTTCTCATATATTTTTATTCAACATTTAAATTCAACCACATCTTCCATATATATCATTAAATTATTTATATTTTCTCTCCTTTTTATTTAAAAAAAATAAAAATATAATATTTTGCCTTAATTAAATAAACAAAATTGTCCTCGTTAAGTGGAGTAATGCTAGGAAAACACTCATTCTCACATCCAATGCATCAAAGCAAAAATGAAATACAAAACAAATCAAGTTAGAAACACTAATTTTTTTTATAAAAAAACTAATAAGGCATATTTGATGTCATAGAATCATCATCAAATTTTTGAAAACGATAGGTTGCCAATTGGGGGGGGGGGAGAGAGAGAGAGAGATGGTAAAGAAAAAAAACAATACAAAGTGTTTCATACTTATAAGTTTGTAGCTATAGTATTTTTTATTATAAACTTTGTATTATTTAAGAAAGCCTAAACCACGAATGTCAAAAACTTCACATCCATGGTGTCTTTCCACTCACCACACCATGTGATTTTTTTTTTTAATACTAATATTAAAAAAAAAAAAAATGTTAAAGTTTAGACCCTAGGAAAACTTAGTCTGTTTAATCTAATAAGTGTGTTCATGTGAACACTGGACTAACACATAGCTACTTTTTGTGCTTTCTTAACTTGTAAGTGATTTCTTGGAAAAAGCTTCAAAGTGAACAATAAACACTAATTCATATCTCTGGCATTTTGAACTTTGCATTATTTAAGAACACCTAGACCATAACAGTCAAAACTTCACATTCATGGTGTCTTTCCACTCACTACCATCAGAATTTTTTTAATACTAATATTTTTATTCTCAATTAAAAATGCAAAATTCATCAAGCACCAAAAGGCTTGTAAGACAAATCTATCAACAACCATTTGAAAAAAAATCATAATTAATATTTTAAAATAAGATTTACCAAAAAATAACCACCGGATTAATATTTTTGCATATAATTATTTTTTTATCAAGACATACATCATGGGCATAATACTAATATATGTCGTAAAACAAAAAGATTTTAAAAATTTTGGGGAGAAAGATTGTGTTGTATTAATTCAAATAGAGAAAGAGAGTAGACTGGCACAATTTTTGAGGAGAACAGTGTAGTTGTGGAAATTTTCAACCAATTCTTTGCCCCACCAAGCACTCTGAGGGAGAGAGGAGATAAACAAGTTTGGCATGGTGTACGAAATTTCCAACCCTTCATTTGACGTTTTAGTAGTAGATTGCAGATCACGCACATGTAGAAAATTTCCCAGAAACCTACCTTAGAGCATAAAAGAGGACAAACAACTTCTTATCATATTGCTTTGTGACCAATTTTTTTCTTTTTGTTGAATATTGCAACCCATTCATTATAATGTTCTTTTTACATTGCTTTTCACAAGCTTTTTAAGTGATTTTTACATTACTTTTTGACTAGCTACAAAGGTTTTTATTTTACATTACTTTTTGACTAGAAATAACGGTTTACATCATTTAATAAAGAGTTAAATAAATCTTAACTCAAACTCAACTTGGGTTCCATATAAGATAGAAAATTAAATGATCTTAGAATTTTAATACTCAGGTTGATTCAGTTTAGCACAATTACAACCTATCTCACAAAACCTGAGAATACTTTATTATTGCCCATGTTATTGAAACAAATTTAAACATATTTTGAGGAGGACCTGAGTTTTAAGTTTCAAGAAGTGAAAATCACAACCGTCCTATCATTTTTCCTGGGATATATTTATGGTGAAATTACCAATTCAAAAAATTCTCCCACAAAAGTTGGCATACACCTTGTATTTAGTTGAGAAACAGAGAAAAGGATTTGCTTGTTGAAAAGAATTGCTATTCTCGTAGAAGATTTTGTACCAATTAAAAATTGCATTGTTGATCAGCGGAATGATTAGTAGTCATTTTGAATTTAAAGCCTTACATATTTGATATTCCGTGGGATGTACGTTGACCAAATAGCTATAGCCATTTACTGTAGGTTATCTTTGTCTAATGGCAAAAATATTCCAACAGTAATTTCCTTTGTCAATGTTTGCGTGAATTACTACATTATTTCCCTGGTTAATGTTTGTATGAATATCAGTGTATGCAGTATTTGTTTGTATTATTTCTCAATGCAAATCTCCAACATGTAATTCCGACATGTGTACCAATGTTGGGGTGCTCATATTCACTTGTGTTAAGAAAAAAAAATCTTATCATATGTTCATCTTTCTGCAAAGCCTTTTTTTTTTTGGCGGGGGGTGTGGGGGGACTTTCCACAAAACATTTAAACTAGCAACTATGTACTTTTGTTTTCTCTATGGTTTCTTTTTCCTTTTCCTTTTCCTCTTTTTACTAATAGAATATAATTGAAGCTAATTCTTCAAATGCGTAGCCCAAGGTTCAAGGTTATATATAGGTCATAAAGAATAGCAAGAAACAATTTCAAAATAAAATTATAAAGTATTTGTGCATCACGGGAATATCATCTAGTCTATATTTATATATTACTAAAAACTGAAGCGAAACATTTATTATTACTGAACTCCTGATGTGTTACCTCATCGCCACATAATTATTGTTTTTTTATTCCTTTTTTTTTTTTACAAAAAATATATATAAATAGATTATTGATTTTACATATTCATTTTTGTTGATTTTAACGCCTATGTGTGTGTGTGTGTGTGTGTGTATATATATATATATTGTAAGGACTGAAATTGGATTCATCCCAAGACCGGATTGGGCTCAAACGTTAACGGCCGAAACAATAAATTTATAGAGCGTGGGTAGAATAACTAGATTTATCTCGGAGAAAAAAACGATTAATCTTAACGATTCAAGATGATATGACACAGACCAGATTATTGAATTTCTCGTCAGGACCAAACATGTTAATTCCTTTCATATAGTTTTCTTCCAGAAGTCTATTGTATCCGAGTTCCGATCCCCCCTCTCAATGCATTCTTCTATGTTATATACTGCCATCTTGGTGTTATCTTCACCACACACGTGTAGGTTAGATTCGGGGGATCCCTTCCTGTCTCATCCAACACTTCCTGGAACCTTCAATCAGTAGCTGTAAGGCTGCTTCATCACTGTTCAGGCATCACCTTCACATTAATGCGGTCAGAGAGTTGGTTGAGAGACAATTAATGCGAAGGCAGCAGTTGTTGAAGATATTTGTTTATCTTTCTTTTCTTACCCTTGGCCCAATGCCCCACCTTTAGTGGTAATATAGTTTTGAAGTGAGTTTGTGACGATACGGCGTTTAGGTCGGCCTCGGACACATATTGCCAAGAAGGATTTTTTCCTCGGACGAATATTGGACCCATCTCATGTGATATCTACTCATCTTTTCATTTAGTTCCCCTTATAACCTTATATGGACCTCCTCGGATGGTTTAATGTTCTCAGATGGGGCCACAGGCCCAGTTAACATGGTTTTAATAATTATTGATTAATTGGCCCCCACATATATATATATATATATATATATATTTTTTTTTGACATTCACTTATTTTTTAAATATTTACACTTTCTTCAACCTTTCTTCTTTCCTTAACTTTTTTATATCCTTACTACCCTTTACTTTAATATTACTATTCATCTTTCCCTTCATCTTCCTTTATTTCTCTCATCTTATTCACTCCCTCTTACTATAAACTTGCCATTCTCTCTTCCATTCTTTGCATATTTTTCTCTCACAAAAAAGCTCTCTCTCTCTCTCTCTCTCTCTCTCTCACGCAATGTTTTGGTTGATTTTTATTTTTATTGCATCTCTGTTTTAGGTTGATAAATTTTTGTGTTTTTTAGAACTCTAATTTAGTTTGATACGATTTAGTTTTGTGTTTTGTGTTTTAAGTTATTATTATTTTTTTCTTTGTCTTTGATTGTTATAAAAATATAAAGATAGTAGATAAATATATAATAGTATTCCATTACATAGCATAATTTGGATAATTTAGTGTTTATTGTTATATCTTTTAATTTTTGTTATTTTTTTCTTCTCATCTTATTTTATTCAATGTTGAAATTCAACCACATCCTCCCTATCACTAAATAATCTATATTTTCTCTCTTTTTATTTTAAAAAATAAAATGTAATATTTTACTTAAATTCAAATAAGAGGAAATTGTGCTCATCAAATTGTACTCATTTTTTTAACATTTACACTTTCTCCTTCCCTTTACCTTTTCATCTCCCCAAACACTTTACCTTGATATCACTCTTCCTCTTTCCTTTTATCTTCCTTTGTTTTGTATTTTTTTTTATCATCTTCTTAGTATAAATTTGTCATTCACTCTTTCATTTTTTACATAATTTTCTCTCACAAAAAGGGGTTGTTTTCCACTCTTTCTCCTTCAATTTTTTGGTGGATTTTTATTTTTATTTTTCTTGCATCTTTATTTTTGCTTGATAAAGTTTTGTATTCTTTAGAAGTCTATTTTGGTTGATGGGATTTAGTTTTGTGTTTTAAGTTTTTTTTTTTTTAATCACTTTGATTGTTAAATGTTATCATATTGCATTATTAGGAATTAAAGATAGTATATAAGAATATACTATTATTATATTACATAGAATGATTTGGATAAGTTAGTATTTATTGTTATATATTTTATTTTTGCCTTTTTCTCATATAATTTTATTCAACATTTAAATTCAACCACATCTTCCATATATATCATTAAATTATTTATATTTTCTCTCATTTTTAATTTTTAAAAAATAAAAATATAATATTTTGCCTAAATTAAATAAATAAAATTGTCCTCATTAAGTGGAGTAATGCTAGAGAAACACTCATTCTCACAGCCAATGCATCAAAGGAAAAATGAAATACAAAACAAATCAAGTTAAAAACACTAATTTAAAAAAAAAAAAACTAATAATGCATATTTAATGTCATAGAATCATCATCAAATTTTGGAAAACAATAGGTTGCCAAGGGGGGGGGGGGAGAGAGAGAGAGAGAGAGATGGTAAAGAAAAAAAAACAATACAAAGTAATAGAGAGTAGATAAAGAAAAAAAAAATAGCAAACGTCAATTAGTAACCATTGATTAGAAAACAAAGAGGTTATAAGGAGAAGTAAAAAAAAAATAAAAAAAAAATAGAGATTACTGTATAAAGAACATTTAAAACTTTACAGTGTAATAAAATAAACCGTTAGATTTACTTAAAAAATTAAATCAACAATCAACAATTAAATATAATCATAGTACTAAATTTAAATTAAAAACTAATCAAACTCTAACTATGGAAACTATATTAATCATAACCAAAAAAGAGATATTCTCTGATAATAGTAGAAATTACATAAGAAATAAAGTCAGAAAATTTTAAAATCTCTTTTTTCATATTTCATTTAACCTTATTTATAATATATATATATATATATATATATATATAAAATTTTCATACACTATCATTTTTGAAAATATAATGAACAATGCTATCTCTCATTTAACGTCTTTGTTATGCAAATCATCAATTAGTAAATATATGATAATGGTAAGAAGCATTATAAATGAGATTACTAAAAAAAATATATAAAATTAATTAGTCACTATTATTATGGAGTAGTAATTTATAATTTTACGAATCCAAAGAAGTGGAATATATAAAGTTTTCTTAAATGTTTGTGTAAAGATTCACATTATATGTGTGTGTGTTTGTGTAAAGGTAAAAAAAAATGTATATTTATGGTTTTTATTAACTTAAAAACTAATGAAAAACCAATGGTTAATAACTAAAATTATAGTATTAATAAAATATTTAATCAGATCATCCTAAAAAAATTATTATACACAACGCGCGGGTATGCGACTAGTATATATATATAAAAGTAGAGACCTCATGCAAGAGAGCATAAGATTCTGCCACGTGGCGCTCTATTAAAGCAACTTTTGCATTTGACCTTCCACCTCACCTCTTAAAAAATGGAATTTTAACATCTTTTTTGAAATTGAAAGGATGCAGGTTATTTAATTGCTTCAGTGAAAACCATTGAACCAATTCACTTCTCTTTTCAATTGAAGTTAAATAAAAACAACACTAATTGTCACATAGTAAAACAAAAGAAAAATGTATTGGACTTAGGAAGCACTAATTGCATATGCTAACCTTGCGTTTCTCTTTCAATGTTTTAGAGAATTAAGCTCCACCATAGGATATTTATCTATATAGAAACAAAAAAAGACTCGAATGAGAATTAAAAAATAAAATACTTATTTGAAGCCTTTTGTCAAACACCTGGCGAATCTAGTAATTTGCTTTTACTAACATAACCCTAAATATTATCAACCCATACATACCCTACAGCTTAGGCCTAATGAGTTCGGAGCAAAATGATCAAATGTATGGGAAAAAGTGGAGATAAAAATAGATGACAAGAGGTTAGAAGAGATTGTGTCAAAGTTCAAGCATTCCAAAAGACAGGTTTAGGAGAGAGTAAACTAATGTGGCACTCAATAGAAAAGTTTTCCTGGAAGAACGTAAAGAGTCTTTCAATTTTAAGTGCCGTAAAGTCTGGTTTTTAAAGTCAAAATCTAAGAAAATTATTGAATACTTTAAGAGTATTATATATATGTACTTCTCTTCTTTTATATGAATTGTGAGTCTCATTATAAATTTAATTTGTAATTTTTTATTATAAACTTACGGCAAAATTACACTTTTGTGCCTACCTCAGTCCCTGAAAACAGAAAATCATTTCCATTTTGGTCATTGTTGTCGACCTACTAATTGAAAAGTCCTACGTGACAGACGGAGTGCGTTGTTGCACAATTAATGCTGATGTAGCTATTAGAATAAGATAGATGCTACGTTCATAATATTTTTACAACAAATCACAGGTGATTAGTTGTTAATGGTTCAAATTTGAACCTAACACTAAGATTACTTTTTTACCATAACAATAACAACCAGTAACAACTTGTTACTTAACATTTGTTATAAAAATATTGTGAAAATGTTATGGACATATCATTTCTCATTAGGATAATATTAAAAAAAAATTATTTGGCATTTAAAAATTGCCACATCAGCATATAAATTAGTAAAAAAAAAAAAATTTTTTTAATGTATCAAAAACCAAAACAAATAATTCAAAAACTGAAATAATTCTAGTATCTCTTAAATAATAAAAAACTGAAGAATTTTGATTTTTTAAAACTAAAATAATTCAAAAAAAAAGAAATAAAATTTAGTTGAAATTTGTCCCAAAAACGATAAATTTAGTTGTATTTGTAATTTGCTCCAAAAATAAATAATTTTTTTTTTTTCAAACTAGTTTTCTCTCCCTCAAACCCGCTGCTGGAGCCCCTGGATTTCTCTCTGTCAATCAAGCTTTAACATGATTTAAAGTTAGTGGAACAGCTGTATAAGATTGCGTGGAAGAGGGACATCTACGTGTTGAAAGTTGAAAGAGGTTTTTTGGGCTTTACCCAGAAACTTCCATGATATTGCATTTAATGAAAAATTATTGTATCAATCTCAGCATCCAAAAACATTGTGCTAATTTCAAAGAGAGAGAGAGAGAGAGTGGAGAAGACGGGCTCAAATGATAATGTTACGTAATGTGAAAGTTTCTAATCCCATTTTTTTTTTTCCACCAAACAGTGTTAATGTCAGAGAGTCTCAGTCTTCCGTGAAATATTGTGCTGTGTTAATTCAAAGAGAGAAAGAGAATAAACTGATACAACTTTTGAAGGGAACAGTATAATTGTGGAAATTTTCAACTAATTTTTCGTCTTACCAAACACTTTAAGGGAGGGAGAAGACAAACAAGTTTGGTATTGTGTACGAAATTTCCAATCTTTCTCTTGATGTTTTAAGAGTAGATTGCAGATTACGCATATATAAAAAATTTTCCAAAAACCTTTGTTAGAGCATAAAAGAGAATAAATAATTTTTTATCATATTACTTTGTGACCAGATTTTTTTTTCTAGCTATTATGATCCATGTATTATAAAGTTCTTTTTACATTACTTTTCAAAAACTTTTTAAGTAAATTTTACATTATTTTTTAACTAGCTTTAAACGATTATATTTTACATTACTTTTTGACTGGTAATGACCCCGGTATGGTTCGTTGAAGGTTCAAAGAGTTATTCTGGGCTTTACTCAGAAACTTCCAGGATATTGCAATTCAAGTAAAATGCGTGTCACTTTTTGAAAGCGAGACTACTTAAAGCCTAGCCTCTTGCATTCATTCACTCACCCTCAATTCCTAACTCGTCCTTCACTTTCCTCACTTTATTTTGACACTGCTTTCACAGCTTTCTTTCTCCTCCTCCTTTCAACTTTTTTCAACTTTCTGCTCGTAAATCCCCATGGCCTCATCTCACCAACCCAAGGACTTTGATGTTTTCTTGAGTTTCCGAGGTGAAGATACTCGCCGGGGTTTTGTAAGCCATTTACATAAGGCTCTGACTCAACGGTGTATTCGAACTTTCATTGATGATAACCTCCATAGGGGAGAAAACATATCTGACGAGCTTCTCAAAACCATTGAAAACTCAAGCGCGTCAATAATTGTATTTTCTAAAAACTATGCATCCTCTAGTTGGTGTTTGGATGAACTTTCTAAGATCATGAAGTGTAGCAAAAAAGTGCTACCAGTTTTCTATCAAGTGGATCCATCTGAAGTTCGTAAGCAAACAGGGGATTTTGGAAACGAACTGACTGAGCTTGAAAAAAAAATTGAAGACAAGACAAAGGTACAAAGGTGGAGGGACGCTTTAAGTAGAGCAGCCAGTATTTCTGGCTGGGACGAGAAAAACAGGTATTTGTATTCTACTACGTATTCTTTTTGAAGTGTTCTACTACGTATTCTTGTTTGTTGATCAGGGCCGGCTCAACATATTTAGGGGCTTTAGGCAAAAATGTTAAGTGAGATCTTTTTATATTTAAATATTAATCTAATAATATATATATTAAATATTTTATTTAAAATTTATTTTTCTTATTTTTAGAAATACAAAATTATTAATTAAGTTTTTATATTTAAGTACTTTTAATATTTTTTTAATTGATAATATAATTAATTCTTTTTTTTTTTTATGGGTGATAATATAACTAATTCACTTAATGTAATAAAACAATAGAATCTGATTATTATAATTTTTTTAAAATCGTGACCACTTTAAAGTCTAAACCTCCCTAAATAAAAATTAATTTAATACATAAACCAATAAATAAGTGTTATTATAATATAAATGTGTTAATATGATACACATAAAATTATTAATTGATATAATAATTTATAATAATAGATAAAGCTCGAAGCCGTGTTCATAAAAAAAAATAAAAAATAAGTGAGAAATCGTGTTAAGTAATGACTGTGGGCTGCACTGCACAGTTATGTACTGTGCAGCTTGTGCAGTGCAGATGTGACTCATGTGAGCAGGCCAGCAGGGCCTGTACTATAGTCTATAGCTAAGTTTTAAAGCAAAAAAACGTGTCCTAAGCAGAAAAGGGTCTTAGCAAAAAAAATGTGTCCCGTGATGGGACTCCCAGCAATGAAATAAACTAAAAATATATACAATTTAAGTTAAATAAATAGAAGACTAGTCTTCATTTTCGGAAAGACAGAGAGGGGATGAGCTAAAGAAGATTACCTCCGGTAGAAAAAATTCAAGCTATACTGACTGACTAACTGAGTTTATGTAAAAAGATCAAGAATCAAGACGAAGATAAAGAAGAGAAAGGTAAGAATATAGATGGAGAGTCAGAGAAATGAGAGATTTTTCTTTTGTTTTTAAAGTTTATAATATCTATTTTAGCATATTTCAAGATAATTATGTTGTATTATTAATGAGTTTGTCTGGTATTAATTTTGATTTTAGCATATTTCAAGAATGAGTTTATAAATTTGTCTCTTAAAATTTAATTTTGTTAGCTTCAGTTTGACTATTTTTATTTTTTTATTTTTTTAATTTTCTGCATTTTAGGATATAATGGGTATTTTTTAATGTATTTTATTGATCAATGCTTAAAATTTTTTTAATTAAAATAAGAAGATAAATATATTATATATACAATTTTTTTTTTTTTTTTTTACAAGCGAGACCTTCTTTGATTTGGGGGCCTTAGGTGATTGCATCAATTGCATCACCTATTGAGCTGGCCCTGTTGTTGATCTTCAGGAGTTTTAATGTTTTTGTGATGTCCATTAAATTTTATTGTTAATTAAACAACAACTAGAATTAATTGTTAGCTTTTATTTTCTCTTTAAATTTTACTAAATTATGAAAGTAAAATTTTCTTGTCACATCTTTTATACAATGCTTTTTTTTTTTGAGAAGAATCATTTATACTAAGCTAGTTAGCTATAGATTAAAGATGGAAATAAAAGAACTTAATATTAGATTACTTACCATTAATAATAAGGAAATTCACCCGTCATAATATTTGGAAAAATTTTAAAGAAAAAAACTTAATTCATATTTTCTAAGCATGTAGTGAGATCCAGTAAGATTATGTTGTCATCTAAGTGGACTTTTAATGCCACTTCATCCCAAAAGCTAATTGCTACCCAAAAAAAAAAGAATTAAATAAAAATTTTCAATCTGAGTTGCATGTTGCTTACTTCACCTAACAACACTTCAACTGTGATGTAAAAATTAAACATCTTGCATTCGGTTTATGTTATTTATTTTTCATAGTCCAACTCGTTACATGTGTTAATTAAATGCTCTATGAATGACAGTGGCACTGAATCTGAACTTGTCCAAAAAATTGTTGAAGAGATCTTAAATTCTGATATCATTCAGATGCCATCAAATGATGCTACAATGCTGGTTGGAATGAATTCTCGCATGGAGGCGGTGACAAAACTTTTAAAAATTGAATCAAATGATGTTCGCATGGTAGGGATCACTGGCCTTGGTGGAATAGGCAAAACTACAATTGCAAAAGAGATTTATAAGAGCTTTTCAAATCATTTCGAAGCAAAAAGTTTTGTGGAGAATGTTAGAGAGTGGTCAAAGACAGAGCAAGGCAAAATCCATTTACAAGAGACTCTTCTTAAGGGTATCTCAGAGGAAAAGAATTTGAGGGTGAGTACTCTATATGAAGGAATCACAACGATAAATAGAATTCTTCGCCTAAAAAGGGTTCTTATCATTCTTGATGATGTGGATAATGCCGACCAGATAGAAACATTGCTCGGACAATGTGAATGCTTTGCATTTGGAAGTAGGATCATTCTGACAACAAGAAATAAAAGCTTGCTAACTGATCGAAATGGTCTTTCAACCCATTTCTACGAGGTTGAGGAATTAGATGAAGATGAAGCTATTGAACTCTTTCGTAAGCATGCCTTCCTAAGTAACAAAGTCCCTGAAGATTATTTGGAACCTGTGAAACAAGCTATAAGTTATGCCAAAGGCCTTCCTCTAGCTCTAAAAGTAATGGGTTGTGATTTGTGTGGGAAACCAATAGATGAATGGAATGAGGCGATAGATTATTATGAAACAAATCTTCATGAAAATATTCAAAAAATACTAAGAAGAAGTTATGAAGGATTAACCGAAGATGAAAAGAATATTTTCCTTGATATTGCATGTTTCTTCAAGGGATATGACATGAGTTATAATATGATTAAGGAAGTACTGGAAGCTTGTGGTTTAAAACCATATGGTATTCGAAAACTTATTGGTAAGTGTCTCTTGACTACTGATCGAGATTGTTATTATTTGTCGATGCACGACTTATTACAACAAATGGGTATGGACATTGTTCGACAAGAAGCACCACAAAATCCTGGGGAACGTAGCAGGCTATGGTCTTTTGAGGAAGTTCTTGGTGTATTAACTGAAGATATGGTATGTATGTTATTTTGGTACACTTCCTCCCTTTACTTCACATGAGAGATGTATTACACTTGTAAGGACGCGATTCGTGACGGACCGTGACGGTGTCGGGTTCGCACGTAAAAAGGCCCCTAACAATATCATTTGTAGAGCGTGGGTTTGAAAGGCTAGGCCTTGGTTGACAGGCGGTGGGTTTTCGCGGTGTTCGTGCGAGCTTAAGTTTCTCTACACCCCTGGAGTCTTTCTCCTGGAGGTGGGCTGGGAGGCTCAGGTTTCTGGCCATTTTTCCCAACCCCTCTATTAGGTTACTTCTTTTTCCTTTTATATTCGCCTGCGTTCATTGTCCTTCGTCCACGTATAGGGTCAATCTTACCAAAATTGATACTTGTCCCATCAGCCCATATTCAAAGTCGTTGGGGGTGGTTGTAAAAGTCAAAAACTGCGGCTCTGTCAGGTTCAGAGCATTGAATGGCAGTAAGGGCAGCTTTCCCTGGATATTTTAGATCTTTTGTCCTGGTTTCGGTCCTATACCGTTTCTGCCCTCCTTTCAGGGGGGGAACTTTGGGTCTGCTGAGGACTGAGCCGTCCTCGGCGATGTCTATAGGCTATTTGGTCGAGTTCGGGCCATAGCCCTCCTCGGCTTGGGCCTTCGGATTTTCCCCAGGTAGATGGGCCCGGCCCGTAAATCGTTTGGGCCCCACAACACTTTTTCCCCTTTATTTATTTATTTATTCTGAATATTATTTTTGTTTAAAGTTTATTAACTATTATATGTTTTGGTGATTCACTTACCCTATTGTTCAACTAGGGTTCAGATAAAATTCGAAGCATGATATTGCGGTCGCCTAAATCAGAACCAGAAGAGGTGCAATTAAAGGCACAATTTTGTAAGATGAAAAATCTTAGATTGCTTTTGATTCGTGATGTACGTTGTTGCAATGGACCCCTTGAATGTCTTCCCAATGGATTAAGCTTGCTTGATTGGCCTGAATATCCATTTTCTTCGTGGCCACCAAATTTTTCTCCTAAAAAACTGGTTGTGCTCAAGATTCCTTTTATCCTATTAAAGGAACCAGTACTCAAGCAGGTATGATCATTAGCATTTATAAATTATTATTTTTTCAATGTTTTTAATTTTTAATTTATTTATATATACATCTTTAAAGATTAAACCATGTTTTAACTTTCAATTTTTTTTTTCTACAGAATTTTGTATCCGTGACATATGTGGACTTCAGTCGGTGCAATCTGATTACGAAAATACCTAACTTATCAATGACCCCAAATGTAACGACATTGAAACATCAATGGTGTACAAATTTAGTTGAGATTGATGACTCCGTGGGGCGTCTTGATAAGCTTAAAGAGTGGGACCTTCAAGGTTGCGGAAAACTTGAAACTCTTCCGAACTGTCTCACGATGAAATCTCTTACATCATTTCATCTAGTAGACTGCAAGAGGATTAAGAAGTTCCCAAATATCTTGCACGAAATGAAAGATGTTAAATATTTACATCTTCCTGGGAACTGTACTAATGAATTGCCTCTGTCATTTGGGAAATTGATTGGGCTTAAGGGCTTATATATATCATCGAATTCAGGAGAGGCACATCTTCCGGGTAGCATCTATAATTTACAAAATATAAAGGAGCTTGATTTTGATGGCAATGTCATATTTCCAAAGAATGTGGAGATTGATAGACAGCCAATGTGCAATTCTCCTGGTTGCTCTTCCAAATGTGTTTTTCCAAGGTTGAAACAACTACGATTTTTTGGCTGTACAATTCGCTCAGAAATAGAATTTATTTTGAATTATTGTTGCCCCCTCCAACTGGAAGAGTTAGTCATCAACGGCAGCAAAGTTGTCACCCTCCCAGGAAGCATGAGCAGATTTGAGAGATTACATGATCTTTTAATTCATTATTGCGATGAGTTTCAGGAAATCCCAAGGCTTCCGCATAGTATAAGACGTGTAGAAGTAGTACATTGCCACTCGCTGGATTTACAATCATTCTTTCAGGTATATCTCTCTCTTAAAGATATTAAGAAACTATTTGTGTTACCTTCACAAATACTACATGATTTGCTAAGATGTAACTTATTGAATTTGCTAATTCCCTGCAGCTGCTCCTAGAAATCATGGGGCTTCCACCAAATCTACCACCATGTTTAGGTGTAGCAAGCTACATGTTAAGGTCGCAACTGCGGCTTGTACACTCATCTCCAATGTTCATATGTTATCTAGACGTCCTTTGTGAATATAGTTTTGAGGTAACAGGAGATGAGAATGATATTCCAAGTTGGTTCAACCATCAAAGGGATGGAAATATAATATCATTCTCGATTGGTCCCGAATTTCCAACAATTGCTCTCTGCATTGCTTTTGGAATACAAGATTCTTTTTGTGAGTTTGATTATTATGTCATCATTTCCATCAATGGTAGTGCACGAAAGTTTGAAAGAAAATTCATTGCAATAGAAAGGAGCTTTGGGCGTCTGAGTTTTTCCTGTAGACCTCAGAGCTCATTGCAGGAACTATTTCGGGACTTGCAACTAACTGATCGGAATCATGTTGAGATCCTGTGTGTACCTTTTCATCCTTCAGAAATTGCTCCCATCGTTGAAAGGATAGGAGTCCATGTAGAATGCAATTGCCCGAGATTTGACTCATCAAATGTTATTCTGTTTGATTTGTGCTCATCTTCAGTGGCCCAACCTGGAACGCCTGTAACACCAACGTTGTTTGAAGAACATTGTACTATGTGGTACCGGCGCCTTCCATACTGCAATATTTCCCGGCAAGATCAGCAGGAAAATCCTTAAGAACATCTAAGCACCTTCACATATTTTATTTGAGGTAAAAGTTCTAATCTCTTTTTATAGGTTTTATGCTATTGTTTGTGGTTTTTTTTATCTAAGTTTTGATAAGGATACCCATATGATTTGTGAGCATGGGAAGTGATATTTATGTGTTTATATGTATGGGTTTTGTATTGGTGGAATTATTTGATGAGTGGGTTTATGGTTGTGCTAATGGTGGCCATCTAAGGTTTATTTATGTTGGAAATTTGGTGGATCCTATAGCCCTTCTCTCATGTTTCTTTTTTGTTATGAAGATGCTGAAAAGGATGATTGCAAGGGCAGCAAGAGGCATTCTTATTGTGTTTCAGGTGGGAAAGGAAATTGAGATTTCAAACTTCATTATAGATGATCCCTGCATCATCTTCTATTGGGAATTTAACTGAGCTTGGTTATCTTAGTTTTCTGCTTCTTTGCATTGAGACATTTCTGCATTAAAAAAGAATATGGGTTCAAGTCAATTGGTTTGAGTGGAAGATGAATTGGCAGATATTGTAGGCTGAAAGTTAGGTTCTCTTCCCATGCGAAATTAACTTTCTAATTGCTGCAAGGATCTTTGTTTTAGGCTGCTTGGAATTTGATGATTGAACAAATATGGGCATTAAATTCTATCAATATATATATATATATATATATATATATATATGGACATGAAATTGAAGTGCAATTAACTACTTATTTTCTTTCTTTCTTTAGTATGCTGATATAGGTGGTTTATATGTACGATAAATTGAAGTGCATTTTCCATTTTTGTGTTTGATTTCGTTCAAAGTATCAGATCAAATATTTGAAAAATTCTAGAAAATAGACGTTATTTTATCTAATATATTTTCTTGTCCTGCCCTAATTTAGGCTTTGTGGAAGGGGGTGCCCTTTCTCAGATCCCAATTTTTTCCATCCTGAATAATTCCCTTTTCTATTTTCTTATTACAAGGTTTTAATTATTGTTTTTTGCAAATGCATTTGTAATCATGTTCGCAAGTCATTGATATGGAAGGTGGAGGAGCCCTGTCTATTATCTATTTGTAATCATGCATTAAGACAAGTTAACACTTAACATGTAGTTGTATCTGCTTCTATGTTGTTCTTTTGCACTAGCTATGTGATATGCTCTTCTCTCCTATTTCTTGTAATTCAATAGGCTAGACATTCCATTAAAAGTTATCATGACTTTTGAGTGGAATTGTGGTGTGCCTTTGTGTTAGTACCCCTTTCCCTCTCCCTTGTGTGTGTGTGTGTGTGTGTGTGTTTGTTTCTCAAAAAAAAAAAAAAAAAAAACAATAGGCTAGACATGATCTTAATTAAGGGACCCTTTTGTATGATAATTACCTTTGATTCTGTACCTAAATTGAGTGGCATGATTTTCTGGTTTAAGTTATTTGTGTGTTTTATGTAGTTCTCAATATGATGGTGCTTAAAAAAACTGAGTCAGATTTCAATTCAGTTCAGGCAAGGATTATCAGGAAATGATTTATTATAAAATTAAAAAAAAAAAACTGAGAGTCAGATTTCAATTCATTTCCTAGCAAGGCATGAAATGACCTATTAGAGCATGAAGATATTTTCAGAGTTGTGTACAATATTCTTGTACTTTTGTTATTCAGGTATCACTTAGAATGAAAGACATCGGTGACATTATGTACACAAATATGGGCAATTATATCATCTGTTTGTTAATAGATGGTATATATGCAAAGATATCTAATATAAATATAATAACGCAGAAACATCTAGTGAGGCTCTGCCATGATTTTGAACTGTTTGTGAAATTTAAGATTTATAAGATAAAATGGTATTGTTTTAGAGGGGGGGGGGGGGGGGGCCAAACAGAAGAGTAAGTAGAGCAAAGCCACAAAGTTCAAGTCATTACACTAACTTGTATATATTGGTGTGGTTCTTTTAGGTGAAGAGAATGATCAATTCTTTGCCAATAATGAGCTAGATGAAAGAGTATACAGGCATTACGGGTCTCCTCAATTAGATGGCTTTTCTTGGGATGAAATTTGCAAAACAGTGGCACTGTGGCAGCTGATGTTTAGCTTTGGGAAGCTTATAAGGTGCCATTCTATCCCATTTGTAATTTTGCTATGATAAAGGGTTTTCCTCTAGTTATCACTTAAGAGCACCCCAAAGCATAGCATACAAACTTGTATATTTTTCCCCTTTGATGAAATGATATTACTTCTGTATTCACTTAGTAAACTGAGTGTTTTTGGGTAACATGAGATGAAGAACATATGATCATATTGATTCTATAATAATCAATGAACTGGATAATTTTTTGTAGCTTTCATTTAAAAATGACATTTTCAGGAACATTCGGAATTGTGCTTGATTTATGGTAATGAAAGTCAGAATGGAAGATCAAGTTCGTTTGGACATGAAAATGGAGGTCAACACTAATGGCCTTTGGATGGGATTGACGATAACTTGGGATATGCAATATCCAGCTAGGGAGTTTGAAATATCTTATCGGGAGAAAAATGAAAGTTTGCAACTTCTTAAGCCTCAACATGTTCTCAAAAATTTCATAGATCATCAAGGGAGACATACAAGAAGCACTGGAGGAAAGGCCTTGAATGGTCAAAACAAATGTGGGTACCGAGAAGGACAGAGTACAATTGAATAGAATGTATTGATACAACATTTCAAATTGTTCCTGAAATAGATGAGAAGCTCTTTTTGAAGGGTTTTTGAAGTCTTAGAAGATGAGAGAATGGCCACGAAATTTGCAGCGAGGAAATGGTTATTGAGAAAGGTTTGACAAGACATCTATTTTGCTTGTCAAATTGGGATAAAATTTAGATTTGGTTCCGGAGTTTTGTCAATGTAAATAAGATCCAATTTTAGGGTATTGATATTTTTGGAATAGAATTTCTTGCTTGATTCATTGTTATATTTATACCCAAATCATTTTCAAGTGTTCAAGGTTTTAATAGGAAGTCAGTTTGATTTTGTTGGGAGTACCTGGAGCTGGATGGTGATGTTTACTATCTTGCTTCATTGATGAAAAAGTAACTTGAGTTTATATTAAATATTAACTTGTCACTATCATTCTCTAGGCTTGAGACTTGGGATAACCCAGAACCAGAAGACGAAAGTAATTGAACTTACTTTCAATTACTTGTTTGCTGATTTACTTTTTTAAGGCATCCTGTACTTACAAATTATTAAAAAAAAAAAAAAGAGTCATTCGTCTTTTATTAACTTATTTTTAGGTGGTTTGGGCTCAACCCCCAAATGTAATTGGGCTCATGTTTGTAGAATTTATCTACCTATCTCTTTTATTCACTTAGCAATAAATAAATAAATAATACTACCAGAGTACCAGTAAGTATAAGCAAATTTCATGCTAAAATGGCAAAGAGGGTGTTGTTTGCACCCAGTGCATTATACATATATAACCTTTTTGGCATTTCTGCCATTTGAATCTCTAAGAACAACAACCCAAACAATTTATACTTGTGGCCCAATATGTCAAAATTTACCCTATTTGTCAAAATGTATATTGTTTATTATCAAAAAAATGTAAAAATTTGTGTCATTTTTGTCTTAATGCGGATCATTTCATTTACACATATGAGTTCAATAAACATTATGCCGCTTGCAGTGTAAACTCATGTAATAGACTCAATGACTCTGGATTGGATGCTATAACATAGAAATACTGGTAAGTGCATTTGCATTGGACTACTCAATAGGCTAGTCCAGCCAAAATATGCCAAGAAAGCCCAATTAATTAACCCACATTGGACTAGCAATCTCATAACAAAAATTCATGCAAGCGACACTAGTCATCCAAACATAACTGGCATTGTAGCTTAAACAATTACATTTTTTATTTATTCATTTCTTCCTCCATACCTAGGCTGTTTGGTAGTAGTTGGTTGCGGGTGTGGGTAGCAGCATGGGCAAAGGTGTGCGGTGCAGTGTTGCATAGTGGGATTGACGTGTGCATTGGTAGAGAGAAAGTGAGGGAAAAAGTAAAGAGTAAGACTAAAAAAACCAAGAAAATTAATCAATCTATCTATTAATAAAAACTGAAATGTAGCATTTAATATTGCTACACTCCCGTTGAGCCACATTAGTCACCAAGTCATTTCCATTTTTTTCCCATTAATTTCTCTGATAATTTTAAAATACTTTTACTAAAATTTTTCCCCAATCTATGTATTACTAAAAAGAAAATGATTTCCAGTCATATTTCCACCATAAAACGCAATCTTTATAGCTTCAATTATGTCCACCATAAAGCCCAAAACATGAATATTACGATGCTGTCCACCATAAAGTCCAAATCCAACCCTTCTTCTTCAATTAGTCTTTTAACGCCAACCCTTTCTTCTTCTTCAGACCTGTAGCTTGACTAACGCCAACATCTCTCTCTTCCAAAGACAGTTTCAAAACTTCAAACCTTTGGCTTTCTAACACCAACCTCTCTCTTCCCTCCTTCATCTCTTCCTCTCCTTATTTAAATGAATCACTCCATACCTCCTCTCCTTTTGCTCTTCCTATCTTTCAAGGTTTCAAAACTTCATAACGGCAGCTTTCTCTTCCCTCCTTCATCTCTTTCTTGAAGAAGAGTTCAAAAATACTGATAGAATGTGGATGATTCACTTCAAGTATTTACATCAGAAATTTCACCTTTGCATTTTCTTAGTCATACAGGTCTGGGCACTTTGTTAATGTTTCATTTGAGAGTGTTTCTTCTAAATGATTAGCTTAGATTGATGGATTTAAAGCCCTATAATGGGTTTTGCTAATTTCAATTATTGGCCGCATTGCTCTTTCTTTTGTATTTGAGTAATTCAATCAACACTCTGTTTCCTATCCATATCCTTCTGCAAGAGGCAAATTGGTCTAACCACAGGCCTAGGTTCAAGGCCACTGTCAACTTTAATGGCGAGGAGTTGTTAGCTTCCTCCTCTGTATGAGCCATTGATATCTACATCGGCTACAAGGTCTATATATCAAGTTGAAGTATACTTAAATTTAATTTTCTATGTATATTTAAAATTTTTAGGGCTAATTCTTTTGTGTTTTTCTGTTTGGGTATTGAGTTTATGGTCTGCAATTTTTTGTTTTTTTAGTTATTGCTATTGGCTGTAGAGAAAAGCTTAGAAACTAGGGTAAGGAAAATTACCCCAATCTGTGATCACTTTTATTAGGCTTATATCAAGTTGAGGTTATATATAAAGATGGGTTCAAGCAGGGCCAGTTCTAGACATTTTGGGGCCTTAGGGGAGAACTAAAAATGGAGTCTTTTTTATACTTATATATTAATTAAATTAATGTTTATTTAATATTTTTTATATTATAATATATTTTCTTGCCTTTTGAGATGCAAATTAACTAATTAAATTTTTGTATTCAATAAAAAAGTATTGTTGTAGAGTAAATGAGAAATAGAACCTGATTTATATAAAAAAGTATTGTTGTAGTTTCACTGAACAATAACAAGTTTTTAACAATTTCAACTTGCATAAATAAAGATTTATTCAATATATTACCACTAACTAATATATATATATATATATATATATATCATATACTATATATAATAGCAGAAGCTGAGAGAAAGTGAATTCTTACAATTAAGGCCATGCTGATGAATAGAATAACTGCCTATCTAAAATTCAGACACGTCTCACTTTAAAAAACGATACATTGTATTGTTTTAAAAGCTACAACACCGTTTGACTGTTTTTTTGGTATATTAAAAAAAAAAACCAAAATAAAATAAAAAACACATTGCAATTAAAAAAACCCTAGCCATCTTTTGTCATCAGACTCCGCTGGACATTTTCTCTCTCTAAAAGAAAACGCCTACCGATATTGCGGCACAGAGGAAGGGAAAAACTTGTGATCCAGTGAAGATTCGTACGGCCGGCCATCGCCATCCCATGCCAGACTTAGACAATCAAACCATATTGCGATGCAGAGAAACGGAAGAAAAAAATAAAAAAATTAGGAGCTGCAATCCAGCGGAGAATCGTGCGATTAAAGTTTTCTCTTCTTTCTTTTTTCTGTTTCCTTTTGGATTTTCTTTCTTCATATGTTTGTTGGTTTGAAACACGCTATTCTGATCTGTGTATATGGATTTGCACCGGAGAGGTGGAACTGTGGGTGAATCTGAACTTTCGATTGGGCACTTTCTCCTTCCCTCTCTGTATCGCTAGGTTTTTTTAGTTGCAATCCTTTTGTTTATTTTGCTTAAACTGTTTTTAATAAAAAAATTAATATATATATATATACACACACAAAGCCCATATGTTATGTTTTTAATTTTAGACAGTGGAGTTTTTTTTTTGAGAGATCCATTTGGGCATTATTTATGATTCAGGTATTTTGGTTAGATTGGTTATGATTTAGGTTTTTTGGTTAGGAGTAGTTTTGTTTAATTTATGTAAATAGACGGGTTAGAATTGGTTTAATCTCTTACTCTATCGTCTTCTTTAGGTTTGCTGTCAATTTAGGGATTTGAGATACAGAGATAGAGTTCGGCGCAACTCCATGACTAACATAATCGAAACTAACAACAGACTGACGAAAGGTATGTATCAATTTTCTGTGTTTGGATATGAACTTAAATTCGGATGTTCATTCTCTTTCTTTAGATGTTTTGTTGTGAATATTAATTCTTACGGCATGATCTGCATTCAGAAATGCATAATAGTGAAAGCTTTTCAAACTTGACCGAACCAAATCACAAGTGCATCCTATATAGATCCCTATCACTTTTTTAATCTCTGTGTTTCTGAAGGTTCGTTTGTTTAATTAATGACTTTTCAAGCTCTTTGAATTGCTGCCTCTCCTCTCTTTTTACTGTTTTCTCTACCAGAAAAATGAAAAACCCATTTCTTTTTTACTGTTTTCTCTACCAGAAAATGAAAAACCCATTCCTTCTTTGATATCTAAAATTTCAAATACAATTATAAATCATTTTGTTCATTTACTCTATTCCGGTTTCAATTGGCTTTGATTTGCATGTTTCAGCCAGCTTCTGTCTTTACAAATTGGTTTCTTTAGTCAATTCTCTCTTCTACTTAATTTACATCTTTACTGTTGCTTTTTGTTATTCGAATTTGAATTAAAATCCGGATGTTTATTCTATCTCTTTCAATGTTTTGGCCTCAGATTATAATTTTAGTTTTTCCTACTTTATTAATATTATAATCTTTTCCAAATTGGAATTATTATATTCTTTGATTATTTACTACCTTCTTTGAAATTGAAAATTATAGGTAATACTAAACAAAGGTGCACAATGTCATCAGAGACAATCTAAGTCATTATTTGTTTTGCATTCATAGGGATAGGTAGTTGGTAAAAGAAAAAACGACCAAATAAAACCTCTCCCTCCTTCCAATTGTTAATTTGACACCCATTCTGTTTTGCTTCTTTTCTGCAGCACCTATATCCAAGGTCAGCATTTTGTTACTTGATGTGTTATACACTTTATTTTGATGCTTTCTTTTTGATTTATTGTAATCTTTTTTTTTTTTGGGAGTGGCATCATGGGGTTTAGTCCTTGATTTGCTTTGCAACTCAATGAAAAGATAAAAAGAAGATAGTGGGCTGATTTTATATTGATGAGTAAATACTGTTTTGCTGCATTACTGAATCAAGATTTAAGGTTTGGCTACCTTTTTCCCTAATTTCCTTCTTTTTTTTTTTTTCCCAATTTCTTGAGCTCTATTTTGTTTAGTTTCTTGAACTAATTATGTTCTGTCGATGGTTGCATGCTAAAGGATTACTAAATCAAAGTTTTTTTTTTTTGAGTGACATGATTTGGAGGTAACAATAGACGAAGCTTTGCCTTTGGTACATATCTTTGCCTTTGTTCTACTAATAGAATGCTTATTTTGTTTTTGTTTTATTTTTTTGGAGCATCTTACGCTTTCCTTTTGCTTTAATAATAATTTCTCATATATTTCAAAATTGTTCTATTAGACTTTGTTTCTTTTATTTTTCTCAGGTTGATAAACTTAATTTATTGGCAAGTTTTCTTAAATGTTGTTGTGGTTAGATTTGTTTATTTTCTTAATTTATTTGTTTTTATTGTGTATGTCTTTGTGTTTTGAATTGAGTGCTTACAGATGCTTTAATTTTATTCATTTATTGTATGAATAGAAGATTACATAATAATGGGTGAAAAGCTTCATGAATTCCATAACTTGGATGTGTGTATAATCTAAAATTTGCTTCAAAAACGTCAAAAGGGTACTAAGCAAAATGCATCAAAGAAAAAAAAAATCTGAACTCTAATGTATATTCTACCTTACTCGATGAGTCTTTATGTATTACATTATAATGTTAAATTTTTTTTAGTTTCTTTAGAAGAGTAAATTGAATGTACTGTTAAGTTACTACGATTGCCATATTTCCTTTACGAATTATCATATTAAATCTCCAATATACATATGTTTCAGTTTTAAACTGTTTAAAATTTGAAAAATTTGTAATTTTAACAAACTTTCTTATCCTGTTATTTTGATAAAATTCAGATTTGTAACATTCACCAGGTGTTCTCAAGAAACATTGCTGGATAAAACTGACAAGTTAGGACAACCTTACTATCATTCTTATCCTTCTGACTCCTACTCTTTTCAATTCCATATTAATATGATAAAATTTATTCAATTCGTCATTGAAGTTGGCTCCATTTTTGCCTCCAATGGTGAAAGAAAAATCGAAATAGATACTTATCAAAGAACGTTGAACCATATTTAAAAGCTGATAGGTGTTAGTGATCACAATGAAAAGATGGAGAATTTTCTTTTTCATATTAATATGTATTAGTGCTTTTTAAGTATTTTCTTTTGGTTCAAACACAAGCTTTTGATATGTGAGTGTATATTTATGTTAAAGCTCCTGCTATATATTGATCATAGATTAAGAAAGGTGAATGAAGAAAAGTACTAGCTATATTGACCTATGCTGTAGATAGATACTTTAATAAAGAAAGGAGGAGGGTAATGATTGTTGTTTATCAATTTTTGCTGAAAAGTTTACTGAGTATAAAAGTAATTGCACTTTCTTCAATGATCAAAATGAAACTCATGTTTTCAACTTGGAAGATAGTAGCTTTAGAGATTTACAGAATATCCATCCAGCTTGGCTTTTCTCAAATTTGCTTTAGGCATATGTAAGGTAGTACACTTCCAAAGTTTCTTATTGAGTTAAAATAAAGGAAAACATTATGAAAGTGTATGTAAATGATGCTGACAAAATGTGAATAGGTACGGTTTCGTTGCTAACAAAATGCATCCATCTGGGTCTTCAACACCAGTTGATGGTGCCCAGTTTGTTTCACCTGTGCTAATTCAATTAAAATCTGCCATTTTAGAATCTCAAGGGAGTCTATTACCTCCACAAGCAGCATTTACTTCAGTTGAAATTGAATGTTACAGATTTTTTTTTCTTTTTCCCTTTGATTTGGTTATGAACTAAGAAATATAAGTTAGTTTTGATTTAAGCTTTTGGGTTGGGTTAGTTGTATAGTGAAAAGGCATGTCTGTTTTATTTCAATGTAATTTGTCAGGCTCCTAAGTAAATACCACCAAAGTTCAAAATGTGAAGTTGTATTTCTATTGTACAATTTTATTATATTTTCACTTTGACACTTGATTTGGTGTTATTTTTAACAGCATGATCAAATGATTAAAATAAATAGAGTGAGAAGTATGATGTGTTGAGATTTGAATACAAAGTAGATTTACCTGCTAAGCTGACCATTATTTTAAGTTATGTGTGCTCAGCTATCTACATGAGCTCATTAGATTATTGTATATGTAAAAAATGCTGTGTAGAGTAATTTTTGGTGAGTAGGCACAGTTTTGCTGCTAGCAAAATTGAAATTGAATGTTACAATTTTTCATTTTTCATTTAAAATTTTTTTTTTTCTCCTGGGTTGTGATGACTGAGAGTCTTTAGAATGTATAGTGATAATAATTTCTCTTCTACTTATGAGATTTCAGATGATCCCGTGCATTGCGCGGGTTAAACACTAGTATATATAAAAACACAAGATTAAAATTAAAAAAAAAAAATTTAAGCACAAGCATAACAAAAATTTAAGCACAGCCATAACATAAGGTCTATTAATAAGACCCGCCTAAAAAAAACACAAAACAAATCATATATTCATATCTAATATCTATAACGCCAAAAAAAAAAAAAAAAATGCAGGTTTTATTAAAAAAACAAAGAATGAAGGCCTAAACAATGTGAAACTACAAAGGCAAGCGGCCCAATCTTTTTATCTTAACTCTTAAGTTAAGTCTAAGCAAATAAAATGTAGAGAAAGTCTGAAACTAAAGAAGCCAAGTGCCCATTCATCAAAAAAAAAAAAAAAAAAAAAAAAAAAAAAAAAAAAAACCAAGCGCCCAAATAGAAATAATACCTAATAGTGGACCAGAGATGAGAGAACTCAAAACCTAGAGGCTAGAGCAAAGGCGCAGAGGCAAGCTTGCTTGAGATGAGAAGGATTAGGAATCAGAGAGGTGGAGAAAGGCAAGCTTGCTTGAGATGACAGAGGTGGAAAGCAGAGAGAAAGAAGCAGAGCTGTAGAGGGATTTAAGGGAACGTTAAACCTAAAAATTTTAGGGATTTGAGTTGTTTTATTTGTTTTAATCTCTTAGACTGGATTTTTAGTTTATTTGGTTGATTTTTGGTTTGTCTAGTGGATAATAATGTTATTTTTGGGTAATGATTTTGTTTAGAATCAATGCTTAACTGGATTTACCAAAATTTTTGTTTTTTGGATAAAAGGATGTGCCAGATTTTTCTAATTCATCTGAAAGTATTTTTTTTTTTTTTTTTTTTGCCCCTATTACCCCTTCTTTTCTAAAATTGTGGGGTCCTTCTACTTAGGCAATTGCCTAACTCGCCTAAGGGAAGGCCGGCCCTCAGTTTAAGTTACAACTAGCGTAACTTTTTAAAATTACACATTTTCTTCACCATTGAATTTGAGTTGATCTAATAGTAAAAAAAGTTACTCATTAACGCTAATTATAATATCATTTATTCTGATTACAATCTCATTTATTATTCCTTACTTAAATTTCCATACTTATCTCTTGTTCCCAAAAACATTCTCTACATTCTCTACCTACCCTCCCTCATCTGCTCTTTTTTATTTTTGTAGATAAATCTCATCTTATGCATTCCAAAATATGTTAACTACATCATTTTGTGTAAACTTTTTGATTATTAAAATCTAGATGCCGTTATACTACACTTTAATTTTCGCTGTGATCATGTTATTAGTTCACGTAAAACTAAGGAACAAAGGAGTAGAAGAGAAGCTTAAAGGAGATATTGTTAGCCATTGTACCATGTACTTTACTTATTGTTGTGTGTACACACGCTTATTGTTTAACATATCTAGACTTGGTGCTAAGTTTACAAACTTGATCCTATAGAAATATCCTGTATATTCAATTTTTGATACAATCGTTTACAAATGGTAAGGGCTGCCACTAATTTTGGATTTTTCTGGGTTAAGAAAAACTTCCCACAAATTTAATTGAAGGCAGAAAGTTGGTGGCTAGCGGTAGTGGAACCTTGCAGCCGGAGGCAGTGGAATCTTGTGGCTGATGGCTGGAGATGGTGGAACCCTTTGGCCATGGAGGTGGAGGAGAGAACAAATGAGGGTAGAGAGTTGAATAGGAGGAAAGAGTAGATGAGGGAAGATAGATAGAGAACGTATAGAATGTTTTTGGGGAGTAGAGATAAGTATGAAATTTTTTAAATAATGGATAATAAATGAGATGGTACATCAGAATAAATGATATTGTAATCGACATTAATGAGCTTTGTTTTGACTATTAGATCTACTTAAATTAAAGGGTATAATCACCAAGTATAACTTCACAAGAATTAAACTTTTTTTAAACCGTAGATTTATGAGAGATCCAACGAATAAAAACAAAATAACATTATCCATTACAACATTAAATACTTACCAAATTAATAGTCTCCTAATTATCTCTCTCCTCATTAGATATTTCTTATGTCCCTTTTTCTTTCTCCTTATTAAGTCTTTCTTTCCATTTTCTTTGCAATTTCTCCTGCGTTTCTACTTTCTTTCCATTTTCCTTATTAGGCTTCTGCCGTGAGCTGAATGGCCACACTGCAAAATTGTTTAGCAGTTTCTTCTTTTGCTTCTGCCGTGAAATAAAATAAAGGAAGTCAAAAGCTTCCATGTTTTATTAAATTTATTCCATATATCATCCTGTTATGCTCTTAGTAATAAATTTGTGAAACTGCTTGGTTTTTTCTTTCTGTTGGTATGATAATAAATTTGCAAACACAAGTTTTGTTTGTATGATCCCCTCAAAAAAAAAAAAAAAAAGTTTTGTTTGTATAAGTGTCATTCTACTAATTTCAATATTTGTAAAAATATGAATAATTTAACTCCTCCTTAATTAAATGGAAAGTCAGCGGTGGTAGAGTTAAACAATTGGGCCTATCTTGAGTTTCTCCCTCTTCTACATCTGGAGACGTTTAATAAAGAGAAACGTATTTAAGATTGTAAGAACTTATAGGCCTCTAGCCATACTATTGTCATACGATGAGGGTAAACATTAGGATGAATTTGAATTACAAACAAATTCTAATTGGATCTAATTTGGATAGTTTCTATCTTATCGTAATCTATACGATTTGATAAAATTTGGTTTACTTTCTTCATCCATTTTTCTCTATTGATGTTTTTTATTTCTCCTTATTTCTGCACTTTCTGGCATCCTTGAACGTAATTGACTAAGAAAGTAGAAATGTAGGAGAAATTGTAAAGAAAATGGAAAAAAAAGACTTAATAAGGAGAGAGAAAAAGAGACATAAGAAATATTTAATGAGGAGACTATTAATTAGGTAAGTATTTAATGTTGTAATGGATAATGGTGTTTTGTTTTTATCCGTTGGATCTCTCATAAATTTATGGCTTAAAAAATGTGTAACTCTTGTGGAGTTACACCAGGTGTAACTTGAATCTCTCTCTCTCTCTCTCTCTCTCTCTCTCTCTCTCTCTCTCTCTCTATATATATATATATATATATATATATATCTTCGGCGATTTTGTAAAAAAGAAAATAAATAAATAAAGAGGATGTCATGCAACAATTAAGTGGGGTATATTTCTCTATTCCTATTCTTTGTGATTTGTGAGAGCTTTTTTGGAGTATTTGAAGTTTGTAAAAGTGCCTCTATATTACTTTTCTATTTTTCATATTTATTAGTGAAAATTTCCCGTTGTCAACGCCTATAAATGATTTAGGACAAAATTTAGTTACAAAATGATTACAGCTTAAGGATACAACTTTACTCAATATATAGGAAAAAATACCAAAAGACCCCCTAAACTTTGAAATAGTGGACAGAACACCCCCTAAACTTTTATTTTGGCCAATTTGCTCTTGAACTATACAAGCTTGCCAAATAAAGCCATCCGTTAGTCTGTTTGTTAAGTGACTAACAGAACTCACGTGCATTTCATTTATTAAAAAAAAAAAAAAAAATTTCCAAACGGATTGAGAGATCCCAACAATGGCGACACGTTTGAAGAGGAATACGAAGAAGCACGGACTCGTCACATCATCTTCAACGCTGAGTTCACCTACCTTAGCAATATAACCATCATCGTAACTACTAGCTTCTTCATTAAAGTCAAAAGACAAGCACATTTGTGAAGACACTATGTAGATGTGTTTTCAACATGTTCATCGTCACTCCTTTCTTCATCATAAGCTTCTAATCATTTTGTCATGGCTACTTTAAAATTATTTATATCACTTCCCAGAATTGAGTTTCTTTTTCAATTGTTCTATTGCTGAAAGAAAAGAGAGTTTCAAATGATGTAAACTTGTTTGAGGCCATAAATAGTGAGCTCCAAATATGGCTGTATTGGCAAGCACAGGAAGCATCCAAGAGGTTACGGAATCAGCGGAGGTATGCCCCACCCTTGGATCATGTTCGACAAGTACCATCCTGGGTTTTTGGCAAAGTCTCAAAGCCCAAACCAAAGCTTCTTTATGCAACTTCTTTCTCTTTCAATTTTCTCTCTCTAGCCAAAAACTCTCAAGCTCTAGCCTGTCAGAAGTTAGAACTAATCCCAAATCTAATCCCCATATCTCAAACTCTCTCTCCCTCTCCTAAAATTAATCCATAGATTTCTCCAATCTGGATTTCTCTCTCAAGCTCGCATATACTCTCTTTCCTCTTACCCATAGATGGCAATAATGGCTGCAGGTTTAAAGACAATGATAGGTGGCAGAAAATATAAATGGCAGCAGAACCATAAACTCAGACGATGCACTCTCTATACTATATTAGAATGTGGGGGATTTTTTTTCTTTGATTTAAATGAAATGCACGTGTGCATTGTGTTCCGTTAGTCACTTAGCAGAAAGACTAACAGATGGCTTTATTTGGCAAGGTTGTATAGTTTAAGGAGCAAATTGGCCGCACCAAAAGTTTAGGGGGTATTTTGGCCACTGTCTCAAAGTTTGAGGGGTCTCTTGGCATTTTCCCCCAATATATATATATATATATATATTAATTGAAGGTGAATTTTAACAAATCCACTATTTGATTACATTTTCTTTTTATATTCTTCATACTTGTGAAATTTCTAGAAAATTAAAAATCAATAACTATGTTATCAATAAATTGTTTAAATTTTAAGTTTTTGTAGTTTAAAATTATGCATAAAATATAATTTTATAGATTATATAGTAAACAATATTTAATTGATACAAAATTTGACATGTGTATTAGAAGCATAAAGAAAATGCAATCCAACGGTTAGATTTTTGACTTGCACTTATTTGTTTGTCCTTGCAATTGTTGAGTGCTTCGATTAATAAATTTTCTAATCACGTATATTCTGCATTAAGTTTGTTTAGATTAAAATTAATCATTCCGTAATTAAAATTGAGAGTCTAAACTAGCTCTAGCATTTACATTATCAAGCTTTCATTGTAGTCTAAACCCCATAATATCAAAACTAGTGTTTAGTGACCATTTCTTGTCCTAACAGATTTGGAAGGGTGTTCTGTTAAACGGACGTGGCGTATGCCACCTCACACAAAAAGTTCCTCATCTTTTTTATTCAGTTTCTTCTTTCTTTGTTTTAGTGTTTACAGATGCCTTTTCTTTTTGTTTGGCAATTTAAGTTAAGCTTTTTGTCTCACTTCTCCGCCAACTCCCCGCCCCAAAAAAAAAGTTAATAATAAAACAATAAAACTAGTTGTTTTCTAAAAACTAATTTAGCAAATAAGCTATTGAAAACTATGGGATACAAAATTAGTTGTATCATGTATGACATGATTTGAATTTTTCCATTTCGAGAATTCAAATTTTCTTGACTACAATGTTTCGTTTCCTTCGTCTATTAGAATTTAAAGTTGGATGACATAAATGATAGACGTAGTTTTTTTTTTTTTTTTTTTTTTTTTTTTTTTTTTTTTTTTTTCCAATATAAAATTTAAATTTGAACATCATGTTTGACTTGATTTGTTCAAGGAATAATTATTATGAATCTCGATCCCCTTGGATTGCAGTTCTCACAGTTACAAATCCAAATCAACCCACATGCAAGTATGCTTTAATTCCACAGAAAATTACAGCAAGAACAATTTAACAAACCCAAGAAAAAAAAAAAAGTCAAATTGAACTAGGAATCCAAAATTACAACTAAGAAGGTGAAAGACACAAAAGGATAATAGGCATGAAACAAGGGAACCTTGTATCCAAGAACAAAGGACAGTGCCAAAGACAAATGCATAATGGAAACCAACCACCGATCAGCCCGAATCTGAAACCATAATACAAACAAGAATAGGTGTGGCGCCTTACCTTTAAAAGAGGTTGCTCAACACTTAGTTATTTACAAAGTTAACCATTATCATCAATCTCAGATGCTTACCTTTCAACTGAGGAGAATGAAAACTCAAAGGAACTACTTTTTGAAGGCAGAGAGTAATTATACAACGAAGGACTTGGGGGCACAAAAACTTCAATGACTCCCTCAAGCATCTGTGTGATCTTTTTCATCGAGGGTCTCAGTGAAGGATCTTCTTGAATACACCAAATTGCCACAATCACAAGCCTCTCTAGCCTCTTCATGTCATTGCTTGCTTCCTCATTGTTTTCTATCAACTTCTCTAATTTTTTATTTTTTATTTTTTAATCTTTGTTGCATTCGTAAGCCCATTCTATCAATGCCTCCTCTGCTTGCAATGCAAATGTAACACTAGACTTGCAACTAATAATCTCAAGTAACATCACACCAAAACTGTACACATCAACCTTAACGGAAATGGATGCTTTCCTAAATCATTCAGGTGCAAAGTACCCAATCGTCCCTCTTATTCCTGTTCGAGCAGCTCGAGTTTGCTCAGCCAACAAAAGCTTTGCTAATCCAAAATCAGCAATCCTTGGTGTAAAGTATTCATCTAGAAGTATGTTTTGAGGCTTTATGTCACAATGGATGATTTGGGTGATGAGACCTCTTGCAATTCCAAAAGCAATCTGCACTCTTTGGTTCCAATGAGGCCTAGATAGCCCAAAGAGAAAGTTAGCTAAAGAGCCATTACTCATGTACTCATATACCAATAGCCGGTGCTGCCCCTCATCACAATAACCGAGCAACCGGACTAAATTCTTGTGATGAGTCTGACCGATCACACTCACTTCTGTTTTGAATTCCTTCTCCCCTTCTTCTACCACCTTACCTAACTTTTTGACTGCAACAAATCTTTTTGAATCTGATGGAAGGACCCCTTTATAAACAGTTCCGAAAAGCACCTTTTCCTACTATATGCTTGAATCCCCTGGTTGCTTCTTCGAGCTCTTTATATGTATAGTTTCTCACATTTGTTGCAAGTGTGCCATCAATATTCCATGGCGAATTCAGCTTTCTGTGGTGCAAGTAGATAATAGCCACAATACTAGCTATGAAGAAAAGGATATTGAGAAATGCAGAGCTGCCAAGGAGTAGTGCCAAAACAACTACCACAGACTGGCTTTTCTTCACTGGAACAAAGCTATTAGGTACCTTGATGAAAGCTATTCTCGTAATATTTGTGCTATATCTTCCGTTGGACAGAGGATACTTCTTCTTCCAACAATAGCCACCTGTTTTCTCGTAAATGGCCAAAACACACATGCAATCGTCAAGGCATTGCTGCTTACAGTGTGTCTCATTAGCCCCTTGAACAAGGCTGTAATCTGTAAACGGCCAGTCCATATTTGTAAGCCGTACAAAGCTTACCTGCCCTTTATTTTCTTCCCATCCATTGTCGCAGTTGGGTAACGGAAAATCTGGTTTACACCCTGCCCGATCCTCATATGGGTTCAATTGAGAAAATCCATAAGGACATGAGCAAAATGTCCCGCCCCCACTTGAAGCATCTGAGGTACGACAAACACCGTTGAGTCCACAGAACCCACCTACAAAAGTATTAGCATCAAATACACCACAAATATCAGTAATACCAGGAATGCCTTGCACTGGATCCCATGTTGAAGGACAGCTTCCACAACTTGTGTCCTGCTGTCTGAGGTGTTTGTATATTCTGAAGACCCCATCATAATCAATCCTAGCCATGTGGTAGAAAGAGTCTTTTGAGCCTGGATCTTCTTGGGTAATGTTGAAGATGTTGGTTGAATTGTTTGCATCTTGGACGTACATGTATCCGGCTTCAGTAAAGATCAACTGTGATTCCCAGAACATTGTCATGGTGGCAAAATAAGCATGATTAAGAACTTCAGATGGCATATTTATAGAATAAAGCACCAGATTGCCATCAAGCTGTAAAGAAAGCTGGAAGCGGCCATAAGAATAATTTGTAATAGATTGGTGAGACCTGAGTGTGGTCATTGCCATTAGGGTCATTGAGAACAAATGCACTGCTGCTATTCTGCGTCAGTGTAGAACCTTGTGGTGCTGGTTCATTGCCATTTGCAGACCAAACTATGGTTTGGTCCTTTGTTTTAGTAAACCAAACTGCAAGCAAGAATTGAGACTCTTTCTCATTGATTTGAAAACGGCGGAATCCAAAGGAAAATTCACCTGAACGCGACGTGAATAATGGATTAATATCTTGGTCTGTAACTGAAGCCGGTGAGTTAAGCAATATGTTACAGTCATCTTTGGTGTAGGTAAAAACAGTGGGGACGAGAGGAAGAAGCAGAAGGAGAAGAAAGAGAGAACAACAATGATGAAGTGTTGAAGTAACCATTGCCATAATAATGGTTATGGCTTATGGGTTTATGAGCTAGAAAGAAACCGTTACAACAACATTCATAATGTTTGATAGGTTTTAAACATGCTGTTCCAAGCAGTTGCTGTAGTCTTGTAATTGAGATTATTTAAGAACCAGTCATTTTCATGGTCTATGACTTCTTCAGAAATTTGAATTAACTAACACCAAATTGTTTGGAAAAAGTCTAACTAATAAGACTAGCGAGCGTCAAGAAAGCATGAATGCTTCAACTAGTAGCAATGTTATCAAATGAGAAAACCTTTTCAATTAATAAAGATAACTCTTTAATCCCTCTCCCTTAAATTAATAGTAGCTTCTTAACTACTACTAGTTTTTTTTATTATTCAGACAGATGTTGCTCTGCTTTAGCATTTGTATGATAGTTGAGATTTTATTTCTTGTATATATCTACGAGTGTAATGTCCTAGAAACAACATGATTCTATGTACACCTTTTGAGTTTATAATAATTAATCTAAACCAAGAAGAATCAAGAAATTTATACATTTTAGGGCTAACTTGATATATTTTAAGTTTTTTTTTATTTTATTTTTTTATTACAGAGTTTCAACCTATGAAGTTCACTTCTGACGACTGCGCTCTTTACTGTCATTCTAAATCATCATTTAGTTTAACTTTCTACTCTCAAGTCTCAAGCTGTTAAAAGAATTGAACATGAATATATATATATATATATATATATATATTTTACAATTGTCCAATATTTAGAAGCCTTTCAAGGAGAGGGAAAGAGTGAAAAACTCATCTATATATATATATATATATATATTTCTTTTTAAAATGGTATAGAGGATATGATTTTACTTTCCTTATAAAATAACTAAAATTTAAAATGAAAAAAAAAAAAAAAATCAATACATGACAAGTTATCCTTGGTGGAACATAAAGTGATATACAAAAAATGATACAGAAAATTTGTATTCACTCAATTAGACCTCACTAGCTACGTCATTAGCTTATAAAAGTGGCAATTTCAACACCGTTCCTTGATTTAATGCATGTATCGTTCCAAGTCCTCATTCTCTCTCTCTCTCTCTCTCTCTCTCCCAATTCGTTTTACCACAATTAATAGCGTAATTACTCTATTAATTACTTCATCTGTTGACAATTGTCAATTGTAGCTTGAATGCCTATTGAAAGGTGTCTATTTTTGCGAGAGATGCTACGTCTACAACATTTTTATAATATTTTTACAACAAATTACAGGTGGTTAATTGTTGTTGGTTTAAATTTCAAACTAACGCTAAGATTAGTTTTTTGCCCCAACAATAATAACTAATAACAACTTGCTAGTTAGGATTTGTTGTAAAAATGTTGTAGACATATCATTTCTCTATATTTGCAATTTGAAATAGTCGTTAGGTCGGCTTCTAAAAAAAAATAATCACATTAGCCAAGTATCTTTTTTGTTTTTTTAATTTTTTTTTTTGAGAAAGCATTAGCCATGTATCTTGGTTGAAGCCTCGGCATTGTTTCGTTTGTCAAACTTGATCAAATCAAATTAAAATAGACAGTAGTTAACGTATGTGGCTGGACCGCCTATTATTTATTTATTTATTTTGTTTTTTTGTTTTTTTTGAGAATCTTGACCGCCTATTATTTAAGTGTTGGCTTTGAGTTCTTTGCATGCACAGCTGCACAAATTTGCCAACTTTAGTTGAACTTGTCAAGTATATATATATAACTAGTTGCTAGAAAAAAAAACTTTTAGATTAAAGGTTAAAATGTTCTAATTTAAATATTTTTCTAAGTTCAACTATTTGAAAGCTGAATTAGTTCCAATATAAGATGAAAGATGTAGTTTAAGGGTAATTATTGGATACTCCCGGAGTACCACAAATGCGTATTCCTCATCTCTCACATAACTGTGAGTCCCACTTAGGGATGGCCATATCCATTGGGTAATGGATATCCAACCCTACCCAATCCAAATGTTTCGGGTAATACTTGGTTCTTCATGGGTAGACCATAACCGGGTAGGGTATGGATATTATCCGAATTGTTCGAGTAGGGTATGAATATTATCCAAACCCGACCCATAAAAAAAAAAAAAAAACCCTAAACCTCTATCACCGTCACTCACACTCTCTCTGCCTCTCCAAACCAGAGCTATTGACCTACTCTCATCTCTTCCCAACCCATCCAAGCACGTCTTGTGGTCAGTCATAGCAGCACTGATCCACCACGTCTGTGAATTGCTAATCTTGGTTGCCGCCGACGACTTGTCGTTCTCGTTGTCATGGAGTGCTGAATCAACTTCTTCTACTTCTATTTCCACACAACACTTGTTGTCTTTCCTCGATCTTTTCAGATTTGACCCGGACTCGTCTCGATCGGTAATCTCGTTCTCGTCCGCCTCCACGACCATCGGGTCCTGGTCCGGGCCAGGATCCGAATTCGTTGTTTCGAACAGCAACCCCTTCACCGTCGAGTGGTTGACCCCATGGAGAGTCGAGAATGTTGTTTGCGATGCGCGGTAGACTTCCACAGCGGTCTTGTAGGGTTCCGGCAAAATACTAAACACCAAAGCTAGCTCCGGCAGTATCAACAACTGTGATAATGGCGTCAAATCGTCGATGCTTTGTAGCCCAACCTCCCACTCCGTCACTCTGTCCTCATCGCCGCCATTTTTGCCGCCCACGAATTCATACTCGCTCATCTTCATCAACATCAAATCATATCCGAATGCTCTTTGAATTTGTGAATTCGATATTTAGATCTAAAAGCAAAAGAAAGAGAGATATTTTTTGTGTTATTCAGAGCATTGTTTTTTCTTTTTCAAGATTGGTTAGTGAAAGTTCAAAAAACGTGTATAAACACCCTTGAACGTTTAGACCCCCAATATACAAATTACCAATACAAGCTTTATATCAAACAATTAATGTGCGGAACATGAACAAAAGCTTAATACAGAATTGGTAAACAATCTAAGCCAATTAAAAACACATTCACAGCAGAAAATAAAAGGCAAAGATAAAAGGGAAGAGAGATGCAAACACAAGGACAACACACGATGTGTTATCGAAGAGGAAACCGAAGCCCTCGGCGTAAAACCTCTCCGCCGCCCTCCAAGCGGTAAACAATCCACTAGAAAATACAGTTGGGATACATGGACAGTAATAGACCCTCCAAGCCTAATCTACCCAGTGCACCTAAGCCCTCCAAGCTTCTTGCTCCAACGAGGTTGTGCCGAACCTTTTTCTTTTCTAGCTTACCGGATTCCGCTACTAGACCGTAGCATCCGCCATCCTTGGCATCCTCCAATGCTTCCCAAAGCTCCAAAAACACTTAACACTCTAAATTGGTGTGGGTAGTGTTTGGATAGAAATCTCCTCTCAATAGGTATGACAATGAGAGAGGGAATGAGAAGAGACTACAAAAGTTTCTCTCTAAGAATGAGTAGCTCTCTCTAATTGGGTGGGTGTTTTGAAGAAACCTGTCTTAGGGTTTTTCTTTCTGAATAGCCACACATATCTTGTGGGAATGAGGGGTATTTATACTGGTGTGAGAATGGAATGCAAAGAGTCAGTTTTTCCAAAAACAGGGCTGGCTGGCGACTTGACCTCGCGACTTGACTGAGTCGCGAGTTCAAGCCGCGAGCTAACTTAATGGCCAGTCTGGATTTTTGTCATGTAGTGCTCCAGGTGGCATGACTGTTCAGCTCTCCTGCATACTCTGCACGTGAGCAACTTTTGGCGGCTTGCAAGCCGCGAGCCACCTACGAGTCCTAGTCGCGAGTCTCTGCTTCACTGCACTGTCTTGAGCATTTCTTCACACTCTCTCACACACTACCCTTACATGATTCCTACCTAAATACAAGGTTTCTAAGTGCTGTATTACAAGCAAATTTGTCATGGAATAAAGCCAACACATGGTTGATTAAATTCAACCTTACAGTTAGATTTTACGTTAAAATGTTTTGGATTAAAAAAAAAATTAAATGGGTTTCGGGTAGGGTATGGATATCCATAGATAATATATTCGGGTAAGATTTGGGTATGGATATTAATGGGTATTGATAATTGGGTATCCATGGGCAAACTTTTCGGGTAGGGTATGGGTATACCCGATCCATACCCATCCATAGCCATCCCTAGTCTCACTTATTAAAATTATGGTGGGACCCACAATTCATGTGAGAGGGGGGAGTACACATTTATGGTACTCCTAGATTATTCAATAATTTTCCGTAGTTTAAACATTACTTATGAAAAATTGTCAAAATCTTACCACATAAGATCGTTAAATATGAAAAAACATACAAATATTATGGAGTAAAATATTACAATAATTAAAACATGCTCTTACATTTGTTTAATAAGTATTACAAAAGAATTAGTAAACAAAATTATTTATAATTGTGCTTGTATCTTCAAGCTTTATTCAATGTCTTTTTGGATTTTGCTTTTTGTGAAAATTTCTAATTCTCTTTTGTTCATTGTTTAGAGATTAGATCCATACAAATATTCTAAAATATTAAACATACTAAAAACAAAAGATATTTGACCAAATGATCGTGCCCTTAACTCTTCCAATTAGCAAGTAACACAGGACATTAATTGCAACTAATCAAATAATTCAACAATTTTAGACCCTACAAAGCATGACAGCAACTATGTTACCAAAAAGCCAAAAGCTTAGAACATTGCATAATTCAACAATACTATGCAAATCTTATATAATCAGTCCATCAACCTTTTTCTTAACTAAGAATAGTAATTAAACAGCACTAAGAAAAAAATTGCACAAGAAAAATCAGATAAAACCAATATGAGTATAAGGCTAGAAGATGTACTCTAAATTTTTGCAATTTTTTATTTAAAAAAATCCATAATTAAAACAAACATAGAGTTAATATAATTAATTAACAAATCAAACAAATAAAATTATAGCAATGTTTCATACTACAATATCTAAATATTCAAAAAAAAATCCTACCATATCACAGCCAAATTTGAGACTGGAGGAAAATATAAAGAGATCCAAAGAAAAGGGGTACCATATTGATGCAGAGAGAGTAGAGTCGCTAGGGTTTTGGTTAAACAAAAAGAACTCAAATGTGAGAAAAGAAAAATCTATATTTGATTTAAAAAAAAAAAAAAAATACAATTCATACTTGTCCAGTCATGCCAAACACACAAAAGACAATCTAAGGCAATGGGTCCTCTTTATTTAGAAGGTGGCTCTTTCATTGGTCTTGGAATTCATATTACACAAAAATTGCAACGGAGAGCAAAGGAAAAAAAAAAAAAAAAAAAAGACAAAAGAACTTAAATTCATTTAGAAGAGGAGAAGAAGCATTATGTTTATAATGGACCAAAGCAATTGGGTTTTCTGGGTCTTCATTGTGGATAAGAGATTGGATTGGAGTGAGAGAGAAGGAAGGTGGCAATTGAAGCATAAGGTTTTCACCGTGTGTAGAGTTTTCAGAAATTTGGAAAATAAATAATAAAGGGAATAAATTAAATTTAAAAAATAATAATGATGTGGAAAATTGTGAAGGCTCCAAAGCTTATGTGGTACAATATAAGGAAGTCAACAAATAGTCAAATATCTTTGATTATATATATATATATATATATATATATATATATTATTTAGGGTAAATTACAAATTACATCCCTAAAGTTTGGGGGTGATTGGATTTTACACCTTGAAATTTCAAAATTTAGGTTTCACCCCCTAACATTTGAGGGTGTTTGGAGTTTACACCCTAAAGTTTCATAATTTTGGGGTGTAAAATTCAGATATTCACAAACTTTAGGAGTAAATCCAAATTATGAAATTTCAGGGTGTAAAATCCGTACACCCAAACTTTAGGGGACAAAAGCCAAATTCTAAAACTTCAGGGTGTAAAATCCAATTACTTCCAAATTTTAGGGGTGCAATTTGTAATTTACTCTATTATTTATAGGGAAACTACTAATTTGGTCCCTATCATTTATATCATATTTCAATTTGGCCCTAACTTTTCAACTGTGCCAATTTAGTCCCTAACTTTTTAGTGTCGTGTCAATTTAGTCTATGTTATTATCTCTTGGATGGAAATTACTGACGTGGCAAACGGCCAAAATAAAAAATTAGTTTCTATAAATGTGGCAATAAACTAATTTTTATTTGGTTGTTTGCCACATTTGTAATTTTTATCCAAGAGATAACAATAGGTACTAAATTAACATAGTATTGAAAGGTTAGGGACTAAATTGACACAATTGAAAAGTTATGGACCAAATGAGATTTGGTGTAAAGGATAGGGACCAAATACATAGTTTACCATTATTTATATCTAAAAGATGAAGGTGAATCACATTTATGTCATCATTTTCTTTCCTTCATTTCTCAAAAAATATGTGTATGAGTATTAATGTATGTAATCATGCATTATCTTTATACCCATTCTCAAAAATAATTAGAACTTATAAATCATGATATAACCATCACTTTCACTACAATGACTTTACATGTTCTTGAACCTAAATGCTTATAATATAAAATACATGTAATAAAAACATCTTCGGCGGAGACATCATTTATTTACTTTTAGTTTATACTTGCCCAAAAAAATCTCATTCCACCATTGTATTTATATCTGTATGTAAATGTATTCAAGGCTAGGTTGAAGGGTTTAGTTCCGCTCCTACTTAGAGAACCATATATTATCTTCATCAATTTCAAGAGATAGAGATAATAAAGCTCTTAAAAATGTTTTTTTTTTTTCCTCTTTCTTTTTCCTTTTTGTATAAAATTTTATATGCAAGAGGTTTTCCTGATATGATTTTTGTAGTGTACCAACTTTCTCTACATGGTGTCAAATTCAGCTTGAATATCACATAGAATCACAGATGCGTGCATAATAATTTAATTAAAAATATTAGTTTCATAACAAATCTAATTGATGTTACTTTAACAACAAACCACTTCCATCATACCGGAATAAACTATTCATCATAGATTATGGTTTTACATCACTTTATTCTTATAATTATTATTAATTTTTTGAGTTATGTTTACTAGTTACGGTTCATTATTTGGTCCATTTTGGACTATTTGGTCCAGTTCGGTCAAATTCAGTCCACTTGGGTCATATCTAGTCCATTTTGTCCACTTCGGTCCAATTACTTCCATTTTGGTCCATTGTTTCACTTTGGTTCGATTTGGTCCACTTCAAGCTATTTGGTCTAGTTCAGTACAATTTAGTCCTCCTTGGTCAACTTAGGTCCAATTTAGTCCATTCAGTCCACTTAAGTCTATTTAGTTCAATTCGGTCCATTTGGTCCATTTCAGTTCACTTTAGTGTATTTACTTAAGAATGAGAAAAGTTAAGTTTGGGTTAAGTGTATTATTAATTGTTTGAGTAATATCAATTGTAATTATATGATAATCTTTTATTATCATGATCATCTCCTTAAGAGAATGAGAATTTTGAATATAAAATTTGAAAATTAAAAAATTTAGTTGTACCAAAAGAAATTAGGAAAATATAGTGCATATTAACAATAATTAGAAGAATACAGACCACTTCAAAAAATAATAATATCAATTAAAAACACCAAAAATGATACAATTATATATTTGTAAAAATACCAAAAATGATACAATTATATATTTGTAAAAATAGAGAGATGAAAATTACTTTTAGAAATTGTTTAATTTTTAGGGAGCAAATTATTTACAATAAACAATACATTATACCACATCTCAAAATGATTATATATTCCAATGAATTCCATGGGCCTGCGACTAGTATGAATAAAACCTATTATACACTTGTGTGTATTCACACAAGTGTTAAATAACACTAAATCTTGAGTCTAACTCACATTTTCAATTTTAAAATCATGAGTTAAACTGAAGATTTCAGAGTTATTACACACTTGTGT
The DNA here is from genome assembly GCF_001633185.2 of Quercus lobata. Classification (NCBI taxonomy): domain Eukaryota; kingdom Viridiplantae; phylum Streptophyta; class Magnoliopsida; order Fagales; family Fagaceae; genus Quercus; species Quercus lobata. The sequence goes on along the minus strand of NC_044907.1, from coordinate 2,710,091 downwards.
GCATATACACAGGTGTGTAATAAACAATGCCCATAATTATATGTATCTTGTGCGATTTTGTAAAAAAAGAAAAAAGAAAAAAGAAAAGGAAAAAGAGGTAAATAAATAAATAGGATGCCATGCGACAATTGAGTAAGGTAAATTTCTTTATACTTAAATCTTTGTGATTTGTAAGAGCTTTTTGGGTGTATTTGAAGTTTGCGAAAGTGCCTCTATACTACCTTTCTATTTTTCATAATGTATTGAATTAAGGGGGCTTGAACAGGTCCATTATTCCCTTCCATAACACCCCCAAAAGTGAAAAGGCCCATGACCATCAGATCCAAACTCCCGGTCTGCTATGTGCCATGACGACTAGTGCCAATAAAATTGACAGAACTTTAAACAAAAATTGAGGCATGCATAAAAGTATAAACTTGTAATCTGGTACTTACTACTTAGCCTAGAATAACATGTGCAAGTGTTTCCACATTAAAGCTCTTTAAAACACAAGCACCCAGAGAACACAAATCAAGCTCAAAAGCCAAACGGTTTCTAAATTTTCTCTATTCTCATTTGTCTGACCAATAGGGTACCAAGAAAGATAGTGTGGTTCTCATAGAATACCTCCATTATAGCTTCCCAGATGGCTTTTAAGTTGAAAACCTGCCCATCCGCCAGGTTGAGAAACTGGCTTGGTATCTGTTATCTTTGGCTTGCCAAGAGGCTGAGCATTATTTCCTTCACTAATGGGTTTTGATATCAGAGGGCTACTAGTGGGAGTAGCAGAGAAACTCTTTGTTCCAAGACCCCATGTATTTGTAGCCTGCTTACTTTGGTGACCATTTCTTGTCGAAACAGATTTGGTAGGGTGTTCTGTTAAAGCATACACCACCTCAGACAAAAAGTTCCTCATCTTTTTTATTCAGTTTCTTCTTTCTTTGTGTTAGTATTGTTTAGAGATGTCTGAACAAAGGACATATTTAAATTTCTCTGGAATCTCTGTTAATTTGATATGGCATACTTCACAAAAATACACTCTTCCTTTTTCTCCTATTTTTTTTTTTTTTTTCAAATTGGCTTATCCCTTAATTTTAGCCCCTTACCAGTTTCTTACTAGATTTAAGATTAACTTCCTATATTTTTAGGGTTTTAGAATTTGAATTTCAAAAATAGTGCTTTTTCTTTTTGCAATTTAAGTTTAGCTTTTTGCTTTTTGTCTAACCTTTTTTTTCCTCCCCTAAAAAAGTAATAAAATGGTTGTTTTAGTTACCAAAAATTTTGAGATACCAAAGGGACAAGTATGACACATATGATTTGAATATTTTTCTTCTTGAGAAATCAAATTTGCTTGACTAGCATGTTTCATTTCCTTTCCTCTATTAGAATTCAAAGTTAGTTGACAAACATGATTGATGTAGGTTTTTTGATTTCCTATTTCAAATTTAAATTTGAACATGTTTGAAGTGATTTGCTCAAGGAATAATTATAAATGAATCTCGACCCCCTTGGGTCGTAATTCTCAAAGATACAAATCCAAATCAACCCACACACAAGTATAATTTAATCCCACAAAAATCACAGCAAGAACAATTTAACAAACACAAGGTAAATAAAAAAAAAAAAAAAAAAATCAGATTGAACTATGAACCGTTTTGCCAAGAACAAACCACAGTGCAAAAGATAAATGCATGAAGGAAACCAACTGTTAATCATCCTAACTCTGATAGCATAATATAAACAAGAATAGGTGTGGCACTACTGCCGTTTCATTCTAAAAAAATGAAAAAGAAAAAAAGAATAGGGATTGCTAAATACTCAGTCATATGTACAAAGTTACCCATTCTCATCTATCATAAATGGGACACAGAAACTGAGGACAATGAAAAATAAAAAAATGAACTATTTTTTGTAGACGAAGAGGAAGTATACAATGGAGGACTTGGGGGTACAGAAACTTCAATTACTCCTTCAAGCATTTGTATGACCTTTTTCATTGAGGGTCTCAGTGAAGGATCTCCCTGAATACACCAAAGTGCCATAATCACAAGCCTCTCTAGCCTCTTCATGTCATTCCTTGCCTCCTCATTGTTTTCTATCAACTTATCTAATCTTTTATCTTTGTAGCATACATAAGCCCAAACTATCAATGCCTTCTCTTCTTCCCTTGCAAAGGCAATGCAGGACTTGCAACAAATGATCTAAAGTAACATCACACCAAAACTGTACACATCAACCTTAACTGAAATGGATGCTTGGGTAAACCATTCAGGTGCAAAATACCCAATTGTCCCTCTTATTGCTGTAAGAGATGCTCGACTTTGCTCCGCCAACTTTTGCTAATCCAAAATCGGCAATCCTTGGGGTAAAGTACTCATCCAGAAGTATGATTTGAGGCTTTATTTCACAATGAATAATCTGAGTGCTGCACTCTTCATGTAAATACATTAGGCCTTTCGCTATTCCAAAAGCAATTTTCACTCTTTGGTTCCAATGAGGCTTGGATATCCCAAAGAGAAAAGTTAAACTAGCTAGAGAGCCATTACTCGTACTCATAAACCAGAAGCCAGTGCTGTCCCTCATTACAATAACCAAGCAAACGGACTAAATTCTTGTGATGAGTCTGACCGATAACATTCACTTCAGTTTTGAATTCCTTCTCACCTTCTTCTACTACCTTATCTAACTTCTTGACTGCAACAAATATTTTAGAATCTGATGCAAGGACCCCTTTATAAACAGTTCCAAAAGCACCTTTACCCAATATTTGCTTGAAGCCCATGGTTGCTTGTCCGAGCTCTTTAATGTATAGCTTCTCACATTTGTTGCGAGTGTGCTGTCAATATTCCATGGCATATTCACCTTTTTATGGCACATGTAGAAACTAGCCACGAAACTAGCTAAGAAGAAAAGGATATTGAGGAATGCACAGCTGCTAAGAAGTACTGCCGAGATAACTACCATTGGCTCACCTTTCTTATCTGACTTGCCTTCATATCTGAACCATGACCTTTAGGTAGTTTGATGAGAGCTATTCTTGTAATATTTGTGTTCTTTCTTCCATTAGACAGAGGATACTTCGTCTTCCAGCAAGATCTGTCTTTATCATCATAAACTGCCACAACACACAAGCAATCATTGAGGCATAGCTGTTTGCACGTTGCCTCATCAACTGCAGATCCTTTAAGAAAGTTGTTATCTGAGACCGGCCAGTCTGTGTTTGTTAGCTTTACAATTTCAAACTCTTTATTTGCTTCCCGTCCATTGTGGCAGTTAAGTGTGAAATTTGGTTTGCAGCCTGTCCAATAGTCCGATTGGTCCAAGGCAGAAAATCCAACAGGGCAAGAGCAAGATGCATGACTATAACCACTTTCTTTAGTACAAATGCTGTTGGGTCCGCAGAACCCACCACCATTAGCATAATTAACAAATGCATCACAAATATTATCAGGAATGCCATTTACTTCAGTCCATGATGTAGGACTACTTCCACCACTTGTGGTGTCCTCCTTTCCGAGGTGTTTGTATAATCTGAAGACTCCATCGTGATCAATCCTAGCCATGTGGTAGAAAGTTTCATTTGAGCCAGGATTTTTCTTGAAAACGTTGAACCAATTGGTTAATATTGCGTTTTGGACGTACATGTATCCGGCCTCAGTAAAGTTCAACTGTGTTGCCAAGTTTACTGTCCAGCTAGAAAAATAAGCTTTCCCAAGGATTTCAGATGGCATAGATAGAGAATAAAGCACCAGATTTCCGTCAGACTGAAAAGCAAGCTGGAAGCGCCCTTTCGAATAATTTGTGTCAGGTTGGCGAGACCTGAGTGTGGTATTCCTGTACAGTGTTTGGCCTGGCAAAATTGTATCAGTAGGCTCTTTGAAGCTCTCCCACATTGGATTATATTGCTCATCTAAAATCACCAAGTTCCCATTATCTAGCATAACAAAGCAACTGGACTTTGATCCATTCCTTTGAGGTTTCCATAACTCTTTGCCTAGAGGGTCATTGAGAACAAACTCTTTGTTGCTAGATAGCTTCAGCGCAGAATCTTGTGGTGCTGGATTATTGCCATTTGCAGAACAAACTATGGTTTTGTCTTTTATTTTATCAAACCAAACTGCAAACAAGAATTGGTTCAGTCTTATTGCTTTGAATAGGATGAAATCCAAAGGCAAATTCACCTGAACGCAACTTCCATGGACCAGTTCCTTGCTGTGCAATTAAAGGTGAGTCCAGCAATATATTACAGTCATCTTTGGTATAGGTGAAAACAACGGCAAGGAGAGGAAGAAGAAGAAGTAAAAGCAAGAGAGAACAAAAATGAGGAAGTGTTGAATTAGCCATTGCAATGGTTATGGCTTATGGGGTTATGAGTTAGAAAGAACCCATGGCAGCCTTTATATAGAAGGAAACGTTTAGTGGGTTTTAACTCGACTTTTTAAGCAGTTGTTCAAGTCTTGTGATTGAAACTTCTGAGAACCACGTCAAATTTCATGGTCAAGATATTTTTTAATAGACTAACATCAAATTCTTGTGGAAAACGTCTAATTGCAAAGCTGAACCGGAAGCTTCAAGTCCTTGAGCATCATCCTATCCGCAATGATACTGAAATCCAGGAGGTACGAGCGTCTTTGAACCGATGGTTAGATGCTGAAAATACAATGTGGCACCAGCGCTCACGAAATTTGTGGATCACTGATGGTGATAGGAACACTTCTTTCTTCCATCAGAAAGCATCAAACCAGAAAGATAGAAACTCCATTCGGGGCATTTGTGATGCAACGAGGCAATGGCAGGAGGATGATCACACCACTGAGAACATCATTCTGGATTATTTTGAGACCATCTTCCGCTCCAATGGGCCTATTGATACCTCAGTCCTAGTTGATGCAGTCCAACCTATGGTCACAAACGAGATGAATACCTTCCTCACTCGGGTTTTCACAGCTGAAGAAGTCCATAAAGCTCTCAAACAGATGCATCCCAAAAAATCTCCTGGTCTTGATGGTATGCCTCCTCTCTTTTATCAACACTTTTGGTCTCTTACTAGTGAATGTATCACCAAAACTGTTCTGGATTTCTTGAACTTGGGTATTATTTCTCCAAATTTTAATGAAACACATATTGTTCTCATTCCAAAGACCAAAAATCCCACGAATATATATGACTCAATACAAACCGATAAGTCTCTGCAATGTTATTTCTAGACTCACCACCAAAGTCATTGCTAATCAACTGAAGCGCTTCCTGCCCCATATTGTAAGTGAAAACCAAAGTGCTTTCACATTTGATTGCCTCATCACAGACAATATTATTGTTGCCTTTAAAACTATGCACCACCTCAATCAAAAAAGGAGCGGTAAGATTGGTGAGATGGCCTTAAAGCTAGATATGAGCAAGGCTTTTGATCGTGTTGAATGGGGCTGCCTGGAGAAAATTATGCAGAAAATGGGTTTCAATGATAAGTGGGTGAAACTTATAATGCAATGTATTACCTCTATTACATACTCTATCAAGATTAATGGGAAACCCCAAGGTCACATAATCTTGTCTAGGGGTTTGAGACAAGGGGACCCTATTTCCCCTTTCTTGTTTCTTTTCTGTGCGGTGGGACTCTCAACTCTTCTAAACCGATCTGTAGCTGCTGGACAACTTCGGGGTGTATCGGCTTGCCCACTTGGACTGAGAATATCTCATCTATTCTTTGCTGATGATAGCATCATTTTTTGCCAAGCAACACCGGAATAATGCAGCCATATTGAGCATATTTTAACTATATATGAACAAGCCTCAGGCCAACAACTAAATAAGGAGAAGATTGCTCTTTTCTTTAGCAGAATTACCCCACGGGACACACAAGAAGAGATAAAAATTCACTTTGGAGCAAAGGTGGTCAGACAGCACGAGACTTATTTGGGCCTGCCATCCTTAGTGGGCAGATAAAAAAACACACCTTCAAGGCTTTAAAGGAGAAGCTGGACAACAAACTCTCGGGCTGGAAAGAGAAGCTGTTATCCCAAGCAGGTAAAGAAGTTCTCATCAAGGCAGTTGCACAGGCCATTCCCACATACACAATGAGTGTCTTCAAACTTCCAGACTCCCTATGTGATGAATTGGCTGGGATGATTCGAAAATTTTGGTGGGGCAAAAAAGAAGGTAAAAACAAAATGGCATGGTTAAGCTGGGACAAAATGTGCACACCAAAGGAAGAAGGGGGATTGGGTTTCCGAGACCTCAAGGCTTTCAACCTTGCTCTCTTAGCTCACGCTGGCATTTACAGATGAACAACAACTCATTGGTCCATAGAGTACTTAAAGCCCGCTATTTTCCAAATACAAATTTCCTACATGCAGAGTTGGGCACAAAACCATCGTTTGCATGGCAAAGCATTTTGTCTGCTCAAATTGTTGTGCAATTAGGCTACCGCTGGCAGTTAGGAGATAGTAAGTTCATTTAAGTGTGGACGAATCGTTGGCTGCCAAGACCCTCCACCTTCCGTGTCCTCACGCAGCCGACGTTACTGCTTGCAAATACTACAGTGGACTCTCTTATGGACCAAGAAAGTGGAGAGTGGAATCTAAACCTGATCAACCAGGTTTTCTTCCATGAAGATTCCACATCCATCCTAAGCATTCCTCTAAGCTGCCACAAGCCAAAAGACCGCATGATTTGGGCTTCCACTCCTAGGGGGCATTTCACTATCAACAATGCATACAAAGTTGCAAGAACCATCACCAAGCTTTCTGCCTCAGCCGAGACATCCCAGAGCAATGAGCAAGCCCGGTTTTGGCGCCACATTTGGAATTTGCACATACCCAACAAGATAAAAAATTTTACGTGGAAAGCATGCAACAACATACTTCCCATAAAAGCCAACCTCTACCATAGATGGGTTATTGACGACCCTACATGTGAGGCTTGCACACTAGCACCAGAAATGGTTGGACATTTATTTTGGGAGTGCAATGTTGCTAAGGAACTTTGGATCCTCTTGGACATACCACTAGAGAGAACTAGGATCATTTATAGGTCTTTCATGGACCTCATCTAGTAGCTATTCTTCAAACAGCACATGGACACCACACTTATCGAACTGGTAGTCACAATAGCATGGAGTGCATGGTTCAACCGAAACAAAACCCGCCTGGGTGAAGCAAGACAAACTCCGCAAGAAATTCTGAGACGAGCTCGCTCCATATTACATGACTTCCAGCTTGCGCACCTACTGCCCACTCAGCTGATGGCCGTTGGGTCCTACCTATGTTTCCCTGGTACAAGGTTAATGTAGATGCTATAGTCTTCTCTTAGCTTGGCATGATCGGCATTGGTGTGATTATTAAGGACCACTTGGGATCAATTGTCGTAGCCTTAAGCAAATGCCTCCCTTTCCCGTTGGATCCTTTGGAGGTAGAAGCAAAGGCAATGGATGAAGCCATTGTTTTTGAATGGGACATAGGAGTTAGAGATGTCATTTTCGAGTCTGATTCCACGCTAGTTTGCCATGCTATGGAGAACCCCACAGACGCCCCGGTCTATATCTCTACCGTGGTCTTAGGTTTTTGCACAAGACTTCCTGTGTTCTGTACTTTCCAATCATCCCACATGAGGCGACAGGGCAATAGACCAGCTCATACTTTAGCTACTTTTGCAAAGAATATTGACTCTTTTGTAACTTGGATGGAAAAGTGTCCACCTTTCCTTACATCTTTAGTTTCGCAAGATGCTATCTACTATTTCGCAATTTAATAAAATAAGAGTAGTTCTTATAAAAAAAAAAAAAAAAAAGAAGTCTAACTAGTAGAAACATCCGTACTAGACATGTACCCAATGTGATTTAAAACAATAACTTAAAAGTATTTGTCTCTTAAATTTGTAATATTTAATCAGGATTAAGAAATTTATACATTTCAATTGGAGAGAATCTTAATCCACCAATTTATATTCTAAATTGAAAATTAGGATGGGTACTTAATTATTTATTTACTTTAAGTGAGTGTAATCAAAGTATTCATATTATACCATATCATAGATTTTCAAGAATAGATTAAAAAAAAGAAGAAGTCGTACCCAGTGCATAAAGCTTTCAAGTCTGCAGGGTTTGGGAGAGATCATGATTGACAATTAGGACTGTCCACCACCTGCCCGGATCCGATGATCTCCACCCAATAATCGACTGATCCATACGATGGTTTGTTCGGCCGCAGGTTGCCAATGCCAATACTTAATGTTGTTAATTCGAGTGGTAGTTTGGCTGTCTGAGAAACCGATGAACTCGACCTGCCCAAAGACTTATTATCTCCATTTCAAAAATTGCGAGTTTTGGCCAAAACTTTGGTAAGCCTGACTCTAACTTCGCCGATATTAGGTGATTTAGGCCAAATCTCGACATATCCAGCCAGATCTTGGTCAAATCTCCACAGATCCAGCCAAATCTAGGCCAAAACTCCATAGATCCGAGGGAATATTGGACAGATCTCGTTACATCTAGCCAGATTTTTGCCAAAATCAGACAAGATTGGCAAACCCAAAACCAACTAATACACACCCGAAACCGATATGACCCAACCCGGTTGATCTGAAACTTCATTCAGGTCAGTTGCGGGTTAAAATCTCCCCACTCGATGATGTTGGGTCAAGTTTAAGTTGGGCACAAACCCGACCTGGCCCAACCTGTGGATAGCCCTATAAACAGTTTTACTCCCAATTTATTAGAGAGATTGATTCTCAAACTTGAACCCAATTTATCTTCAAAGATTGATGTTTGGGTTAATTGTAGTCCCCCCCAACCCTCCCCCTCCCATGGTAAATATTGGATACACTTCAACTCCCCCTCAACTTTAAAGATGTGCAATGTCCCCCTTTTTTTGTTGGTAACTTGCATATCACACTATACTATTACTAAATTCTGTGAATTTCAAATTTCTTAATAGAAAAATATATATATATATATATATATATATTTTCTTTAGGAAATGCATGCATTGTGCATATTAAAATCTCCATTAAACCTATCGTTTATATTAAAAGACCAATTTTTCCATAAAGATTAAATAGGGTGAAAAAATTATTAAGGATTATCTCGATCTAGATTGAGTACCTAAATTGTGTTTTTATAGGGGGGAAAAAAAACCCCAAATTCTTAATTTAAAGAGAGAATAATTGAAAAATATTAGAATCATCATCTCAATTCCTGAAGAGGAAGAATAATCAGAAAAAAAAATATGACAACAATCCTAAAAATCATCCTTTCATGAAGGCAAAAAATATCCTATAATTTGTAAAAATTCTTTACTCAGAGCTAAATATAAACTTTGTCACTACCATTAGATCCACTAAACATAAACTTTTCAGCCCTTAATGAATTGACCCACAATTTGACCATGCTTCAAAGACTCTTTCCCCATCGAAACCCCCATACCATCTTGTGCCACCCACAACCCATTCCCATTGGCAATGAAGAGAGAGGGGGGGGATACTTTTTTTTCCCTTTTAAGGTATTCATGATATTTTTTAAAGTTGAACACAATTTTTGATAAGAAAATTAAAAATTTCTTAAAATTTTTTTAACTTAACAAAATTCAGTAACAGTGGGGTAATATGCATATCAATCAATCAATCTATATATTACTAAAAGCTGAAGCGTAGCATTTAATGTTGCTACATTCCCGTTAAGCCACATTAGCAACCATGTAACCATCTTTTTTCTTTTCAATTTTTCATATAATTGTTTAACATTTAAAGTGAATTAATAACTCCATTATATTAAAATCAAAATATCATATTAATCTTATTTTTAATTATTCTTATTTATTATTATACTTTCTTCAACTTTTCTCATTCCATTTTAACTTTTCATATCCTCACTACTCTCTAACTTAATATCACTATTCCCCTACCCCTTTATCTTCTTTTATTTTTGACTCTTCTTATTCTTAACCTCTTGCTATAAATTTGTTGTTCTCTCAATCATTCCATGCATAATTTTCTGTTTTTCCACTCTCAAAAAGTTCTCTCTCTCTCTCTCTCCCTCTCTCTGGTGTATTTTTTAATTTTGAACTTTTGTATTCTTTACAATTCTACTTTGAATTGATATGATTTAGATTTGTGTTTTCTACTGTTATCTTTTTAATTCTTATTTGATTGTAAAATATTATCTTATTGTAATATAAAAATAGTATATAATCATCATTGCAAGGAAGACATGCATTTTCGATTATTGGTTCAAAACAGGATAGTTAATTCTTTTCATCATTGTCATAAATTAGGTTGACCCCAAACTTCTTCACTTGGAAACCACTACTTATTATGTATTATTGAATACTCCATTTCATCTCCGGCTTCCAATAGAGTGCAACCACAGATATTCCTAACATGGTATTACACGACAATTCTTTTGTCGATATTGCCATGTGATTTTCTTGGTATAATTTTTTATTTCATAGATTATAATGAATCCATTCTTATCATGAAAGCTTCTTGCAAATATCGCACATGAAGACCATCCTCAAATCTTTTGTCGATATTGCCATGTGATTTTCTTGGTATAATTTTTTAATTCATAGATTATAGTGAATCCATTCATATTATGTATTATTGAATACTCAATTTCATCTCCGGCTTCCAATAGAGTGCAACCATAGATATTCCTAACTTGGTATTACACGACAATTCTTTTGTCGATATTGCCATGTGATTTTCTTGGTATAATTTTTTAATTCATAGATTATAGTAAATCCATTCATATCATGAAAGCTTCTTGCAAATATCGCACATAAAGACCATCCTCGAATCTTTTGCTTTACTAGCGTGGGCACAACAAAATATAAAATTGATCCCTTTCTCTTGTACTCAAGCCAATTTGGAAGCTCACCCAAAGGAAGGAAAACACTAAAACTGTCGGTTGCAATCAATTCCTAATAAATTAAATCATGAGCAACAAATTATTATCCAAATTGAAAGTTTAAAACCCACAATCAAATTAGGAGAGAGAGATAGTGGAGATAGAGAGTCATTATCTCTTTCATTTTATTTTATTTAACATTTAAATTCAGCAACATCCTCCATAATCCATATCATTAAATTATTTATATTTTGTCTCATTTAAAAAAAAAAAAAACCTATAATATTTTACTTATCCAAATTGAAAGTTTAAAACCCACAATCAAATTAGGAGAGAGAGATAGTGGAGATAGAGAGTCATTATCTCTTTCATTTTATTTTATTTAACATTTAAATTCAACAACATCCTCCATAATCCATATCATTAAATTATTTATATTTTGTCTCATTTAAAAAAAATTAAACATATAATATTTTACTTAAATTCAAATAAATAAAAATTGTTCTTATAAAGTCTTCCCATGAAATCTTACAATGGAAAAATGAAATGCAAAACAAATACCAATTTAATGTGTGTGTGTGTGTGTGTGTGTTTGTTTCTCAAAAAAAAGAATGGGCAATTGTCCCACATTGCTTAAGAGAGTATGTTGTGTGTAGTATAACTTGCCCCACCCTCCCTTAAAAGTTACCATGACTTTTGAGTGGAATTGTGGTATGCTTTTGTGTTAGAACCCCTTTCACTCTCCTTTGTGTGTGTGTGTATGTGTGTTTGTTTCTCAAAAAAAGAATGGGTAATTGTCCCACATTACTTAAGAGAGTGTGTTGTGTGTAGTATAACTTGCCCCACCCTCCCTTAAAAGTTACCATAGCTTTTGAGTGGAATTGTGGTGTGCCTTTGTGTTAGAACCCCTAGAACCCCTTTCCCTCTCCCTCTTTGTGTGTTTGTTTCTCAAAAAAAAAAGAATGGGTAATTGTCTCACATTGCTTAAGAGAGTGTGTTGTGTGTAATATAACTTGCCACACCCTCCCTTAAAAGTTACTATGACTTTTGAGTGGAGTTGTGATGTGCCTTTGTGTTAGAACCCCTTTCCCTCTCCCTTGTGTGTGTATTTGTTTCTCAAAAAAAAAAAACTAAATTAAAAATAATAATAATAATGGAATATCAAACCAAACATAACTGAAAAAACAAATAGTGATGGCTATACTAATTTAATGGCAGCAAAATGGAATGAAAAAAAATAAATAAATAAACATTACAATGCATATTTAGTACATTAAAATTATTATCAAATTTGGGAAAACAATAGGATGCCAACGAATAAACAAAAAGAGAGAGATTTATAGGTAATAAAGTGTAGAGAGAGAAAGAAAAATAAAAGAAATTAAACGTCAATTTGTAGCCGTTATTTAGAAAATAAAGAGGCTGACGAGTACGTGATGGGAGGAGTTAAAAAAAAATAGAGATGACCTTACGGAGGACATTAAAAATTTTATAGTGTAATAAAATCAATTGTAGCATTTATTTTTACTATGCTCCATTGTAGTCACGTGACCATGTTATTATCCTTTTTCTTTCCAAATTTTCCTATAATTTTTTTAATGTTTAAAGTGAAATAAAAAATCTATTATATTACAACTACAATCAAAATATCATATTTTTCTTTTTTTAAACTATTCTTCTTATTATTAAATTCTCAACTTATTTTTACACTTTCTCTAACCTTTCTCATTCCTTTTACTTTTTCATCTCTCCATTACTCTCTACCTTAATATCACTATTCATCTTGCCATTTATCTACATTTATTTTGCCTTTTTTTTATTCCCTCTCCCATTCTATGCAGAATTCTCTCTCTCTCCCCCCCCCCCCCCCCCACACACACACATATATATATATATATATATTTTTTTTTTTTGAGTTTTTGTGGATTTTTTTTCTTGCATCTCTACTTTAGGTTAATGGATTTTTGTATTTTTCAAAATTCTAAGGGGTTGATACAATTTATTTTTGTGTTTCAAGTTGTTATCTTTTTTTGTATTCTTCAGAATAATTTGGTGTTTATTGATATACATTTCATTTTTACTATTTTTCTTTTCATCTTATTTTATTCAAAATTTAAATTCAGCCATATCCTTCATATTATTAAATTATTTATATTTTCTATCATTTTTTTATTTTAAAAAATTAAACATAAAATATTTTACCTAAATTCATGCTATTTTAGAAACAATAAATTTATAATAATAATAATAATAACAACAACAACAATAGAATATCATACCAAACATATAATAAACAAACTAATAGTTATGGATACACTAAGTTAATGGCAGTAAATTGGAATGAAAAAAATAAAATAAAAATAAACGTTACAATGCATATTTAGTACATTAGAATTATCATCAAGAAATCAAACATCAATTAGTAACCGTTACTTGGAAAACAAAGAGCTTGATAGAAGGAGTAAAAAATTAAATAACGATGATCTTATGAATGTCAATAAAATCAATTGTTACATTCACTTAATTAAATCATATAATTAAATACAATCATACAAAATTTAAATTTAAAACTAATCAAACTCTAATATGGAAAACCATATTTCTTATCAAAACTAAAAAGAAGATATTCTTCAATAATAATAGAAATATATAAAAAATAAAGATGGAAATTTTCAAAATCCCATTTTTGACATTTCATTTAACATTATTGAGGCAACATTAAGACAAGATATAAGAATTTTAGTTTTTAACTTCCACAGAATCAAATGTTTCCCACATTATTTCAACCTTATGGAAAATAGGGTTTACATGTAGCATGCAAAATGTGTATAATTGACTTAGAAATGTTCAAATTAGTCAACCAACTATGGTAGAATTAAGGTTTCAAAATTTAAATAAAACAATTCTACAATAATAAAAAATTATTTTGCGATGAACATGATTATGAAATGCATTTCTCTTCATTAAGTTAGTTCAAATTACAAAATAATGATAACAATGAGACCTTCCTTAAAAAAATAATCACGTGCAACGCGCGGATCCGTGACTAGTATATATATAAAAACAGAGATCTCATACGGAAGAGCATGAGGTTCTGACAAGTGATGTCTTCTATAACATTTTATTTAAGTCATCTTTTTTTTTTCCCCTAGTTATTACACCTCATTCCCCCCGAAAAAAAAATATATTACACCTCATTTGTTATTGCTACTCCTCACCTCTAACGTTTAAACTTCCAAGTATACCATTAATTCATCCCTGCTACGTCTAACCTTTCAATTGCCCGCCCCTTGCAATTATCCAAGTTATATTTTGAGCTTTACCATACTTCCAGCCCTGAGTCTTAATCATTTCTGTAATTTTTACATCTCTCTTGCCTCTCCTCTTCGCTCTACAACATCACAACCATATCTTCATCACCATCTCCAAACAAATCTGCAACTTCACCATCATCTCTTGAGCCAAACTGAAAAAATTTCACAGCAGAAACTAAAAACCCAAAACCCACCATTTTAGACAAACTGAAATCCCAAACCACCTACCACCGCCATCAGACAACCCAAATCTCCACCACTGTGACACACCTGCCGCCGATTTGCAACCCAAACCCAAACCCGCAACACCACCACCCAAAATTGATGCTTTTGAGCTAAGGAGGCAGACGGTGGTCTGAAAATGGGTGGGACTCTGTTTGTTTTGTGGTTCAAAAGGTGAAGTTTTTGGCCAAGAAAGAAGTTTTAAATCTATTTGTTTTGGAAAAAATTTCTTGCATTACCTTCTCGCATGTTTATGCTCTGTAATTTTTTGGGATTTTAGTTTGGCTAATATGGTGGCTTTGGGAAATCTTTTCAACTATTCTTCTCAATAAGATGATAATTGATAATGGGTATTGACTGAAATCTATGTTAGCATTGTGCAGTTCTTCATTGTTGATTTAAAAAAAAAAAAACTGGTGCTTCTGTCTCTACTGTGTCGATGGTGATATTGGGGAGAGAGAGAGAGAGAGCAAGAAGAAGGTGACGTTGGAAACTGGAAAGAGAATGAAGTAAAACAATAATGAGAAAAACTGTGGTTGATGTTCCTTTTTTTTTTAAAGCCTTTAAATGAAATATTTGCCACGTGCTACTAGAGGAAGTTGGAGATTTTAAAATGGAGGTGAGCCTCTCCATTACAGACTTACAGTAAGCCCTCTCTCTCTCTCTGTTTTTTTTTTTTTTTTTTTTTTCAAAACTTAGGGTTCTAATAGGAACCTTTACCTGAGTTTTGTTTTTTCATTCTCATGTTGCAAGGAGGATTAAAAGACCAGAAATATTAGAAGGAAGCTCTAACAGGGTCAGAAGACATTCTGGAGAAGAATATCGCAAATGTGAGTTCCTCCTAGAGCATTAGTATCCTGTCTCTTACATGACATGCATGTTCAAACATTCTGCAGACTGCAGTATTCTGTAGATTATGTACTAAATAGACAAGAAACAAGAAAAAAGAATTGTTCTATTTTAGGGATATCTAACCAATCCTAATATGTAGATTCAAATAGAATTCATAGCACTTCGTATTCAATTTCTTATGAATGTTGTGCTCCATTCTATAATCCTAAACATGTCTTGCTTTAATGGCCCAATTCATTTGGATGTGGTGGTGATTTGTTTGTTGTGAAAGTTTTGGAGTTATGTGGTTGAGAAAGAGAGGAATTGTGAGATTCAAAGGTATAACCTTTTACAATTACTTCTCTTCTTTTCTTTTTACGGATTTCCTTTTTAATTCTTTTTTTTTTTCCTCTGAAATCTTTAGCTACACTTTTTTATAACTCAAAATCTTGATGTATTATTGGACAAATTGTACTTCAAACGGGTAATCCTAAGGCAAATCTCTAGATTTTGTGAATTTTTATTCTTTTTCCCCTTTTGAAATTTTATTCTAGAAAAGTGATTGCATTCTTGGGTAAGTAAGAGGGAACACAAATAAAATGCTTTAACAAAAATGAACAGAGGGTTAGGTTTTAATTGTGTTGTTATCAATCTAACATTAGATTGTGCAATTTTGACATGTTGGGTTTTTTGTTGGAATTACAGACAAATACAAAAAAGAGGTTTACGAAATCCCTTGACAAAGGCAAAGGCATCAGAATTGGTATGTCCCTTTGAGGTTAGTTGTATTTTTCCCCGTTGTTTCCTTTGGGATGTTATTTTTAATTTCAATAATCAACTAGGTATCTTTTTCTTCTTTTTCTTTTTCTTTTTCTTTTTCTTTTTTTTTTGGTTTTTGATTCTTCATTGATTTCATTATTTAGTTATAAACATCTAAATTAAAGTAGATGAATATGCAAAGGCAAAGTTATATGTAATGTTAAAACCACCTAAGATAAATGTGTAAAGTCAATAATCTATTTATAATTTTTTTTAAAAAAGAATAAAAAATAATTCTAAATTAAAGTAGATGAATATGTATAGGAAAAATTATACGTAATGTTAAAACTGCCCAAGATTAATGTGTAAAGTCAATAATCTATTTATATTTCTTTTGTAACAGAATAGGAATAAAAAATAAATAAGAAAAATAATAATTATATGACCAATGACGTGACAATGAGATGGTGCAATTGGAGCATGATAGCAATAAATTTTATGTTTCAGCTTTTGATAATTGCTATTTCGGGTTAAAATCTTATTTCAACTGCTGCCATGCATTAGCTACCTATTGATGCTACGGTGCTTAAAGGCCCTATGGGGAATCTTTGGTTTAACTATATATTCTTACAAGATATCAACACAGCACAAATTTCATTTTCCTGTGCATTGTAATTTAGCTTTCTTATAAAAAAAAAAAAAAGAAAATTATATTTTGATTAATTAATATTTTTTTTTTTATTAAGGATCCACTTGATTGAATTTTGATTCAGAGAAAAGAAAGCGTGGAGCTGAAATAACTTACTCAGAACGTCTTTTAAAAGATTATGTGGTACGATTAGGACCTTATGTTAGTTTATGTGCTGATTAATGAATTTGTGCAAGAAGGTGAATTAGAAGGTCTGACTTTACATGTGCAGGATATGAACTTTATCCAATCTTTTGTAGGAGGTGGAGGGCGAAAATGGCCAAATGGCCATCAGATTCTAACTATTTAGTTAATAGACCCATTTTGAAACTATATAGCATATTAGCAATTCGAGTTTGAGAGTCTCGATTTTGGAATCCAAAATCGAGTCTCTCAGACTCGATTTACAAACAAATTTTTTTTTTAAAAACTTTGAGCCTCACCTCACCGGATCGGATCAGATCACAAAGGGAGAAAGAGTCAGATCAGATCAGGGAGAGGGAGACTAGATCAGAGAGAGGGAGACCAGATCAGAGGCCGCACGACCTGGGCAGCGCGACGCCGCGGCCAGGCCGTCGCGCGAGCCCCAGGTCTCGTGCGACCTGGCCGCTCGCGAGCCTCAGGCAGCGCGAGCCTGGCGGCCTGACTCGCGCGGCCAGGCTCGCGCGCTGCCAGCTCGCGCGCGGCCAGGGGGCGCGCGGCCAGGCTCGCGCGCGGCCAGGGGACGCGCGGCCAGGCTCGCGCGCGGCCAGGGGGCGCGCGGCCAGGTCGCACGAGACCTGGGGCTCGCGCGACGGCCTGGCCGCGGCGTCGCGCTGCCCAGGTCGTGCGGCCTCTGATCTGGTCTCCCTCTCTCTGATCTAGTCTCCCTCTCCCTGATCTGATCTGACTCTTTCTCCCTCTGTGATCTGATCCGATCCGGTGAGGTGAGGCTCAAAGTTTTTAAAAAAAAAATTTGTTTGTAAATCGAGTCTGAGAGACTCGATTTTGGATTCCAAAATCGAGTCTCTCAAACTCGAATTGCTAATATGCTATATAGTTTCAAAATGGGTCTATTAACTAAATAGTTAGAATCTGATGGCCATTTGGCCATTTTCGCCGAGGTGGAGCATTCAAACAATGACACAATAACACATTACGAGGCAGCAATGGCAAATTATTGTGGTTGCTATTGCTATTGCTTCTTCCTTTAATGGGCCTACACATAAGCAAGCTTCCATCATAACAAACCCAACTATAAATGAAAGCGTGAAACATTTAAAGCTGCAAACACAAACCCTACTATAAATTAAGCTTTAATGCTTATATTTGACAGTTTGCTATGTAAATTAATGAAGTTTTCCATGTAAGATGAAGAATTGAAGATTTGAAAGCTTCAAGGGGGCATCCAAATATACATGTTGGAATTACTTTTTGACCATTGTGGTTTGTGACTTTCAAATGACTGCATATTGCAAATGGTCATGTTAATATTAGTTATGGATACCTACAAAAAATAACCGTGTTTTCAAATCTAAACTTGGCGGATTTGGCACTAAATGTGCTCACTAGAATTTTTTGTTTTAATTTTGAGCTTTAATAGGATTTGATTAAACATTGACATTGAAATAGGAGTGCTTTTTTTATATTGATGTCTGTGATTTCTTAGACATTTCAAATATATATATTTGTCTCCTTACCCTTCTACTATTCATGACAAATGATACCTAGGTTTGAAATTGATTTGAATTTAGTTTTACTAGCATAAGTCTGTTAATTAATTATGACTAACAATAATAGTATTGACGAACCCAAATTTCTCCTCAACTTTCCAAAAAAAAAATAACATATGGACATTATAGAGGGACATCACAAACCTCTTACATATGCAAGTTAAATTTAAATTAGACTACATACATTCCAACTCTAATCAAGCAACTTAGTATTCTTTACTCACATTTGTCTTTAGATATCAGGGCACATTAAAGATGCTACTCCTTACCTTGATGCTTTATCTACATAAAGTTTCCAATTTGTTGGGGCGTTTCATGTGTTGCTAGATGTGAGAGTATGTGTTGTTTGCGGTTTAGGGAGAATGTTTTTTTTTTTCTCGGTTCAAGTAATGAGAAATCAAAAAAAAAAAAAACAAAAAAATGTTGGAAAGAAGTAAGCATTTACGGAAGCCTCACCCAATGTATTGTCGTATCCAAATAGATACGACTTATTGGCGTTTACTATTTTGATGAGCAAAACTGCAGAAAGCTAGACTTATTCATTTTAGCTGAGTTACAGAATCATTAGTTCATGTCAATCATGCATGGCTAGGGGTGGCAAATGGGCGGGTTGGGTCATAAATGGGTTGGGTCATAGATGGGTTGGTTGTATAATTACCCTTTTGGTATAATTACCAACCCAACCCATTTAATTAGTAACCCACCCATTTAACCCAAAATTACCCAAATACCTCTAAAACTACTTGAATACCCTCTTGACCTCCAAAATACCCATAAATACCTAAAATGATGCAAATACCCCTAATCTTCCAAAATTACCAATATACCCTTGGACATCCAAAATTATCCCAAAAATCTCTAAAATTATCCCAAAATACCCATGAAACCTCTAAAATGACCAAAATATCATTGATATCTCTAAAATAACCAAATATGCTTAAAAACCACTAAAATGACAAAAATACCCCCTAAAACCCAATAAAAGGACCAAAATACCCCCAAAACTCAAAAAATGACCAAAATCCCCCAAAACCTAAAAATTACCAAAATACCCCCCAAAACCTAAAAAATGACCAAAATACCTCCAAAACCTAAAAATGACCAAAATACCCCCAAAACCCAAAAAATGACCAAAATATCCTCAAAACCCAAAAAAAATGACCAAAATACCATCAAAACCTAAAAATGACCAAAATACCTCCGAAACCCAAAAAATGACCAAAGTACCCCCAAAACCCAAAAAATGACCAAAATACCTCCAAAACCTAAAAATTACCAAAATACTCCTAAAACCCAAAAAATTACCAAAATACTCCCGAAACCTAAAAATGACCAAAATACTTCCAAAACCCAAAAAATGGCCAAAATACCCCCGAAACCCAAAAAATGGCCAAAATACCCCCCAAACCTAGAAAATTACCAAAATACCCCCGAAACCCAAAAACTAACCAAAATACCCCCAAAACCTAAAAATTACCAAAATACCCTCGAAACCCAAAAAATTACCAAAATACCCCTGAAACTCAAAAAATACCAAATGCTCTTTGAAACCCAAAAAATGACCGAAATACCCTCAAAACCTAAAAATGACCAAAATACCACTGAAACCTAAAAAATTACCGAAATACCCCAAAACCTAAAATTACCAAAATACTTCTGAACCCTAGAAATTTACTGAAATAACCCTAAAATTAAAAGATGACAGATATGCCCTCGTAACCTAAAAAATGGCTAAAATACCCTTAGAATCTAAAAGATGATCAAAATAACCTCGAAACCTAAAAAATTACCGAAATTCCCTCGAAACCTATAAAATGAATGAAAGACTCTTAGAACCTTTAATTTGTCAAAAATATCCTTCAAACATCCAAAATACCCTGAAACCTCTATTTCGGTAATTTTAGATGTTTCAAGTGTATTTTGGTCATCTTACATGTTTAGGGGCATTTTGGTCATAATTTGGGTTTCAGGGGTTTTTATCGATCATTTTTTTAGGTTTTTGGGTTATTTTGGTCTTTTTTCTTAGGTTTTTGGGGGTATTTCGATCATTTTTTAGGTTTCAGGGTATTTTGGTAATTTTTTAAGGTTTCTGGAGTATTTCAGTTATTTTTTAGGTTTTAGAGGTATTTCAGTCATTTTTTAGATTTATGGAGTATTTTGGTAATTTTGTAGGTTTAAGGAGTATTTCGATAATTTTTTAGGTTTAGGGCGTATTTTGGTAATTGTTAGGTTTTTGGGGGTATTTTGGTCATTTTTTTAGGTTTTTGGGGTATTTTGTTCATTGTAATAGGTTTTGGGGTTATTTTAGTCATTTTTTAGGTCTTGGGGTATTTTAATCATTTTACAGGTTTCAGAGGTATTTTGGTCATTATTTAGGTTTCGGGGGTATTTTTGGTAATTTTAAGGTTTCAAAGGTATTTCAGTCATTTTTAAGGTTTAGGGGGTATTTTGGTCATTTTTTAGGTTTATGAAGCATTTTGGTCATTTTTTGGGTTTTTAGGGTATTTTGGTAATTTTTGGGTTTTGGGGATATTTTGGACATTTTAGAGGTTTTGGGAGGGGGGGTATTTTGCTCATTTTAGAGGTTTTGGAGGTATTTTTCTCATTTTGTGGGTTTTGGGGGGTATTTTGGTCAGTTTTTGGGTTTTGGGGATATTTTGGACATTTGAGAGGTTTTTGGGGGTATTTTGCTCATTTTAGAGATTTTGGAGGTATTTTGGTCATTTTGTGGGTTTTGGGGGTATTTTGGTTATTTTTTGGGTTTTGGGGGAATTTTGGTCATTCTTTGGGTTTCAAGAGTATTTTGGTCATTTTTTGGGTTTTGGAGGTATTTTGGTCATATTTTGGGTTTTGGGAGTATTTTGGTCATTTTTTTGGGTTTTAGGAGTATTTTGGTTATTTTTTGGGTTTTGGAGGTGTTTTGGTCATTTTTAGGTTTCGGGGGTATTTTGGTCAGTTTTTGGGTTTTGGTGGTATTTTAGTAATTTTTAGGTTTTAGGGGTATTTTGGTCATTTTTTGGGTTTCAGAGGTATTTTGGTCATTTTTTTGATTTTGGAGGTATTTTGGTCATTTGTGGGTTTTGGGGGTATTTTGGTCATTTTTTGGCTTTTGGGGGAATTTCGGTCATTTTTTGGGTTTCGAGGGTATTTTTGTCATTTTCTGGGTTTTGGAGATATTTTGGTCATTTTTAGGTTTTAGGGGTATTTTGGTCATTTTTTTGGATTTCAGAGGTATTTTGGTCATTTTTTGGGTTTTGGGAGTATTTTGGTAATTTTTTTGGGTTTCAGGGGTATTTTGGTTATTTTTTGGGTTTTGGAGGTATTTTGGTCATTTTTAGGTTTCAGGGATATTTTGGTCAGTTTTTGGGTTTTGGTGGTATTTTAGTAATTTTTAGGTTTTAGGGGTATTTTGGTCATTTTATGGATTTTGGGGGTATTTTGGTAATTTTTAGGTTTCAGGGGGTATTTTGGTCATTTGTTGGGTTTTGGGGGTATTTTGGTCATTTTTTGGGTTTTTCTGGGTTATCACGAGGATATTTTGGTCATTTTTTTGGTTTTGAGGGTATTTTGGTAATTTTAAGGTTTTGGGGGGTATTTTGGTCATTTTTTAGGTTTTGGGGGGGGTATTTTGGTCATTTTTTGGGTTTTGGTAGTATTTTGGTTATTTTTTAAGTTTCAGGGGCATTTTAGTCATTTTTTAGAAATTTAGATTTTATGATGTTTATTTAAATTTTAGATTGGTTTAGTGGGTATTAGTGGGATTATTCATTTAGACTCATCTAATCAAATAACCAAATGGGTCTTTACCCATTTAACCCAAATATTCAAATGGGTTGGGTTAAGAGTTATCCAAATAAGGTAGGTAATGGGTGGGTTCATGGATATGGATAAAAATTTCCACCCCTATGCATGGCCCAGTCAATTGGGTTAGTGTGTGCTATGAAATTTTCTATGAAAAATTGGTCAACTTTTCAAGCGATACTTTTTGTGCAGTTTTTGTCAAAATTAGGTGTTGGCAATTAGAGTGTAAATTTTACTATTCTTTGTGATTTTTGAAAGACTTTTTTTTTTGGGGGTGTATTTGAGGTTTAAAATTTTGAGTGACTTTGTGCTATCATTGTATCCTTTGTAATTATTAGTGCAATTTTCTTCTCGTAGTCACCCATGGAAGTAGGCCTAAAAGGCCAAACCACATAAGTCCTTGGTTCTCACTTGTGTGGGATTGCGCTTATTTTTTTCATTCCTATCTTTCTCTAGTCCCCAATAATTTTTTCACAATCAATCTTGTGCAAGAATGCTATCAGAAGGCTCTTTTGTGCAGCAAACTGGTATTAGAATCAAGGCTCTCTATCTAGGCATTTGAATCTGTTCTCTTTGGAGTTTTTTTTTTTTTTTTTTTTTTTTTTTTTTGGGGTTTGGTTCATAGATCTGATTGTTGGGAAGCAAATGTTGATAAGTATGTTTAGAGCTTGTTGTTCAATTTAAAAAAAATTAAGCTAAACTTATTAAATTAACCACTTATGAAAGGCATTGGATTCCCTGTTAACAAGGCACAACAAAAAATCACAATATAATATAAAGTGCAAAAAAATTTAAATAACATAGTGATTTGTCGACAATGTAAAAGACTTAGAGATGAACCCAAAGGGGAAAGAAAAACACCTAGTGAATACCTACCCAAAGAAAAAATTTATTATTTACAATCAAAGTTTACAATAGAATAAACCCTTACTTCTAAAGCTATCTCTTGTAGTTGTGATTCCACAAACTGCCCCAAGTTCCTTGAACTATTCTATCATGAAATTCTCCACACAAACTCCGTCCATGACCCCAAGGACTGCCTCAACTATTTTTTCACAACAACTGATTGTGGTGGCTCTGTGGCTCTAGTTACTGATCACCAATCTTCACAAATCGTCTTTAGATTTTCTTCTTGATATTCGGTATACGGTGATACACAGAGAATTGAGGTTTGGGACTTTAGATGCATGGCTCACACTTTCTCTCCTCTATTTGAGTTCATTGTAATAGGCCGTAATATATTTTTTCATGTGGGGCTCGAATTCCCACTTGATAGTCGACTTAGTGAGCCTTTAAGAGAATCAAAATTCTTGATTTTAAATCAATCAAGAGTCAACTAACAAGTAGATCTAGATCGATCAAGAGTAGAACATGATGCAGTTGAAATTCCGAAGACCACAATAACAAGAGCTGTTGAAATTCCGAAGACTACAATAACAAGAGCTGACTCTTGTACTTTGTCTTTCACCTGAAGTTTCACAATTCAAAGAAGCATTACATTGTCATGAACATGCCAACACTAACCTAATAGATGTCATGTGAGCCATCTACAAAACCTTTGATAGTTAAGACTACAGTCTCTAATTCCAAACTTGAGGTAGAAAAATTTAATGGAACAAACAACATTGGCACGTGGCATTCGAGTTATGGATGTCTTGATCTAACAAGAGTTGATTATTACTTTGAAAGACAAACCTGAAGAACGGTCTCTAATTCCAAACTTGAGGTAGAAAAATTTAATGGAACAAACAACATTGGAACGTGGCATACGAGTTTATGTATGTCTTGATCTAACAAGAGTTGATTATACTTTGAAAGACAAACCTGAGGAACGGTCTCTAATTCCAAACTTGAGGTAGAAAAATTTAATGGAACAAACAACATTGGCACGTGGCATACGAGTTTATGGATGTCTTGATCTAACAAGAGTTGATTATTACTTTGAAAGACAAACCTGAAGAATGGTTAGATGGAGACTAGGAGAAGGTTAATAGATAAGCTTGCACCACCATCCGTTTTGGTTTTGCCAAGGATCAAAAATATTTATTATATAGGTAGAGAAATGATAACGAGCTATGAAAAAAAAATGGAGAACAGGCACATGACCAAGAGTATGGAGATCAATTCTTTTGAAGAAAAAACACTTCCGTTTCCATTATTGTGCAAGTATTTGTCTATCTAACCAGTTGAATGATCATAACAAAATACTAGCATATTTGCAAAATTTTGAAGTTGAGATTAGTCATGAGGATAAAGCTTTTTTGTTATTAACTTGATACCTATGTTCACTTAATTACTACATTATTGTATGGAAATGATAAAGATTATATTTGAATTTATTGTCCAATATCAAGGTGAACTATTTTTTTGAAGACAAGGAAGTATACAATGAAGGGCGTGGGGGTACAGAAACTTCAATAACTCCCTCAAGCATTTGTGTGACCTTTATCATGGAGGGTCTCTGTGAAGGATCTTCATGAATACACCAAATCGCCACAATCACAAGTCTTTCTAGCCTCTTCATGTCATGCTTTGCCTCCTCATCATTTTCTATCAACTTTTCTAATCTTTTATTTTTGTAGCATTCATAAGCCCAATCTATCAATGCTTCCTCTTCTCCCAATGCAAATGTGACACTGGACTTGCAACAAATGATCTCAAGTAACATCACACCAAAACTATAAACATCAACCTTAACTGAAATGGATCCTTTCCTAAACCATTCAGGTGCAAAGTATCCAATTGTTCCTCTTATTCCTGTCCGAGCTGCTCGAGTTTGCTCTGCCAACAAAAGCTTTGCTAATCCAAAATCAGCAATCCTTGGAGTAAAGCACTCATCTAAGAGTATGTTTTGAGGCTTTATGTCACAATGTATGATCTGAGTGCTGCACTCTTCATGTAAGTACATTAGGCCTCTTGATATTCCAAAAGCAATCTGCACTCTTTGGTCCCAATGAGGCCTTGATATCCCAAAGAGAAAGGTGGCTAGAGAGCCATTATTCATATATTCATCTACCAGAAGTCGGTGTTGCCCCTCATCACAATAACCACGCAACTGAACTAAATTCTTGTGATGAGTCTGACCAATCAGACTCACTTCTGTTTTGAATTCCTTCTCACCTTCTTCTACCATTTTATCTAATTTCTTGACTGCAACAAATCTTTTAGAATCTGACGCAAGGACCCCTTTATAAACAGTTCCGAAAGCACCTTTACCCAATATTTGCTTGAAGCCCCTGGTTGCTTCTTCAAGCTCTTTATATGTATAACTTCTCACATTTGTTGCAAATGTGCTATCAATATTCCGTGGCAAATTTAGCTTTTTATGGTACAAGTAGATAATGGCCACAGAACTAGCTAAGAAGAAAAGGATATTGAGAAATGCAGAGCTGCCAAGGAGTACTGCCAAGACAACTATTAGAGATTGGCCTTTCTTATCTATACCTATATTTTTAGGTACCTTGATGAGAGCTATGCTAGTAATATTTGGGCTTTTTCTTCCACTGGACAAAGGATACTGCTTCTTCTTACATGTCTTGCCTTTATCGTCATAAACGGCTGCAACACACAAGCAATCATTTAGGCAATGTTGAATACAGCTTTCCTCGCAAACATCAGGTCCCTGACCAATGTTGAATACAGTTTTGGAGTTATTCGGCTACTTCCCATCCATTGTTGTCGCAGCTAGGCAGTGCAAAGTTTGGTACACACCCTGACCAATTGTAGGATTGGTCCAAGGAGGAAAATCCAGGAGGACATGAGCAGAATGCCGTCCCTCTTGAACCGTCAAAGGTACTACAAATGCTGTTGGGCCCACAGAACCCACCTCCAATAGTGTCACCAGAAAGTACACTACAAATATCATCAGGAATGCTTTTCACTACAGTCCATGTGAAGAAGAAGAACAGCTCACAGACTCATCATTTGTGGTGTCCTTTTTGAAGTGTCTGTATAGTCTGAAACCTCCGTCATGATCAATCCTAGCCAAGTAGTAGAAATCTTCCTTTGAGCCCGGATATTCATTGGTAATTAGGTTGTGCACTCTGTTTGATTCGTTTGCGTCTTTGATGTACATGTATCCGTCCTCAGTAAAGTTCAACTGTGATTCCCAGTTCAGTGTGCCGGTGGCAAAATAAGCCTTCTGAAGGGGTTCAGATGACAGAGATTTTGTCAGAGAATAAAGCACCAATTTGCCATCAAGCTGTAAAGAGAGCTGGAAGCGCCCATCCGAATAATTTGTATCAGATTGACGAGACCTGAGTGCGGTATCCATGTCCAATATTTGACCAGGCAAGATTGTATCTTTAGGCTCTTTGAAGCTTTCCCATATAGGATTATACCGCTCATCTAAAATCACCAAGTTCCCATTGTCCCGTATAGCCGCACAACTGGATTTGGAATTCCTTGGAGTTGGAGCCTTCCATAACTCATTGTCTTCATGGTCATAGAGAACAAACTCACTGTCGCTAGACAGCCTAAGTTCAGAGTTTTCTGGTGCTGGTTTATTCCCATTTGCAGACCAAACTATGGTTGGTTCTTTTGTTTTGTAAAACCAAACTGCAAGCAAGAATTGATTTTCTTTCTCACTTTCAAGAGGATGGAATCCGAAGGCAAATTCTTTTGACCTCGACGTGATTGGATTACTGTTTTGCCCTGCAACTAAAGGTTTGTCCAACCTTATGTTACAGTCTTCTTCGGGGTAGCTGAAAACAGTGGGAAGGAGAGAAAGAAGCAAAAGCAAGAGACAACAAAAATAAGGAAGTGTTGAAGTAGCCATTGTTGCAATGTTTATGGCTTATGGGTTTATGATTTAGAAAGAACCCAGGGCAACTTTTATATAGAAGAAAACGTCTTATAGGTTTAAACTCGCTTTTTTAAGGAGTTGTTCAAGTCTTGCGATTGAAATTTCTAAGAACCACTGTCATTGGTCATGGTCAAAGATATTTTAATAAAATAATAATATATTGTTTGGAAAACGTCTAACTAAAGACTACCAAGTAATTTTTCATTTGTTGACTAGCGAAAGCATGAATACTTCAACAATTTGCAATATTCGTATTGCACGTGTCCAATGTGAACTTTTGAATACCTTAAATTAATATCTTCTTAATTAGTTATATATTATTATTTAGAAAAATTTTACTCCTTATGACCTTTTGTATAATAATTGGGATTTTATTTTTTAGATCTAACAATATAATATTTTATTAAATAATGTGACATCAATATATATATATATATATATGGCACCTTCTATAGCTCCTTTATTTCAGCTAACCATTTTTTTTTTTCTCAAGTCATTACACCTCATCTATTACTCCTTGTTCCTCTAACGTTTAAACTTTCAAGTATACTATTAATTCAGCCCTGCTACGTCTAACCCTTCATTTGCCTGCTCCTTGCAATTATTCAAGTTATATTTTTGGCTTTACCATACTTCTAGCCCTGAGTCTTAACAAAAGACTAAAAAATTTCTGTAATTTTTTAATCTCTCTTGCCTCTCCTCTTCGCTCTGCAACATCACCACCATATCTTCATAACCATCGCCAAACAAATCTGCAACTTCACCATCATCTCTTGAGCCACACTGAAAAAATTTCACAGCAGAAATTGAAAACCCAAAACCCACCATTTTAGCCAAACGGAAATCCTAAACCACCTACCACCGCCATCAGACAGCCCAAATCTCTACCATGGTCACCCGCGCTGCCGTAGACCCGCAACACCCCCACCCAAAGCCGATGCCTTTGACCTGAGGAGGTGGACGGTGATCTGAAAAAGGGTGGGGATCTGTTTGTTTTGTGGTTCAAAATGTGATGTTTATGGCCAAGAAAGAAGTCTTAAATCTTTGTTTTGGAAAATTTTCTTTCATTACCTTCTCGCATGATTTCAGTTTGGCTAATATGGTGGGTTTGTGAAATCTTTTCAATTATTCTTCTCAATAAGATGATAATGGGTATTGCCTAAAATCTATGTTAGCAATGTGCAGTTCTTCATTGTTGATTTAAAAAAAAAAAAAACTGGTGCTTCTGCCTCTACAATGTTGGTGGTGATACTGGGGAGAGAGAAGAAGAAGAAGGTGACGTTGGAACTTAAAAACTGGAAAGAGAATGAAATAAAACAATAATGAGAAAAACTGTGGTTGACGTGCCTTTTTTTTTTTAAGCTTTTAGATGAAATAGTTGCCACATGTTACTCATCTCCCATTACAGACTTACAGTGAACCTCTCATCACATTTGAATATGGCAAATGTGAGTTCCTCCTAAGTCCTAAGATTAAGATTTTAACATGACATGTATGTACAAACATTCTGCAGACTGCAGTATTCTGTACATCAAGTACTACTTTAGGGATATCCAACCACTCCTTATATGTAGATTAGAAGTTACACCATTGTGTATCTTTGGTGTGGTGGTCATTTTATAAGTATAAATGTTTGTGGGGGTGTGGAAGGTAAAAGTTAGGGTTCAAGTCTTCGGAAGGAAGCTTCACACACATATATACTTTGATTAGATTAAACTAGAGTAGAAATTTTATCTTGTAAAATTTATATATGACATGACATACCATCTTACACCAAGTAGCTCAATATATGTTTGGATTTTTATAATTTAATCTAGATGAAACTTTATTAAAATTTCAAGTGGCGCACTAAAGTTTCAATAATATTTTTAAAATTTATTTTTTATGTAAATTTTTTTTAATATTATATAAAAAAAACTTGCCACCTAAAATTTGTTATGAAAATAATCTTAAAATACCTTTTTTTTTTTCTTTTTTTCGCGCCTAAAAACTTATTCATTTGGAAAATTTGATGGATGTATATTACAAGTCAATTGTTAGAGCTACAACTCTCGACCCAATCATGTGGATTCATAGGTTTCTAACAAGTCCGCATTTAAAGAAGTTATTCGTGCTGGGTCTATTAATTGCTAATGTGGTGGATGAGTTCAAAAAAGATAAAGAAATTATAGAGCTTAGAAATTCATAATAGATTTAAAAGTGATACTATTATGGAGAGTTGTACATTGTGTGGAGCAGATAAAGAGACAAATATTCATCTATTTGAGATTTTGTTCACTGTCCATATGAGCATGGGTGGTGAGTGTTGTCTTTGTCTTTAAGAACAGGAGAAGGAGATCTCTGTTTTGTTTTGTTTGTGGGTGAGAATGAATGGAGACAAAATAAATCCATATTTCTAATTAGCGATGGCTTAGGAAATAGTACAAACATATGAGTCATATGGCTTTTCTTTTTCACCCTATATGTTTTGTGGGTCTGTTTTTCAGTGTTGTTTGTTAGTGTTTGGAAGCTTGAGCCTAAAATTTACAAACACAACGAAAATAAATAATGCCCTAAAAGTGTGTGTATGGTTATCCAATGAAAGTTGATATTAAAATTTACAATTTCTTTTATCAGTTTAAGCTTTTGAGACAATTAGTAATTTAACATGGTATCAAACTCAAATCATCTATAAAGTGATGTTAGGGGACAGCCCATATGAGAATCAATAGTAACTTATCAACACAATAGTTATGAAAAATGTTGTGTCTCTAGTATTTCTTGACCATTTAATTCTTTATCTCTCTTTCAAAAATGCTCTTGGCCCTTCAGCATGTCAAAAAAGATAATGAAAGATCAAGGAAAAAGAAATTTGACATATAATAAATTAGGGATAAAGAGTACAAGATCTTTCTGTATTAGATACAGGAATAAGTTTAAAACAAATGACTGAATATTTGATTATATGGTGTGTCAACTCCAATTTATGGAATTAGATACATGATCTTTTTGTTGGCTATTTCCTACATTGCCTTTTGGTTACTACGCCTCCTCTCCTTACAATATCCTTAACCAAAATCAGCACTGTGAGAGGGTACTGAATGGCCATTGAAAACACACATTTGACATTCAATATTAGAATTATAGAAGTGATCCGGGAATTCTTCTGTTTAAGAAGTTGCTACATTTTTAAAGTTGTGTGATTGATTATCTGAGGATGTCAAATCCAAGTGAGGGGATTGGATAAGAGTCTTGTTTGTTATTGGAGCATAGCATAGCTAGTCAAAGATGAATCATGAAGAATGAAGAAGCTAACTTTTGTTTCAAAACTTACTGTCTGCACCACCAAGACGATTTACACATTCTACATATGGATTGTGAAGATCCTGAGTCCATCTAATGCGTGTTTTACTTGAGGCTGCAACCCTTGATAATACAGAACTACTATTTGTCATGAAGATTGGTTTTGGTAGTTGAGAACGGCAAGGATTACAGCCAACCTGTTACAAGAAAATTTATCTGCAATAAAATTTAATCCCCTGCATAAAGCAAACTGTAATTCTCAACTGAATACAAAAGACAAAGGTATGCAAAAGATGAATGTACTCACTTTGTTGCACTGGTTTCCCTCAAAACTTATATAGTTTGGCCTCCATTTCAGGCTGCTATCTAGTTCGGCTGACTTCTGTTGAAGTTCAAAGAGATCACTTCTGGGACTTTGATTGGTCTGGATGGGAACTTTCATCAATGATTCCAGATAATCTGATGATTGTAGATCCAGATTGTCCTGATCTTATGACCAATTGTTAGAATATGGTTGACATGATGGGACAACTAAATTATGGTTCTTCAGAAATTGAGAGCATGGAGATGAGCTATCGCCGTGACTGTGTGTTTGTGGTAAACACATGCATTGTTCAGTTGTACTGAAGGCAGAAGTTGATCCTGTATAGCTAGATGTGATGCTAGCTATACTAGCAGTTCTAAGATTCAGCTTGGTTGAGACTCCCTCTAAGCCCTGCAAGTAGTAATGTCTCCCATGTCTGAAGGTGGTTGTGAAGAAAGAGTTTCAGGAATACCTATAGGTATGTTGAAAGAATCATCATTCAACAATTCATTGTTCCATTCTTGGACCTTGTTCTTCTTCATGTTAACTGAAGTGCAGATATCTAATATAAAACCTATGAGAAGAACTTCTATACCACCAGCTCAGAATTCAATTTGTTTGACAGTAAGGACTGCACTAACTAAATTGTGTTTCTATCATCTAGAACATAAGCAACAAGACTATGGAAATGGCAACAAACTACAGTCTTTGGAGTCATTTACTTATAGAAAGGGGATTCTTTTTCTTGAGCTTCAACATAACTTTATTGTGCATACTACTGCACGATTCCATGCAGCTTTTCAAACATTCCAAGAAGAAAATGTACAAAAGAATGACCTTTCAATGTAACCAAAGCCCCAAACATAATATTAAAAAAGGAACAGTAAAAACAGGCAAATTAGTAATGCTGATTCCAATTTTGGGGGTTAAAAGTGCAAGTTTATGATGATTGATGAGAATTTAAAGTTACCAATCAACACGGGAAGGCTGGTTAGGGGTCATTATCTTCTAAGTAATATTTTTTCAGGAAAATTCTTGTCACTATTAGTTTTGAGGAATATTTTTGGACTCTATAATAATGGTGCATCCTAACATAATTCAAGGACCTGTACCTACTGTTTTTTAATATTAGGTTCCTTGGTGGCTAAAGGAGTCTGACGATGCAATACAAGAATCTCTACAAGGATTCGATACTTCCCAAATGCATCCGAATCTTGTTAATTTAGAATATTAATCAAACATATAGACCACAAAATAAACAAATCCATGTATGACGTACACAAAACTAGGAACCAAGGTAGCCATGTTATCCATCAATAAAAAACTAATTAAAGGCCTCCTTTTGGTTCCATTTATTTAGGCTTTGCCTTAGCCTTCAAAGAACACCTTTAGATGTATGAAGAGACAATGCATATAAAATATTTGCTTCATCATTGCTTTGTCAAGATTTTTTGTCACTGCAACTGAAAATTGTTTTAAAAAGATCAAATTGATTGAATGGTCCACAAAAGATTCAAGTACTAAACCTCAGGTTAGCTTTAAATCATCCTCTACAACATGCATCTTCCATTAAAAAATAAATTGAGTAGAACTTGAAATTCAAATGCTTCATTATTGGTTAAACGTTACAACTATCCATCAAAAGACAATAAGTCTATAATGATAGATTATATAAAGATGAAGTAGCTCAGGCTAATCATATTTGTTCGAATTTGTGTATTAGGTATAGAGTAGACTTTTGAACACAAAGACAAGAATAGAAAATATTTGAATCAGTCAATATATTTGAACCCGATGTGACACATTATAATGTATATGAACAAATTATATCAATATGATACCTTGTTTTCACCGATGACATATACATCTTCTCTATCCACATCTGCTTGTTACAACTCACTAGTGACCTTGGTTGGCTAAAGGGATGGGGATTAGTCTTCATAGTATGCACCAAAAAAGAAAAAAGAAAAAGGAAAAAAGAACTGTTAGGACACAATATTTTTCACAACTTTTGACATGATCTATTGGGATTGAAGCAACATCACTTTCATTTGGGTCCATCACCGACACCACATTTTTTTAAGATAGGAAAAATAAATAGTAATATGTCGCAAGTTCAAGTCCAGGAATCAACCTCCCCAAATTAAATTTGGGATAAAACTGCTTACTATGACATTTCCTTATACGCACAGGGTTCGACTTTTTAAATAGTGGAGGGAAAAGTGAGGTTCAAACCACCAACTTTACTATTATTATACCCAAATTACAACAGTGAACAGACTATGTTAGCAATCGAGAAAAAATTATGAAAAATCTTATGTCTTTAGATTTATTAAAAAAAAAAGAAAAAAAAAAAGAAAGAAAGAAAGAAGA
The DNA here is from genome assembly GCF_001633185.2 of Quercus lobata. Taxonomy (NCBI): domain Eukaryota; kingdom Viridiplantae; phylum Streptophyta; class Magnoliopsida; order Fagales; family Fagaceae; genus Quercus; species Quercus lobata. Next base: position 2,677,182 of record NC_044907.1, on the reverse strand, counting down.
AGACCTATTGTTAGAATTTAAATTTATATTGTCATTGGATATAACATAACAGAGAGCATCTTCATCATGAAAACAGATTACATATTGCAAACCGGTTTAAGAACGAATCACTTTAATTAAATATGAATTATGACAACACTGTAATTTGGTGTAGAAAGATGTTTCCTGTCAACATTGGCTTAACGAGTCAGCAAACTGTGGTGCTTTTCTCGGTTTTTAAAGTGGGAAAGTGTGAATGCATTCCAAGTATATATGCTTTATTTATTTGTGAAAGGGCATGAAGAGTTCTGGCCAACTATCAAAACTTTACATACCATTTTGAATTGCACCTCCACGTACCAAATTCTAGATTGGACAATGGTTGATCTAGTTTCTAGATTTCATTAAGAAATGCAACGCATTCCGTTTGAAACTGTTACACTCGGAATCTTGTGCTTTTCATAGGGTGTTAATCTTGTACCGTACTGGCCGGTATGGCCGGAATATTTCGCACCGACGCCTGAAACAGTACAGAAATGTGTTTGTTTCGTACCGGTTTAAATACCGGCTATACCGGGTCGTTCCGGTCATACCGGGAAGCAAACCGGATTTCGGCCGAAAACTTCATACCGGACCGAAATAACAAACAAAAAAATTTTAGATCTAATAATCTCTCTCCTTTCTTAATAACTTACTAACTTGCTCTTGCTTTTGGGTCACTGCCATCATTAACACGGTGCCGTTGTCGCCACCACGTTGCCTGTAGCAATCCATTTGGCGATCTTCTCTTCAGCTTCTGCTGCTGCTGCTTCTTATTTGTCTGCTCAGAGGCTTATACACATGTTTCTTCATCTTATTCTGCCTTTTATGTTTCCTTTTATTTTAATCTTTAACTTTTTGTTGTTTTGTGTGCTTGATAAGTGACAAGTCACTTACAACTCACGTGAACATCATTCAAAAATTCAAACTCTACCTCTTTTTTTTTTATATTTTTTTATTAATATAACATTATAACTATTTATGTGTGCTCTGCCACACATCAAACACTACAAGTACAATGATCAAGACTACTTATTTGAGTTATTTTAGTATTTTAATACATCAATATCAATTTATTTTATTTTATTTATAAGTATCAATATCAATTCTATTATAAATATTATATTATATATATATATATAGATATATATATATTTTTTTGCCGAGAATACTTTATATTATATATTACTAGTATAATGAATTAACATTTTAGCTAGAGCTTAAATTAATAAATAAGATATGAGTTGATAATTTTAAATATTATAAACAAATTATATGGGCCTTTACTAATGGATATACAACTAATATATATATATATATATATTAAATATAAAAAATAGCGGTAAACTCGAAACGGTACACCGGTATTGATCGGTATCCGAAATATATCGTATCGGTGGCCAAACCGGTACAGCCTCCGGTACGGTATTGACATCCTACGGAGATAGATTATTTAATGTGTCAAGAGTTTAAGCCGTTAGAAAGTTGTGAACTCTGGATCTCAAATGCTATGTGTGAGGGATTTTCACAATTCGCTCCAATACCAATGGGTTTGGTCTGCATTGAATGCTATAATAGATTTGTGCCCCCTCATCCTTCACCAATTGGTTGTTGGATGGATTGGTAAGGTACACGATCCGACAAGTGATATCAGAGCCTGGTCATAGGTTCGAGTCGTAGACTTACATGATGCGTGGGAATATATAAATATTTTTAATGTAAAATTTATTTTCTAAATTATGTTGTAGATAATTTGTTCTCCTTAAAAATTAAACAATTTATAAGACTAATTTCTATCTCTCTATTTTTACAAATATAAAATTTTATAATTTTTGGTATTTTTGATTGATATATATTTTTTTGAAGTGGTCTATATTTTTTTAACTATTGTTATTATTCATTATATTTTCCTAATTTCCTTTGGTAGAACTAAAATTATTAAGTTTCAAATGTATTATTCAAATTTCTCATTCTCTTAAGGACATTATTATCATAATCAAAACTCATCACATAATTAAAATTTATATTACTCAAATAATTGATAGACACATTCAAATACATAGTCATTTAGATTGTGTTTTGATATAAACTCAAATTATCATTTCCAAACTAACAAAGAATTAACTCAAAAAAAGATCAAACCAAAATTATATAGGGAGAGAGAGATGACTCGTGATGGAAAACTCAAAAAACACAACACCAAAACATATCAAACCAAAGTAAAGACATTAAAAAAAAAAAAATTCATCAACCTAAAGTAGAGTTGCAAGAAAGAATTAAAAATCTAGAGGGAGAGATAGCATAATCAAATTTTTTTGAAGAGAATATGAGAGAGAATAGCAAATTTATAGAATAATATTTAATGAGAAGAATATTCAAAATGAAATGTATAGCTGTAAACACTAAATTGTCCAAGTCATGCTATGTAATAGAATAATATTATATCATTATATTTATAATAAAATAGGATCACATCTATAAATCAAAGAAAAAAAAAAGATAATAGATTTATTTATTTTTAGTTTATACTTACCTGAAAAAAAAAAATCACATTCTACCATTGTATTCATATCCATAAAATAATGTAGTACTAGTATTCAAGGTCAAGTTGAAGGGTCTAGTTTTGCTCTTGCTTAAAAAACCATGTCATTTTCATCAACTTTGAGAGAGAGAGAGAGAGAGAGAGAGAGAGAGAGAGAGAGAGAGAGAGAGAGAGGAGAGAGAGAGAGAGAGAGAGAGAGAGAGAGAGAGAAGAGAGAGAGAAGAGAGAGAGAGAGAGAGAGAGAGAGAGAGAGAGAGGATCATAAAATAACAATTTTATTTATTTTTAGTCTATACTCACCCAAAATGGACCGAAGTGGACCAAATTGGACTGGACCAAATGAACCAAAGTGGACCAAATTGGAATGAAAGGACTAAATTGGATTGATTTGGACCTAATGGACCGAATGAACCAAAGTGGACTAAAATGAATCGAATTGGATTGAATTGGACCAAATGAACCAAATTCAACCAAGTAGGCTGAATTGGATAGAAGTGGACTGAATTGGACTAATGTGGACCTAATTAGATCGAAATGGACCAAATTGGACCGAAGTGGGTATTTATTATCTCTATTTCTTGAAGTTGATGAAAATGTAATATGGTAAGTGAGAGCAAAATTGGATCCTTTAACTTGGCCATAAATACTAAATTAGCATATGGATATGAATAAAGTGATGAAATCTGAATTTTTTTTTTCTTTTCCGGTAAGTGTAAATGGTGTCTTTGCACAACTTGTTTGCATTGCATGTATTTTCTATTATAAGTTACATTTAGGTTCAAGAATGTGTAAAGTCATGGTAGTTAAAAGTGATGGTCCTATCATTATTGGTAATTACAATTAATTTTGAGAATATGTGTAAAAGGTATGATATATATATATATGTATATATATATTTATATTGTTAGGACATATGTGTTTCACATGATTAAGAACATATGTCATGATTTTATGCAATTGGTTTATCCTTTGACAAAAGGCACTATACTTGTATTTGGGTAGATTTAGGATGTGTTTAAATATTTCAAGAAACCACGTTTCAAGATCAAGTGTTGAAGCCTTCAAGTTTGTCCAAGAAAACAAGCTTATGTGCAAATTCATTAAAACTCGACAGCTGCTCGACACCTCCCATCTGTCGAGGTTTAAGAATTTCAGAATTCAAATATGATTTTCTTGGGATCCGTGAATATGTCTTTAGGCCTTCTTTTCTCTTAACCCTAGACATATAAAAGGATTGTTTTAAGGGCCGTCAAACAGTACACAAGTTGCAAAAACTTTGAGCAAACTTTGTTCAAGTAATTGTGATCGGATACGAAGTTCTTGCCCTAGTTTATCTCTTTCTCTTGAAGAAGTTGCTGTGTATTTGTACCGTATGGTTTTGTGACCAAGCATCTTCTTGATCTTCATCGTGTGGATGAACTGAAGAACTTTGCAGCCAACAATCTTCTTAGTTAGTGATTGAAGTCGCGTACTGGAATCTGCGCAATTGGTTAGTCACATACTTGGGAGTCGTGCATCAGAAAGGGGAATTGTCACTACAGAACAAGTCCAATTGGGTATTAGGGTAAGGGTTCAACTATAGGTTGGTAAGGTACTTGGGATTCCTTTACTTATAACCGCTTGTTGTGATAATAGTGGAGTTTCGGGAGTGGTGACCTGAAAATCACCAGGTGAGGTTTTTGCTGTTAGGTTTTTCCCCATTCGTAAACAAATCATCGTGTTATTTATATTCCACAGCATAATTAGTTTATTAGTGATTTGTTTGTGCTACCACACGTTTGCATGATAAATGATAAGTGTAATTTTTACATGATTTTTTATTATCCTCTTACTTATTAAAATTGTTAGTTTTCATTTATTTCTTTTTATTTGATTTGATTTTTATTTATATTTATCTATTCATTTGTGCTTTGAAGGAATGAGAAGATTTCAGATTAATTTACATCTTAAACTTTCAAACTAAAAGAAATGCAGCACTTCAACTTGCTATTCATGATTGAGAGGTTGAACAAGTCACAAGTTGAATGCTAGGTGGGCCAGGCTGATTATAAAGCCAACTCAAGAGAAGAGAGTTTGCCATGAAATAAAGATTCAGCCCAAAGAAATAAAGGTTCAGCCCAGGCGTGAGTTCAAGAAGAAGCCTACGATGCAATTCAACATGTACCTGGAGTCTTAGTATGGGCTTGAAATATGAAATCCTTGTCCTACTTGAATAAGGATCAGAGAGTAATGGGCGGCTACTTTTGATATAAAAGCCTCTAGGTCAGATTGTTTAAAAGAGAGAGTCTTTCTCAGGACAAAAAGGTGTGCCGCACTGAAGACTTTCTCTGGAGTCTTTCTTAGGAAAGGGCTGCCGCATTTGAAGACTTTCTCAGGACAAAAGGGTGCCGCATTGAAGAACCTGGCTGGAGTTTTTCTGAAACAGAGGGTGCGGCAGAGAAGAAATTTTGCTGAGCAATAATCAAAGGCGAGAGCTTTATGTTGATCAACTAATTCAGATGAAGGACATAAGTTTTATTTGTTTTCTTTTCAATTTGATTATGAACTAAATTTTATTTTCTAGAGCATTGATGTAGTCTAGCAATGAACACAATTTATATTTTGAGTTATTTTATTTTTAATATTTCCATGATTGAGTGTTTAATTCTTATTCTTAATGCTTAATATTTCTTTTTACGAATTATTGATTAATCAATTGAATTACAATGAAACCGAGAGGTGATTTGTTATTTTAGTTCTAGAATTAAACACCATTAGTTGAGCTAAAGTAGAGATGCTTTACCGCAATTAGTGTGATTTTTCAGAAAATTCAAAGTACATAATGAGTCTCCAAGTAATTAAATTCGCATAGAGATATGGAATTGTTAGTTGAAGACATTTTTGATATTATTTGAGAGAAGATATTGAATACTTAAAGAATTTTTAATCATCAACGGGAGATTATTAGAATTTAATAATTAGGAATAATAAATTGTGTGGGATTTGTTAGGTGAAATCAATCGCTCTAGATCCATTTTTATCATATTTTTTCCTTTACACTTTTAGACTTTTACGCTTTGCTAGATTTATTTTTATTAAATAGTTTGATTTAATTTTGATAGTTGAACGTCCCTTTTATTTTCGATTTTCCAAATAGTAATTAATTTAGTGAATTTTGGTATTTAATAACATAGTTAATCCCTGTGGGATCGACATTCGTTTTCTAAAAACACTTTACTACTTGTTACGATTCTGTGCGCTTGCAGATTATTTTTCACGAACAATAAGTTGATTAATTAATAACTTGGCTAATTAATTAATTAATTTCTATCACAAGGGATCATTCAGTTTGTGGCCTATCAAGTGGTATCAGAGCAGGCACACTCTGATTAGGATTTAATCTTTGTTGTGTTGATCCATTGACCCCTATTTGTCATGGATAGAGGACAATCATTAATCATACCTTCTTTATTTGATGGCACTAACTATGCATATTGGAAAGTACGCATGAGAGCTTTCTTGCAGTCTTTAGATGAAAAAGTGTTGCAAGTTGTCGAGATTGGCTGGACTAAGCCAAAGGAAGCGCCGACCGATTGGGATGAAGCCAAGATCAAGGCGGAAAATTTCAACAGCAGGGCATTGAATGCCTTGTTCAGTGCAGTCACCAATGAGGAGTTTAAGAAGATATCCTCTACTGAAACTGCTAAGGAAGCATGGACCATCCTTCAGACAACCTATGAGGGTACTAAGGCTGTCAAGGACTCAAAGCTTCAGAGGCTTACTACAAGCTTTGAAGAGATAAAGATGGAGGAGGATGAGTCATTCGATGAGTTCTATGCCAAGTTAAAGGATATAATGAACTCAACCTTCAATTTTGGGAAAACCATTTCTGAACCCAAGATTGTGAGGAAAGTGCTTAGATCTCTACCTGAGAGATTCCATGCCAAGATCATGGCAATAGAGGAATCAAAGGATATTAACAAGATTCCTCTGATTGAGCTGGTTGGAAACTTGCAGACCTATAAGTTAGGGTTGACAAGGATTGGTAAGACGGGTAAAGGCAAGAGCATGGCACTAAAGGCCAAGAGCAGTGAGACAGATGAGTTTTTTGATGATGGAGATTCCAAGATGAAGTCCTACATCACTAGGCAGTTCAAGAAGTTTATGAAGAACGCAAATGGAAAAGGTTTCGACAAGGACCGTAGGCAATCCAGTTCTTCTCAGTTTAAAGGGCAAGACAAAGGGAAGAAGGATGCTAAGGAAGGTGGTTAGTACACTGTTCCCGCAGGATCTAAGTGCTTTGGGTGTCAAGGCTTCAGTCACATGAAACATGAGTGTCCTACATATCTCAAGAGTATTGGGAAAAGCAAGGCACTTGCTGCTACCTTGAGTGACATCGAGCCTGAGAAAGATTCCGACAATGAGGATGATGGAATTTTGAATGTCTTCACTGCCACTGTTGATCCTACTGATGGGATTGTTGAGGATGTGATTTAAGAGGAGGAATTGGTGGAATCCAAATTTGAGAAGATGGATGATCAAGATGACATTCATATAGCCTATAAGAAGCTGTACAAGCTTTCTGGGAAGCATGAGAAGTTATATAGGCTAACCACCAAGAAGTTTAGTGATGTGGAACTTGATTGTGAGGAGCTTTCCACAAAGTTTGATGAGGCGAATCAGACTATTGGAGCACTGAGGTTCGAGAATAATTTCTTGGCTGAGAAGACTAAGAAGCTTAAAGCGGAGCTGGTTCAAGTCAAAGCTCAATTGGAAAGGACTTCAATCGCAAAGCTTGATGATATGCTCAGCATACAGAAATCTGCTTCAGATCGAATAGGTTTAGGGTATGGTTTTTCTTCCTCTAATACTGCTTCTTCTAGTACTACTATTTTTGTTCCTCCTACTAATAATGTTAAAATTGAAAACAATGAGATTAAAACTGAATTAGCTAGTGAGAACTTAGACAGGGGTAAATCTATCTTAGGAGCACCCCCTAAGCTTGAGAAGAAAGATGTTAAAAACCCTAGGGCTAAGAAGACTAACTCTCAAAAGCCTAAACAAAAGAAGCAGCATCTCTGTCATCATTGTGGAGATGCTGGTTATACTCGACCAAATTGCTACAAGTGGCTTGCCACTCAACAAAGCAACGACATGATAGCATCTGGGAACCAGAATCAGCTTCAATCCTCTCTTGCTCCTCTTGGAGATCTTCTTAAAGCCCTCATGTTCCTTTCGAACTTGAACGGTTTTTCCCCTTCACCGCCGGTTCAAGGGTTTAATCAAAGGGAAGGTTCTTCTAGGGTGTGGAAGGAAAAAGGCTCCAAGTGATTCTATCACTTTCCTTTCTATCTTCTTGTTTTTGTTTGCATTTCTTGTGTGTTTTGCTTTATTTTTGAGTCAGTCTAGTTTATGCTTTGCTTTGTTTAAACATGATTTTGTTTGGTTGTTTTTTAGTTTTGTTTATTTTGTTTTTCATATAAAAATAAAAAAAAAATTGAAAAATCAGAAAAATACAAAAATAATGTGTGTTTTGTGTACATTGGTACTTGTGTACCTTGGATGACTATTGAAACAAAGTTTTCTAAACTTTGTATCATTTGTAGCTTAGATGAGCATCTCTATGTACAACTAAGCAAGTGAGCTTTGTGGCTCTTGTTTGTGATGAGTAAAATTAAGTTGTATCTTGTACTTAACACTCGTATCACTCTTTTTGACAAGAAGGACTAAAAATCCTGAGAAAAAGGCATTAATAACCATCTCACCACTGTTGCCTGCCAATCATAATATGACACCTGTATGCTTCGGCATAGCAAAAGTGCAGTGTCAATGACATCTGTATGCTTCGGCATAGCAAAAGTACAATGTCAAAAGCTTAACTTAAATGGGTATTTCTTTTCTATCTCTTATATGCCCATGCATGTTTTGCTTAAATAAAAATATGCAAAGAAAAATCAAAAGTATAAAGATAAAAAATGCTTTAAAAATGATTGCAAGCGTGTTTTCTAGAAGATGTGGGAGTTATAGGATGTACCTTAAAGGTGATAGTCCCCATCAAGTAGTTATGATTATGTGTGAGTTAAAGTGACTTTCTCAAATCTCAAATCGTCATAACATGAATACACTTATGCAATCTTGCGATGTTTTTCACACACAACACGCAATATTCTTTGCTACTCTTGATACATGTGTAGGTACAATGTGATTTGACCATCACAAGGTTTTATATGTGTTAATATATGTTCACTAAACTATTTTGACTTGTTTTTTTGAAATATAAAAATTGGTCAGACTTATTTAGTGTGTGTGTGTGTTTTTGAAATCCATGTGCTTAAAATTTTTATTAAAAGATGATTTTGAGAGCTTAATATGTTGATTGGATCATTGATTAAGTTACATGTTGGATTGCATTCATGTCTGTGTTTTTCACATCTCGAAAAACTGGTTTTAAAAGCTGGCTCGACACCTCCTCGATACCTTGCTATCTGTCGAGCTTCTTCAGCTTTTTCTTATCACATTCCCGATAGCTTCTCGATACTTGGTGGATAGGTCGAGAAAGCTCCTGCCTCCTCGATAGCTTCTCAACACCTGGTAGATCGATCGAGCTTCTGTTCTTGGTTCTGATGAGTTGTTCCTTGATACTTCCTCGATACCTCAGTTGTCGACGACCATTTCCTCGATACCTTCCTCGATAGCTGTCTCGATACCTCTCGATATCTGCATCTATTGAGCTTTACTTAGGATCTATATATTCGTTCTTCACGATTCGATTCTCATTTCTTCGATCTCTCTTGATCTGTCCGCACCTGTTCATTTCCCAAACTCTATCTCTCTTACTCCAAACCTCTTCCTCTATGATTTTTCAAGCTTTTTCAAGATTTTCTTCTCTTGGTAAGCTTCTAATCTCTCATTCTTCATGCATTTCATGTTTTGAAACTTAGGTTTTGGGGTTTTTGAAAAATTTTGGGGTTTTTCAAAATTGTTGAGTTATTATTGAAATTTTGGGATGGGTTTTCACTTAAATGAGTTTAAAACCTCATACATTGCATCACATTAGCATCATAATAGTATTGTCATGCATTTAGATGTGTGATATCTGTTTATGTGCTGATAGGTTTGAATTGGGCTGAGCCCATGATGCAATTTCCTTTACATGCCACATGTTCATACATTTCCCATGCATACGTACTTTCTTTTCAATATACTTGGTATATTTGATATTGCTTGGGACTTTCTGATTGTCTTTTCTTTCTCTCCCTCTCTTTCTATTTACGTTAGTCGTGTCTATGGCACCTAAACGTAAATCCACTCCAGCCCGAAACCCTCTTCGTTTCGATGCTTCTTCGACTCCTGATCCTTCACCTTCTCATATTCGGTTCTGTGAAGATGATGCCTTTAAGGAATTTTCGGAGAACTTCTCTAGACGAGGCATTCATTCGGAATGCAAAGTCATTCTGTCGGACTTTGCCGACATCGATCTTCCCTCTGTCATTCACAGTAGGGGATGGGAGTCACTGTGTGACGTCCCGGTCACCTGCCCTCTCGTGTTTATCTAGGAGCTTTACTCCAACATGCACGGGATTGATCGTTCTGTACCTCTTTTCTTCACTCACGTTCGAGGTACGCGCATTCTTATCGTACCGTAACTTGTTGTGGATGTGCTTCGGGTCCCTAGGATAGAGTTTCCTGACTATCCTAGTTGTGAGCGTCTGAGGACTGTGTCCAGGGATGAGCTCAATGCTGCTTTCTGTGAGTGCCTTTTGGGTGAGCGTCTGTTTACACCATGTTGACCTTTTGCTAAAGGTCCTAGATTCATGAACATGGTGATGACCTTTGTTTTGCATCCACTTTTTCACTATAACTCCATTACAGAGCCTCGTGCTCGATTTTTGTTATCTCTTCTTGAGCATCTTACTATAGATTTTCCTTCTCATTTCATTCTTTCTTTTATTGATGTTCATCTAGATTCGGTGTCTCGTGATAAGTTCATCTTTCCTTCCGCTATCACGAGGATCTTACGTCATTTTTTCGTTCTTTTTCCCTCTTCCGACCATTTCACCGTCTTGTGTGTCATAGATTACGCTATCATTAAACGTAGCAGGGCCCAGTTTTGGTTGTGGCAGTCAGATTTAGCAGCACCTCCCTCCCGTTCAGCTCCATCCTGTTTTGTTCCATCTGCATCTGCTCCTTCCTCTTCTTCGGACGATGTGACTTTAGGGGACATCATGGCGCAGCTGCAGTGCATGGATGCTCGCCTAGATACATTCTCTACGGAGTTGTATCAGGTGAACGTTCGTGTCGGTCGTATTGCACGACGACAGGCGTCTATGGGTGGTTTTGCTCCCGAGGCTACTCCTTCACCACCTTTTCCTGTGGCTTCTTCTGAGGATGATGATGATGATGATGGTGATGACGATGATGCTTCCGATGATGCTGATGGAGATGCTAGCTCTTTCGATGAGATGTCTACTTGACACTCTTACCCTTTGTCACTCGTGACAAAAAGGGAGAGTAGTTTTGGGATATGAGAGTAGTCATTCTTAGGGGGAGAGTTAGTATTGGACTGTTTTTGTTAGGGGGAGTGTTTGTTCTTATGTTTATTTGAGGGATGTAGTGAGGATAGTATGTATCTTTTCTTTTCTTTCTTTTTAGATATATTATTCTTGTACATGAGGTCTTGTGACCATTTATTGACATACATTGTACTTATCTTCTTATTTATATTGATGTATATTTTTCTTTCACCTACCCGTTCATGTGTTGTTTCTTTTCTCCCTTAATACACATGTTTATTATATTTTGTATGCAATATATTATTTTTGTTTCACATAAAGATGTCTTGATGAGTTTTGTTTAAAGTGTTTCAGAAATACAGGTTGTCAAAGTCTGCTTGCCATAAACTCTCTTCTTGTAAAGTTTTTCAAGAATTTGTGTTAGGATAGATTTTATTGTATTCAACAAGTGAATATGAGTTGAGTGATTTATGACTTCTCTCATATGTTCATTTGTTTATTGTGGTTTTGTCACGGATTGCCAAAGGGGGAGATTGTTAGGACATATGTGTTTCACATGATTAAGAACATATGTCATGATTTTATGTAATTGGCTTATCCTTTGACAAAAGGCACTTTACTTGTATTTGGGTAGATTTAGGATGTGTTTAAATACTTCAAGAAACCATGTTTCAAGATCAAGTGTTGAAGCCTTCAAGTCTGTCCAAGAAAACAAGCTGATAGTGCAAATTCAATAAAACTCGACAGTTGCTCGACACCTCCTATCTGTCGAGGTTTAAGAATTTTAGAATTCAAATATGATTTTCTTGGGATCCGTGAATATGTCTTTGGGCATTCTTTTCTCCTAACCCTAGACATATAAAATGATTGTTTTAAGGGCCGTCAAACAGTACACAAGTTGCAAAAACTTTGAGCAAACTCTGTTCAAGTAAATTGTGACCGAAGACGAAGTTCTTGCCCTAGTTCATCTCTTTCTCTTGAAGAAGTTGCTGTGTATTTGCATCGTAGGGTTTTATGACCAAGCATCTTCTTGATCTTTATCATGTGGATGAACTGAAGAACTTTGCAGCCAACAATCTTCTTAGTTGGTGATTGAAGTCGCATACTGGGATCCGCGCAATTGGTTAGTCACATACTTAGGAGTCGTGCATCAGAAAGGGGAACTGTCACTACAGAATAAATCCAATTGGGTATTGGGGTAAGGGTTCAACTGTAGGTTGGTAAGGTACTTGGGATTCCTTTACTTGTAACCACTTGTTGTGATAATAGTGGAGTTTCGGGAGTGGTGACCTGAAAATCACTCGGTGGGGTTTTTGCCGTTAGGTTTTTCCCCATTCGTAAACAAATCACCGTGTTATTTATTTTCCGCTGCATAATTAGTTTATTGGTGATTTTTTTGTACTACCACGCGTTTGCATGATAAATTGATTAATTAATAACTTGACTAATTAATTAATTAATTTCTATCACAAGGGGTCATTCAGTTTGTGGCCTATCATATATATATATATATATATATATATAAATAGAAGTGTAACAACAATAAAAGATACACTTAATCTTTTAAATATTATATAAATATAGATATTAAATGGGTAAGGTGGGTAAATAAATGGGTCGAAGACACACTAAACTTCTAATTAAATTGTACTCTCTCAACTAGGGGCAGAACAAAGATTTTTACTTGGGGGAGGGGGGGGGGGGGTTGTAATTTCACATTGATTCATATTCAGAAAACTCAAAGTACACACGCCACAACCCCCCCCCCCCCCCTTCCCCAAAACACACACACACACAAGTCTAAGATTTTTAATTCCAAAGTGAGTCATATTTAATATATATTGCATACAAAAGTTTCATTTCTACAAAATTGTCTTATATGAAAGCTTTACATATTTCTAAACTCTATTGAGTATACAAAAGTTTTTTAATTTGCTACAGTCATGTGTAACAATAATAAAAATGAAATAAATATAAGTATTAACAAAACTAAACTATGTTTACAAGAAAACAAAAATAAATTAAAGAAATAAATCATAAACCATAAGATAAACAAATAGAACTGAAAGGGGGAAGATCTGAAAAAAGAATTTTGTGCCTTCAAATAAGAATACTTTGCTTAGGGGTGGGAAACAATATGCATAATTCCTCCTTTACTCCTTTATTTGATCCAAAGAAGCTAAAGATACCCATATCAAATGCAATTTGGAGTCACTAATTAGATAATTTAGTTTGGATTTGAATCTGAAATTCCAAAGTTGAAACAAGAGTAGAATGAATTTTTTTGTGGAGTAGAATCTACATGTGAAGTGAAGAGGACTGGGCGACTCGGTTTGTGTAAGCCAAAGAAAAAGAACTTTGTTTGAGTTATTGGAACTTAAAAAGGAAAGTGAGTTTCAACTTTCAACTTGTAAAGGTAAAAAAAATAAAAGGTTTGGGAAGAAGCTGATGAAGCTTCCAATGTCAAGCATGGTTCTGCCCCTGCTCTCAACCAGATATTTGTTTTTTAGACATATCACATATGTATCTAATTTGTACTCTCTCAGGCATGCAAATGTTTTATTTCTTGGATGTAACAATGTTTAGAATGCTACACATGACAATTTGTACACCTGTAGCATTACTCATTTTTTTGGCCTTCTAAAAAGTGAGGAAAACAAATTTCAACTTGCATTTTTTATTTTCTCAGAAAAAAAAAAAAAAAAAAAATCACTTATTGACCTCCAATTTGGGGGTCTCTCTTTAGTAGGGGCCCAGGCAATGACCTAAGCCTTTATTGTGAGATTGAAGCTATCAATTCATAATTCAAATTGTGATTAATTTGTGGATGTCATGTAGCATTTAAATGAATAAAGAAAATGTAGTCTTTTACTTTTATTGTAATGTAATCCCCCGCATAATAAAAATGGGTTCTATTGTAATGTATCATTTAAGTGAATAAAGAAAATGTAGTTTTTTACTTTTATTTTGTGGATGTAGGCTATGTGGCTGAATCACATAAAAGTCTTAACTTTTTCTCTCTTCTCTTTTCTCCCTACTCTATTACAAATTTCTACAAGATTGCAAGACTTAGAAAGTTCTTAAAAGTCGCTTCATTGCCTCAATTTGAGAAGCTTGGCTTTGTTCAAACTTCAAAGAACCATGGGATCCTTTATTGGCAGCTCTAGAATATTCGACAGGTAAATGAAGGAAAATTCACATTTTTAGTTGGTTGTGCTTTTATTTCATATCATGTCACCTTCCTGAATATTTGCTTGTAATGAAAAGCCTCATTGTGTAGGGCTAACCTCCAGTCTTATATGCCAAGGTCAATGACATGGGTTTATATCGTTCAAACTTCAATGAACCATGGGATCCTATATTGGCAGCTCTAGAATATTCGACAGGTAAATGAAGGAAAATTCAACATTTTTAGTTGGTTGTGCTTTTATTTCATATCATGTCACCTTCCTGAATATTTGCTTGTAATGAAAAGCCTCATTGTGTAGGGCTAACCTCCAGTCTTTTACGCCAAGGTCAATGACATGGGTTTATATCATATAAAGCAAGAGAGGGACGCCTCACCTGACATAACAAGCACAAATGAAATTGTGCTTGTTGTTGGCAATCGTAATCATTACATTAATTAGTTTTTTAAGGATATTTTTAGGATATGTGGAAATTTATGGGTTCCAATTAGTTCAATTAGTAAAGTTTCTTGTGGTCAAATAAGAGATCCGAGGTTCGATGCTCACCTACATCAAAAAACCAATTATTTCTTCATCATGTCATGTATTTTAATATGTCCATTCATCATATGAAAACATGATAACATGCATTAAATCATGGCATTGACTTGAATATGTCAAGTTAGATTATCTTTAGGATGAGGTTTCATGTTATTTTGCTATGTGTTGCCTCCTGCATTTGATTAGAGTTTTTTTTATGGTTAATCTTCTTAGATTTGTGAATCAGTGTGTTTAGAATTTAAATATAATTCTTGTTTCATCAAAATTTTGAGGTGAACCACATGTAATGATGTTGTACAGACTTTACATCAGGAAATTTTCAGCATGTTATTTTATTTTTGTGTCACATGAAATAATAAAAAACTAAAAATATAATATGATTTTCTTTCGTACATATCATTAACATTTGATTTCCTATATATGAAATGGGTTTCTGCATTTTTCCCTATGTAACTTGAAAATCACATGAAATGATTTAGAATTGCTTGAGAAGGTCAAAATCCCAAATTTGCTATGAAATTTGTCTTTTAAATGAAAACCATGGTACCTCCTCATACAACATGTAGGAATTTCATTTAGGATGTGCATTTTAATCTCTTTACATTTTCACGCATTTTCATGCATTTCAATATTACCTATGTATCTTAGGATAGGTTGCATTTCATGATTGTTTTTCATTTTCCTTTTATATATTATTGACTAACACTCTTTGTTGTAAATGTTGAATGCATTGGATGTTATTTTACTGAATTTTCTAGGTTTTAATGTAATTGTGTGATGGGAAGATAGATTGTTTATATTAGGGGTGTGCATGGGTCGGGTTGAGGAGATTTTTTAACCCAACCCACTATGGTGGGTCAAAAAAAAATTCAACCCAACCTAACCCATCACATAAGTCCAACCCAACCCAACCCACATGGGTAGGGTTGGGTCGGATTGAACCCATGGGTTGGACAATTTTTTTTATTACTATTATTATTAAATTGAGTTGAAAAAAATATATCACACTTGCCACCTGAGTTGATAAACAAAATATACATTAATATATAAATTAATATTCCAACTTAGTTGTAAACAAAATATGTTTAAGTATCCAACTGAGTTGATAAACAAAATATAAATGAACTACTATCTTAATTCACTTATAAACAAAATATACATGAGTTCCTAGCTCAGTTATAAACAAAATATATCTAAAAATTTAATTTTTTTTATTAATTATATAATATATTTATATATATATATATATATATTAAAAAAACTAATAGGATTTTATATTATATACGATAGTAGGAATCGAGAAAGTGCTCTACAATTGGTTTTTTTTTTTAAAAAAAATTTATTAAATATATAATATATTTTAAACATATATTAAAGTATGGGTGGGTCGGGTCAGGTTTGGCGGGTTTGTAATTTTATGACCAAAACCCAACCCAACCCACTATAAATTTTTTTTTGTAACCCAACCCAACCCAACGGGTTGGGTTGGGTCGGGTCGGGTTGGCGGGTTGGCGGGTTTTCTGCACACCTCTAGTTTATATTGGTCATTATACCTCTAACACCTTATCACTTTGTAACTTAGTCCTCAAGTTTGTCTAAGGAATGTAAATTAGGTTTTATTTGATGTAATTTCCTACTTTCGATATTTTTCATTAGATTGCAATTAGGACACGAAATTTGTATTTTCCTTTATATTGGATTGTATTTAGAACCAAAATTTTGTATTTTTTCTTCTTTCTATA